>NC_056757.1:11800000-12165000 GCF_018687715.1 Carya illinoinensis | reverse complement strand
ACACCATTAATCTTCACAGTATCACAAATCTCCAAGAACATAGCCAGGTGAATATTGGGATCATCAAGTGGTGATCCACTGAATTGAGCCTGCTGCACCATGCTAATCAAAGCTGGTTTGAGCTCAAAGTTGTTGGCATTGATTGGCTGGCGCATTATGCTCGAGTAATTTCCATTCACAACTGGCCGTACATAGTCCTTCAAGGTGCGTGGTAGTACCTCACGATCTTCTTCAGCCATGACTAGTATCTTATTTCTTCTTAGTGATCTAAGAGTTCTTTCAATCTCCGGATCAACAGGAATAATGTCACGAGATCTAGTACGGCGCATCCAATGTCAAAAACACACCTGTAGAACAAATTAAAACAAAATTCTAAATTAAAACCAAGATTACTTTGTATCGATATTGACGAAAAGAATAAGAATAAACCAATCCCCGGCAACGGCGCCAAAAACTTGACCGGTGCAAAACTGCAAGTGCACAGTATCGTAGTTTTATAGTAAAGTAATAAGAAGAGTATCGTCCTCAGGGATTGGTACCTTACTCTTGCCAAATACCAAAATTATGCTAATCTCAATTTTATCTAGAGGAATCGCTAAGGTTTTTGTAGTAGCAAATAAAACTAGATCAACTCAAGAGAAATAAGCAAAGAAAGTAAAACTGATGTTTGAAGATCAAATTCAATAGGGAAGAAAACTTCTAGGAAATCGATTTCACCATAATTCTTCACTATGCTTTTCTCATCCAGCTAATTTAACTTAAACCTCTTTTGTCTATTAGCAAATCTCTAATTCATCCAAAAGCCTCTTTCGATAGTCAATTGGAATTGATTCTAGTTTATCAATTCACACAAGAGTATGCAAATTAAATAATCAAGAACGCAATAAGACCAATGATTTAATTACTACACAGGTTCATACAAGTCTTTCGATCTCTATACTTACCTATGCTGAAATATCCAAGATCTACCCTATGATTCCCTCTTTCGATAGCAAATCACAAGATTAATAATCATCTAATCAATGGCCAGTTAATTAGAAGCATTAAACTCAGAATAAATCAGATAAACAAAGAGAGAATTGCATTAAATTAGCATGGACAAACAAGCATAGTTCGGAATTAGGTTACATCGTTTTCCTAGAAAGAAGAAAATTTAGCTCATACTAGAATTGGAATTCAACATAAACGAATTCACCATAATTATTCTGAGAAGATGGGAAGAAGAAAATAAACACTGAAAAATCCTCCTTGCAGCCTCAACTGGTCGTCAAAAGCTCAAGAGAACGATTCAACGCCTTTCTCCCGTCCGTGCTCGTGTAAGAATCCAACGTACGTGCAATAAATTGGAATTCCGTCTCAAAAACAAATGATTTGAATCCCTCTAGCTATGTTTTTCTCTCCCAAAGAGTGTTCTCCAGTCAAAAACCGCGGCCCTAGAGTGAAGAATGGCCTTTTATATGGTCCCACGGCGGAAAACCTAAAATCTGTCAAAATACGATGTTCGCTCGAGCGGGGTGTCGAGCGCGCGTCGAGCGTTCGACTCTGCCTGATTTCGCTCGAGCGTCCTATCGAGCGCACATCGAGCGTTTGACTCTGCCTGATTTCGCTCGAGCGGCCAATGTCTCCGCTCGAGCGATCTTCGTTTTTCAGCAACCTGCTCGAGCTCCCTGTCGAGCGGCAGTCGAGCGTTTGAATCTGCCTGAATTCGCTCGAGCGGCCAAAAGCCTCCGCTCGAGCGAACTTGTAAAATCTGCAATATGAAATTTTGCAAGCCATCAGTGAGCTTCAGAAGAAAGAGCTGAGGAGGCTGCTCCTCGAGGTTGAGGAAGATACTGACAAGTTCATTTCCTACTACAACCAACTCGAGGTAACCAGTGTTTCGATTGAGCAAAACTAAGTTAGTCGAGAAGTGTAGCTGGCCTAGACCCAGCAAAGTTGAAGATGTTTCTGCAGGACCACACCAAGGCTTGTGGATAGCGCTCAAGGCTGCTGTCCTTAAGTTTCAAAACCATCATGAAGGTGCATCACCTAAGGGGGGAGCTGCGGCGGGCCAAGGAGCAAGTCAGTGGCCTAAAGTAAGAGGAGTCGGAGAAGAACGAAGGTCTCCAGGCCCAGGACCTCACGCTCACAGGCTTGAGGTCAAACCTTGAGAGTGTCGGCTGGATGCTATGAGGATCAGGGCCCGGATCACGAATTCCAATGCCATTCAGGACACGGCTTGGTCGTACAGCTATTGTGAGGGCTTTGAACAGCTACAAGAACACTTGTTCAAGCACCCTGAGTTGGATCTGTGCGCCCTTGACTTGCGTTCTCTTAAGCCAGATCCCTAGGCTTGGGCTTATGTCAAGAGTTTCGTGAAGCTCAAGTACCCCCATTTTCCAGAAGGCATTTTTTCTCCGCCTTCCCCGTGACCGGCTTGGGGCCTCTCACGCCTCTCTCTTTCTTTTTGTACAGCTCACTCTAGTATTTTTTTTAGTGTACTTTGTAAAGAACGCACGTTGTGCATATAATTAATGAGAATCCTTTTTCCTTGCTACTTGTGTTTTACTTTTTTTCCTCTTTGTTTCTTTTGCTTTGAAGGTAGAATGGGTCCCTTGGCTTGACCCGAATAAGTGGTAGGGAGGTCGGTGAGTCCTGCAATGAGTCTAGGGACTCGATTTCGGTGCGAATCTAAGGACTTGACTTTGTTGGGTGGGTGTTCGGCATTCCATGGGTGGAGGGAGCTAGAGTCCCTCACTGCTCTTGAGACGATAGGAACCAGGTAGTGACCCTCGTTTGTTTCAGCACCAGGTCATTTACTTTGAAGGAGTGCGGCCTGACTCGTTTGTTGAAGTACTGTTCCACCTTTTGCTTGTTGCTTGTCGTTCGTAAGGCCGCCACTTCCATTCTCTTTTCCTGGAGATCTAGTTCCTTTGCCAGTCTTTCATTGTTGGAGCTTGAATCGAAGTGTTGTACACGGAACGTAGGCATCCTGACTTCTGTTGGGATTAATGCTTGTTGAACCCAATATTTTAAGTTTCGTTTAATTATATATCTACACATGAATTTTGATGATAACAAACGAATTCAAATAATAAAGGAGTTTCAAGCTCAAGTTATCTATATAATGAAGTCAAGCACATCAAGGAATCAAGCATAAGCAAGAAAGGAACAAACTCACATTAAAACTCATAGAATAATGTTAAAAATTTCTTAAAAAATTTAAAATTAGGAATAAGACTCAAAATTAATACTTTGCATAAAATATTAAATTACATTTTCCACATGTGCATAATATTTTTGAAAATTAAAGTTAAATTTTTGAAAGATAATTGATTATCATCTTTCACATGTGTATGTTTCATTTGAATATTTTCAAATATGATTGATACTCTTTTTGATTTATGCAAAAGGTAGATGATTTTGTTTGAAAAATTTTGAAAAGTAAATAATACTCCTTTTGTCATATGTGAAAAGTAAAAAGATTATGTTTGAAATTTTTGAAAAATGAATGGTGAATGATGTTGTCTTTGACAAATTAAAAAAGAAAAAACTTTTATTTGATTTTTTTGAAAAGTGAATGATGTTGTCTTTGATATGTGAATCTTTTCAAATTTGAATATAAAGTTTCATATGCTTATAAATAGCTCAATTGAGATATTCAAATTTACAACACCAAGAGCATATGCATACCATTGTAAGTTTTGCAACATTCCTTCAAAGCTTTCAATCTCTATTCTCTAAGCATTGAGCCTTAACCCTTGTTCATTTTGACAGAGATATAATTTACGCTGTATTGTTCTTATTTCACTCATTGAGGAATGTTTTTTGATAACCTACCCACTATCATCTTTTGTATCAATAAAAGGGTGTGTATAACCCTTGTACGTATAGAAAGTGTTCTACACAAGGAATAGTTGAATCACTACGTGTAAGGTGATTGCATTTGTAGAGGGTGTTCTACACGGATCCTTTATAGCGATATTGTTCAAAAGTGTAATAGGTTTCTATCTCCACCTGAAGGAGGTTGAATAGTGAATTTGGGAATCCTTAAGAGGTAGCTTGAGGCGAGCACGTAGGCAGTGGGGCCGAACTTAATTAACATACCGAGTTTGCTTCTCTCTTACCCTTACTCTTTATATTTATTGTTGCTTCGTATTTTGTTTATATTTTATATTGTGTATTTAATTTATAATTATTAATTTTTAAATACAACCAATTCACCTCCTCTCATATTAGTCATTTGGGAAACACTGCTTCACTCATATAAGTGAGGGCGAATGGCATCTCTCCGATGGGGGTCTGGACAGTCGTTCGATATGCACAAAGCACACCCAAGAGTTCTTCGGCCCATGCTCCCTTGTGCATTCCTAGCTTCTTTTTTAGATTGGAGTGGAGATTTTTGTTGTTCGCCTCTGCTTGGCCATTGGCTTGTGGGTGTCCTGGCGAAGAGTACTTTACTTTTATCCTGAGCTTCGCACACCATTCCTGGAAGTGTGAGCAGTCGAACTATTTTCCATTCTCTGACACGAAGGCCTGGGGTATGTTGAACATGCATATTACCGACTTCCACAAGAACTTTGTGATGGTCTTGGAAGTGATGCTTGCCAAAGCCTTTGTGTCAACCCACTTCGTGAAGCTAAATCCTCTGGGGGGCGGTACTGGCCCTTGTTCTTGGCACATTGGGCATTTTCTGGAAACTTCTTTGATATCTCTGAGGGAATGGGGCCAGTAGTACCCAACTCGGTTGACCTTTGAGGCTAGGGACCTTCCTCTCGTGTGGCTCCCAAAACTCCCTCATGAATCTCTGCTAACACATATGGGGCTTTTTCTGGTGACAATCATTTGAGGAGGGGCTCGGAGAAGCCTATCTTATATAGGACTCCATCTAACAAGGTGAACCAGGCTGCTCTATTTTTGACCTTTCGTGCCTCTTTTGCATCGTTGGGCAGCTTGCCCTCCTGCAGGAATTCCTTAATATCCTCCCATTTGGGGGATGCAGAGGCGGTGATGAGTTTCTCACTTCCAATGGACGGGGGTGTCAATTGTTCTGACCACCATTTTCTCTGGAAGAGGGAGCTCTTCCTGTCCTGATGTAGCTTTTGCCAATTGGTCTACCTTCTAGTTTCCCCCCTTGGGACCTACTGGATGTGGAAGTAATGAAAGCAGTCGCAATTGTTGCAGACAAGTTGGAGGTACTTCTTCAAATTTTCCCCTTTCATGGTGAATTTCCCTAGTACCTGGCTAACGACCACCTGGGAGTCACCCCTTACTTCCATCTCTTCAGCTCCCAGCAGTCAAGCCTCCATCATCCCTGCCAAGAGTGCCTTATACTCAGCCTCATTGTTGGTTGCTTTGAAGGCCAGCTTGACCACGTAGTTGTGTTCTTCCCCTTGCTCCGTTACTATGTGCACCCCCACTTGCCCGACAGGACAAGCAGTCTACATAGACTTGCCAGGATTTTCCAAGGGGTGCTGTCAGCATTTCTTCTGGGAAGTTGGTGAACTTCGCGATGAAGTTGACCAATACTTGTGCTTTGATCGCGGCACGGGGTCTGTACTCGATGTCAAATTCGCTGGGCTCGATTGCCCACTTAGCGAGCCAACCCAAGGTGCCTGGCTTTTGCAAAATCTTTTTGAAGGCTAGGTCAGTTAGTACCTTCAGTGGGTGGGCTTGGAAGTATGGGGTCAGCTTTCTTGCTGCAACCACTGGTGCAAACACCAACATTTCTATCCACGGGTACCTGGCTTCAGCTCTTCGAAAGGCCCAGCTTGTGTAATAAATAGGCCTCTATCCTTCCTTCTTGTCTCAGACTAGTACTATCTAGGTCGTGTGTGGGGACAACCAAATACACAGTTAGGTCTTCTCCCAGCTTCATTTGGCTAAGGAGCGGAGGTGGGCCATGTATTTCTTTAGGTCGGAGAAAGCCTATTCGTAGGCCAAGTCCCATTCCTAGGCCTTCTTTAAGACCTTGAAGAAAGAGAGGCACCTGTTAGTCAATAGGGCAATGAAGCGGGTAAGAGCCGCCACCTTGCTAGCCAGCCTCTAGACCTCATGGAGGTTGTGGGGGGAAGCATCCCAATTATTGCCTCAACCTTTTCAGGATTGCTTCGATCTCTTTCTTAAAGACCATGAACCCTAAGAATTTGCCAAACTCTACCCCAAACGTACACTTTGTTGGGTTGAGCTTCATCTGGTTCAAAAAACCAAGAAGGCCTCTCGGAGGTTTTCCAGATGTGACTCGGCCTTCTTACTCTTCACTAGCAGGTCGTCCACGTACACCTCCATGTTCCGGCCGATCTGTTGCTTAAACATTCAATTGATTAATTGCTAGTAGGTGGCCTTAGCATTCTTGAGGCCGAAAGGTATACCTTTATAACAGTACAACCCTCGATCTGTGATGGAGGCTGTCTTCTCCTCGTCAATCGGGCTTATTCTAATCTGATTGTATCCGGAGTAGGAATGCATGAAGCTGAGAAGGGGGTGACCTGCCGTCGAGTCCACAATCAAGTTGATGTGGGGCAGGGCAAAAATGTCTTTCATGAAAGCTTTATTTAGGTTGGTGAAGTAGACACACATCCACCAACCCAAGTTGGCCTTCTTCATGAGGACCACATTGGATAGCCACTCTAGGTAGTGTACCTCTTGGATAAACCCTACTGCCAAAAGATGAAAACCTCCTTGACTATTGTCACATATTCCTTAGCACATAAACTTCACTGTTTCTGCTTGACTTTTAGGCCACCGGTAGATGTAGAGCTAGTGTTCGATGATAGAATTGTCTATCCCGGGTATTTCCTAGTGGCTCCAAGTGAAAATGTCTTGGTGCTCGACAAGGAGGCCTTTCAAGGCTTGCCTTAATTAAGGGTTGAGCTTCATTCCAACACGGACGGTTTGCTCTAGTCTTTGGCTGTCCACTGAGATGAGTTCCAAGGGTTCTTTCGGCTTGGCTTGCCGCATGGCCTCTTTATCACAGACTTCTTCATCCCACTCGTCCAGGTTGGGGGGCAAAGGTGGTTGGGTCGCCTCTGCCACTCTTCCAACACTTGTGACCACCTTAACTTTATGCCTCAACTCACGAGTGTAGCATTTCCAAGCTAGGACCTTCTCACTTCGGACTTCTCCCACCCCCAGGTCAGTAGGAAACCTCATTTTGAGGTGATAGGTGGAGGTTATAGCCCTTAGGCTATTCATGGTGGGGCACCCCAGTATTGTGTTGTACGAGGAAGAAGCCTTGACCACCAAGAAATCGGCCATGGTCACTGCGGTCCTCGAAGCTTTCCCAGCTAAGACAGACAATGTAATGACCACCATTGATTGCACTACGTTGCATGTGAAGCCTTTAAGTGGTACGGGAGCTGGGTGTAGCTGGTCAGGGCTGATCCCCATTCTGCTGAAGGCCTCCTGGAGCAGGATATCGGCCTAACTTCCATTATCGACCAGGCTCCTTCGAGTTTTGAAGTTTACCACCTGCATCGTTACCATTAGCGTGTCGTCATGTGGGTGGAGGATTCCCTCTTTGTCCATTTTGCTAAAGGTTATCGCGGCTCCCATGGTGGATCGCTGTGTCTCAGCGAGGGCCCTACTTGTGGTGAAGACTTCCTAGTGCCCTTCGAGCCAACGAGGTTGTCCCTCCTCAGGCGTATCCTCCCTCGATCGTGCGAATTTTCCCAATAAGCCCATCTGCCCTTGAGGGACACTTACAGCGCGGGCTTTTCTAGACCTCCCTCCTTGCTCCGCGTCCCCTTGGGCTAGTTCCTTGCCAAGTACCCTATGATGCTCTTGTCAGTCCTTGGACCAACACCTTTAACTCAATAGGTCCTTCGCCCACCTTCTCTTCAAGGCATAGCAATTTGCGTCACTGTGCCAATCAATCATGTGGTACTTGCAAAACGGATGATTTGTTGTTTCCCGGCCCAGGTTCTTTTGCAGGCTTGGCTCCCTATCTCCTTCTACCGCCAAACTGAAGTGTGTTCGAGGCCTCACCCTTCCTCTTCGCCTCGGTCATCCATTTCTTTCCTCCCTCATAGTCGTGTCCCCCCTTCTGCCCAGCAGCGTTAAGGTCCTCCTGTTTTATCTCGGATTGTCGTGTGGCAGTCAGTGTCTCGAGAGTGTCCTCCACGTTAAAGAACCCATACGCCTGGTCCATGAATTCCCTCAACGTGTTCGGAGTCCATCGGGCTATCTCCGTCATGAAAGGGTTCCTAGGCCAGATCCCTCCCAGGAAGGCTGCCAGAGTGATCTTCTTGTCTTGGTCGTCGGTGGACATTTGCTCCTAATTGAAGCGGGTAAGATAAGACTTCAAGCTTTCACTATCTCGTTGCTTCACCGTCAGGAGATATGCGGCTGGTCGTCTCCTCTTCTAGCTCACCATGAAATGTGTCATGAAAAGTCGTGCCAGCTCTTTGAAGCTTCCCATGGTTCCGGGTGGCAGGGACCTGAACTAGGCTCGAGTGGCTCCCTTCAAGGTCAAAGGGAAGGCTCGGCAGGCAACCTCCCCAGGGAAGTTGTGTAAGGTCATGTGGGTCTTTAATGTATCCAGGTGCTCCAAGTGGTCCTTGGTCCCATCGTACAGCTCCATCTGAGGGACTTTAAACTTAGGTGGGAGGGGTACCGTCATGACTCCCGCATTGTATGGAAAGTCGATGCTGATGAGCAACTGGTCCACTATGGATGGCACACCAACTTGTCTGGCTATCTCTACATAGTTATCTACCAGCTCCTAGAGCTCAAGGTGCATCCTGCGTCTCTCCTCATCCGTTGCTGTGCTCGTTGGGTCATGCCGGGAGTCAACATGCTCGTTGCCACTAGGTTCTCCCCCCCCCTCCCCCCCACCAGCTCTTCGTTGGTCCTTTGCACTGCTGCGGTCTCTTGGCAGAGTGTACCCATTTCCTTTGTGAGCTTCTTATTGTTTCCTTTATCTCCGCTAGCCTTGCATCTATTGCTTCATTCTGATTCTCCCCTTACTGCATGGCCTAGGACTGTGTTGCTGCCGGCATATGAAGTACACGCTTCTATGAAAAGAGAATCTCACAGACGACACCACTATTAATGTCGTGTTTCACGACCTGAGCAACTCCACGATGGCCCAAACTTTTGGCACCTGTAAGGAGGGAGAAGAGTGGGCTCTAGAGGAATCCGAGAACTCTCAGATGCTAAAGTTAGTTAAGAGCTCTTTAGACAAGACGAGTATGTAGAAGAAAATAGAAATCAGACCTTTCCCGTAGATAGGATAGGGGTATTTATACATAGCCTGAGCTCAGCTATCGAAGGAGATCATGGGGTGTCAGGTTGTGCTTGGGTCAGACCTGCCACATCCTTGCTACTGTGGCAAAGTGTCAAGCCGATGTCGTGCCGTCCCATGAGTGCGCCGTCGGGTGCTTGTGCCTCTTGACATGCATTAAATGTGGCGTGTCTATGGCTTGGTGCTCCCGCAACTAAGCACGCCTAGCCGCCTAGGCCTTGCAATAGTCACCTGTCCGTGTACCCCTTTGGCAGGCCTTGGGTTGCCACTTCTTGTAGTGTGCCTTTCGACCAACCCGGGCTTTGGCCCGGGGGCCCCTTTGGAAGGGTGGGTGTGTTATGGAGATGGCACAAGTCCCTCCCACCTGGGGCCGCCTTACCTTCTATCTGGTGGGCCTCAACCTTGGGCCACCTTACCTCCTGTCAGGTGGGCTACGGGTCCTTCGACGTTCTTGAGTCTTAGGCTACTAGATGCCATGGTCTGGGTCATTGGGCTCAGGCCCTTTTCTCCTCAAAACCTAGCAAGAAGCACTTACATCCCAGGCACTTGTCATCTTTCTCTCTCTCTCTCTCTCTCTCTCTCTCTCTCTCTCTCTCTCTCTCTCAATAAAAAAGTAGTATTACATCCCCGGCATGTGACAGTCTTGCATGCTACCTCATGTATTCTATGGTTTGGTTTGAATAATGAGATGAGATGATTTGTGAATAGTAATAAAATAGTTTGTAAATAATAGCGAAATGGTTTGAGATGAGATAATTTATAGATTTTGAAAAACGAGAGAAAAAAAATTGAATTAAAAAAATTATAAAGTTAAAATATTATTAGAATATACTTTTTTAATATTATTTTTGTTTTGAGATTTCAAAAAGTTGACTTTTTTGTGTCTTGTTTGGAAGTTTGTAAAAGTTGTAATAATTAAATAATGATTAGATAATAAAATTGAAAATTTGAAATTAAAAAGTATTTATATTTATAATGTTTAAATATTGAGATGAGATGAGATCAATTAGATCAGATGAAAGACTCTTACTACACAAACTAATCTATAATAGAGGGAACACATTTCAATGTTTGTCACAAGGGAGTATTCCTCAACAAAAATCACATATGGGCGAAACTCAATCAGGACAAAGCACAGTGATTACTGACCAAATTTCCCTTAATATAATAAAATGCTGTTAATCAATGCCCGATTACAGCTCAATTTTTCTCCCTCCAAAAGATTCCTTCTTATCATACCTTGTCTAAATTTTATCAATCTCATTTATTAATTTCTAAGCAAAAAGAAAGTCTTTATTCTCATCTTAGACTTCTTCGAGTCCTTTCCCCTCTAGATACTCTGCTTTTCGAGACTTTCTTTGATTGGCCAATGATGTTTGGGAACTGTCCATGTTTCTTAAACAAGCCTAGTCGAGGTATGTCCTTAGACTGCAAATGTACACAGCATCTCGTGAACACTTCAAACTCGACTTGTACATATTTGGTTTATTTATAAATGAGATGTTCAGAAATATTAATATAGGTTCCAATATTAAACATGTAAAATTTGTATAAACTCGACTCGATTTAATTTAAATTTGTGAAACAAATTCATATAAACTTGACTTAACTTGTTTGAACTCGTTTGAAGCTCTTAATATGTTTGATATATGTATATGTTACATTCATTACATGTTAGTTAGTCCAGACTTATTTTGCTGAGCCTATTTCTATGTCCCATAATAGCTATGGTTTAGGTTCAAAATTCAACCCAAACTCCTTTTTATTTCATTTAATGAATGTAAAGTCATCTTGCATGTATAAACACCAAGTTTTCATGGTGGATTTAGCTATAACAAATAAAATTCTAGAAGGGTCATTAAGGTCATAGAATTTTGCTGGTTTGGATTTAAAGATTAGATGAGATTGTTTTAAGTGAAAGATAAAATTTGAATAAAATATTATTGAAATATTATTATTGCTTTTGGATTTAAAAAAGTTGTATTAGAATTTAAAGAAGTTGAATTATTTATTATATTTTGTGTGAGAATTTGAAAAATCTATAATGATGAAATGAGATGAGGCGTTTTCCGAATTTAAATGGGGATCACATCAATCTTAAAACTAGCTTATATATACCGAGGAAGTGAGTTTGAGTAATGTTATATACATCACACTCTCATCCTACTTTTATCCTACTAAGTAAGATGTGACATATTTATCACTATCAGATGATAAAAAAGCATGTAAAAAATGATTATTTAATGATGATAAATATGTCACATCTTATTTAGTGGGATGAAAGTGAGATAGGAGTATAGTGTATATAATTTTACATACATCAATATTAAAACTAGCTTATATAATAATATATACCGAGGAAGTGAGTTTTTTGAGAGAGTGGACCTGGAATTAGACTTTTTTTAGCAAAACCTCTACGAAGATTCCTCTCATTTCCCAATATGTTAGGATTCCTTCCCAAGGCATTGGTACTGTTAGAACAAATTACAAACTTGCAAGAACAGAAATCAAATTGTCTAAGAGAGTGAAATGGGGCAACTTTTGCCTTCCATACTGGGCGGCCATCCTTTTCCAAATATTTATAAAATAATTTATTAAAATTTAAAATAATATCATTTTACAAAAATATTCCCAATTAAAACATAATTGTATATAGTTGTAAGAAGAATTATTATGATTACTAATTATACAAAGTCAAGGATCCTCAGTTTTGTTTCTTCTATTTTTGGCTTTTATTTCCTTGTGATGATAACATCATGACGCAGGGACATGTACCATCTCCACAACAGCGCGCACAAAGACAAAGACTCCCCATGTTTGGAATCCTTCCCAACACAGCACAAAAGACATCGACCTCCTCGTTTTATACACACGCCGACGCAACCATTATTACTATAATGCTCTCAAATATTCTCTTTTGTTTATCTGTCAGGTCCCTAACAGATCACATTCTCTGTTAGAAAGGAACCAAAAGCTTTAGCTTCGCGAGTCGCGACCTCCCTCCATGGCTACCATTGATGAAAGAAGAAACCTAGATGCCGAGAAGCAAAGGCTTCTTAACCAACACAAAGAGAAGCACTTCACTGCAGGTGAGATCGTCCGTGACATCATCATCGGCGTATCCGACGGGCTCACCGTTCCCTTCGCCCTCGCTGCTGGCTTGTCTGGCGCCAATGCCACGTCCTCTATCGTCCTCACTGCGGGCATCGCCGAAGTCGCCGCCGGCGCCATCTCTATGGGACTCGGCGGGTATATATATTTGCTCTGCTTTTACCTGTTTGGTTACTGAGAAGATGCCGTAAAAGAAAAAGAGAAATTTTGGCGTGAAATGTTTTTCAATTTTGACGCCAAACAGGCAAGGAAAAGAAAATAATAGAGAATTTACTCTGGAAAAAAAGTAAGTGAAAGTAATATGGACGCATTAACCTGACGGTGCACCACCTCGGATAGGATCATTAGTCAGTCATTAAAAGATTTAAAACTTCCATTTTTCTATGGGACGTAAAAGGGGTAATTGATTTATTAATCTTCTGAGCAGCCAAGCAGAGGATTAAGGAATTTGTATACGGCTAGTTACATTGGCGAGATTCTGTGCAGGTATCTTGCAGCAAAAAGCGAAGCCGATCACTATACGAGGGAACTAAAGAGAGAAGAAGAAGAAATCATTGCTGTCCCTGATACAGGTCAGGACCTTTCTGTTTCCCAGTTGTTCTTTCTTCATTATAAAATTTTCCTCCATTAAAATTCTGCAAATGCATAAGAAAAATGGTATGATACGAAATTGTAGAAGCGGCGGAGGTAGCGGAGATACTGGCACAGTATGGGATAGAGCCACATGAATATGCCCCAGTTGTGAATGCTCTTAGAAAAAAGCCCCAAGCATGGCTCGATTTCATGATGAAGTAAGTTTATGCTTTTTTTTGTTCTTTAAAAAAATTGATAATGAATATGTAGCTATATGAATTTGAAGCCTGGATTGAATTGGGGCCAGTGCATGAAATTTACCCGTTGCTGTAACATGACGCATCACTTAAATTTGTTGAATCTCTGATTCAGTTGAGATTATCTGAGTAAGATTTATTGAAAGTTTGCTTTAAAAAGAAAAACAAAAGAAGAAGAACAAAATCTAGGACATTCCTGAGGGGTTCTTCAGCAGTATAGGGTATTGCTAGGATCACACTCTTTTTTTGGCTAGGATCACACTTTAGTCAAGGGTAACAACCTTTTTTACTTAAAAACAAAAGATGTCCATAAAGTAGGCTTTGTTGACAAGAACAGTACAGGCTAACACGATAAAAAGCTTCTTTCGATTCTATAGTTTTTCTAAAAGTTGGTTTTACTTTTGAAATGTGAACAAGCTCATGTGGTCCGGAGCCTAGAACCAAGTCATGACTCAAAACGCATTTGGAGAAAATAATTGCAGTTGCCATCATGATTACAAGTTCTCACACTTTTGAGTACAATTTCCTCTTTTACTTACCCTTCTTTCCGAGCTTATTGGATGAAGCTGATACGGATTTTAGATACTTCTGGATGATACTTGATGCCTAACAATTTTTTAACATTTAGATATTTGTTGAAGGCCGCCCTTTACATATTAAAAAAAAATGAAAAATAGAATAAAGAAGGGAAGAAAGGGAGAGATTATCTTACTGACGAATTTTGATTGAGAAAAGGTAGCAGTTTGATGTGGCCTATAGAATAAAAGGTTGCAACGGCCTAAATCTGGAGGCCTTAGCAGAATATATGGTTGTCTAAAAGAGAAGTATATGAATAGAAATAGAAAATACTTCTTTTCTTCCAAATTATACTTCCTTGTTAGGACTTGCTACAACAATTTTCACACTTTTCATGCATAGAGCTCCATTCTCCACATTGAATTCTCTATTTGACACCATTTCCTTTCTCTTGGTTATGCTCTCAAATAGTATCCCCATTCAAGTATTTGCATGCTAGTGGAGAGTAAACATACTCTACAACAAATTAACTGTGGGAATTCCTTGAATGATGCAGGTTTGAACTTGGATTAGAGAAGCCTGATCCAAGGAGAGCCCTGCAGAGTGCATTTACAATTGCCTTTGCTTACGTCCTGGGTGGTTTGGTACCCCTCATCCCATATATGTTCATTCCCAGAGCTACAGATGCTGTGGTTGCTTCTGTGTGCTTAACCTTAGCGGCGTTGCTAATCTTCGGCTATGCAAAGGGTTACTTCACCGGTAATAAGCCCATCAGCAGTGCACTGCAAACTGCCCTCATTGGAGCCATTGCATCCGCCGCTGCTTTTGGCATGGCTAAGGCTGTGCATCCATAACCTTGTAGCTAGATGATTCCATAATAAAGCTGCTTCTATTGAGACCTTGAGCTTGTATCCTTCTCCATTATTTCAAAATTGAGATTTTTGCTTTGCATTTATGTCTAATTCGATCATGGTTATTGCAATCGTGATACGGTCCTGGGTTTTCTAGTTATCCATGTTGGTTTTCGTATTAAAATTTGGTTGAGAAATTGCCTCTCTACTGATTCCCAGATGCCCCTCCTAATTCGATTTCCTTCTCATTGTCCTTCGCAATTCTATTTCCTTACACTGCCCATTGCTAAAACTTCGTCACTAAAAGCTTAATGACAATTTTACCTTTGACAATGAATGGATTTGTAATTTTTTAGTGGTTAAAAGTGACTTTTTGAAACGACATATATATTGTTGCAAAAATTATGGGACACTAATAATGTTAAAAAATAATATTTTAAACTTTTATTTAAAATAAAAAATTCTCATCTCGCTATCCAAGCCTAGCGATAATTGCTTGCCAGAAGAAAATAATGAACAAAAACCAAGTGTCATTTCTAAAAACTCCCATCATAATTTAACGCTCTTGAGCCATTGGGTTTTGTTTGCTCTTTTGGTAAGAAAGAAATACTGCATCAATCTGCATTCCTCCCACATTCTGTGTACAGAAAATGTGTAAAACTATTGATGAGCCCCATATACTAATAATCAGCGCAGATGATCTTGACTTGCACAGAAAGATTAATGATGAGTGCCGGGAGAAAGATCTTCAAGGGGCTCTTTGCTATCCAGCTTCCCAGCCAAGCAACTTACTGTAATCTGCCATTTCTTTGTGCTGCCCGAGTTTGACCAACTCCTGCATAAGAGCATTAATAGAGTATTGGCTAACACACACACACACACACACCAATGATGACTAACTCCCTCATACAGCGCTGTTTTGTGTGAATGCCCCTTGAAATTACCATGTACTTCATAATTCATCTTCTTAAAATGATTCACTAATTTGCAATTTGCAAGGACAACTTTGCATCAATTAGCCATCTCCCTTCAATCGTGTGCAGACAAGAGCTTCAATCGTTATATATCAGGCCAAGGAGTTTCGAGATGGATCTAGCAAATGATCTCTGACACAAAATGTCAACTCAAAAGCAAACAATAGAGACGGGAATAGCCAATACAACTTGTGCCATCTTGGCAAATATAAAAAATTTGGTTGAATTCACCTTCCACCACATTATGACATTAGGTTTGGGTGTCAATTTTTCAAGGCTCCCCATAATATACGGATCAAACTATGATCTAGACTCTACAGCACCTTTTGACACTTAATATTGATGATACCTATTCTAGAGATCATCCTCATCTTCATAATATGTTGTGTTGCTTTGAATCTCTTGAACATTTGCTGGCCTTTACTGGAATCTACACTAGATTCAAAGGGCCTGTTTAGGTTTGCATTAGGAATCTTAAAAAATGTTTAAATAGTCTTAAAAACTCTTTAATGAGAAAATTAGGTTGTTTGGATGTTATATATTAAAACACTTTTTAATCTTAAATAAGCTAGAAACTACGTTTGAGGAAAGCATCATGATATTGAGTATTGCTTATACAACCACTCAATGATTCCCCTTAACCTTGCAACTATTTTGAATATGTAAACCAAAACTCCAAAACTTCCAACTTGGAGTACAGATGAAGCATAGCCATAGAAAAAAAAAAAAAAAAAAAGATTAAAATATTTTAATCAATTTTTTTTTTTTACTGTACTTCATAATATTTTGTGTGAAATCTTTGGGCACTCCTCAAATTGTTTGTTACCTATATCGGTATAGGCACAATTTAGAAAGTCTTAACAATAAAACAAATTTGTAACCATCATGAGTCCATGACTGTGGGCCCCTACTCTGAACATGGTTTTTTTTTTTGAAAGAAAAGATCTTCATTACCTTAACCAGTGTAATGGCCTTCGGCTATTACAAGAGGCATAATACAAGGATCTATATAGCCTATATCAAAAGTTTCTTAACTCAATGAAACTGCTTTCTTGGCTAGTAGATGTGCCACTTTGTTAACTTCTATTCTCACATGTTGAATTTTCCAGTTTGTATCTAGCAATGTGGCCTTAGTATCCTCCACCAAACAGCTTAGTATCCCATTTTGCATTGTGCTTTGTCTTATAGAAGTTACTACATGATTTCAGTCCCATTCGAAGATGACATCTTGCAGGTTCAATTCCTTACACATTATTGTAGCTTTGAGTAATCCCCTAACTTCTGCAATAACAAGATGTGAACAGAAGGTAAGTCGTTGCATTAAGGTGGCTAAAACTTCAGGCTCACTGTCTCGAATCACCACTCCAACTCCAATTCTGTAGTCTTCCTCTCTAACAGTTACATCCTAGTTAAGTTTGAACTAAGTAAATGGTGGTGCAATCCATTGTATATTGTCATGTTGCTACATCCTTCTGTGCATATCTTTTTGTTGATCTTGTGCCTATTTGAAATCCTATTGTGCTTGCTTAGCTCTGTTGATTAGTGCTTCTGGATAGGAAACCACCTTAAAAAACCCATTTATTCCTCCTGTGCCATATTGTCCTTGTTGTTTCTGAAAATAAATTGATTTCCTCTTGATCTATTCTATGAAGCATGTGAAGAAAAGTGGATCCAAAATCTACCCCTGTAATAGAAACTTTTTGTATTTTCTTGTTTCCTAACCCCCAAACATCTTGTGCAAATGGGCATGACCAAAGAATATGAGTAAGTGTTTCAGTTGCATTTTGAATGGGGCATATTGGATTAGCTATAATCTTTCTTTTGTATAAGTTATGTTTTGTTGGTAAAGCATCAGTAGTTGTATGCCAAATGAAGACTTTGACATAATTGTTTCTTTGCAGCTGCCATATTTGTTTCCATAATTCTCTCTAATCCCCTTTAGTTGAGGATTCCCCCGTCTAATTTTGTTGTTGTTGCCTATACAATGATACACACTTCTCACAGAGAAGTCTCCTTTTGTTGTGGCTTTCCATACCAGCTTATCTTTCCTAGCACACTGTGACACATGTATCTTAAGTATTTCTTTGAACTCTTCCTCATTGAAAACATCTCTCAACAATTGCATGTCCCACCATCCCTTGTTGTGACCAATTAAATTTGCAACCTTTGCATTTCTTGGCAGAACTCTCATTGGAGATTGAATGTTGCATAGTCCAATTGTTGGAATCCATTTATCATTCCACACTTTTATGTTTTCTCCATCTCTTACTCTCTATATGCAGCCTACTTTTTCTATGTCTATTGTCGAGTATAAGGTCCTCCAAACAAATGTGGGTCTTGATCCAAGTTTGGCCTGTAGAATGGATGAACTAGGGAAATATATTATACAACTTATAACGAAAAGAAAATTTGATTTAATCATGAGCATAGTTTGTTTGTAAATTATGGAGTCCACTGTGTATATATGTTTGTATAATATATGTTTATATATATAGACACATACCCATCCACACATGCAAATTTTATGCATGTATGTACTTTTCAGTTCTATGCCTAGCTAGGTCTTTCCATGAATGTTCAAGAAACATGTTACAATTAGTCTACAATCTTATGAAAAATTGTGAAAGAGGTGCTAGCAAAAAGTTAAATTTACATTAGAATTTACTACTTGATTATATTGAAGCGAAGTCGAAGACCAACGGAGGCAAAGTTGGAGTTGAAGACAGAACAAAATCTTAAAAGAAAAAAACCTTTGATATTCCTCACTTGGATTTTATATTGGAGATTATTTTCTTTAAGAAGTTATATGCATATATATAGGTCCTTTACCATATTATGGAAAATATTTATGATAGCATATATTATACTATAATTTATACTTTTTATAACAACCAATAAGTTTTTAGTATGTGACATCCCAAACTTAAAAACTATATAATTTAGGAAACTCTAAGGTTTCCTTTTAATTAGAGTCTTTATTTTTGGAAAGTAAATTAGGATTTGATCTAAAATTGGGCCTTTGAGTCTTTATGTAGTGTTTAACTAGGTGCAATTATTGGGTGTCTAGGGTTGGGTCTTTGAATTTGTAAATTGATAATTTATGGGAATTAGAAACTAGCGAGAGAAATAAAAAACTCCAACTTAATTTTCACATTATCTTCAATGTGGAAGAAGAGAAAAATGGAAGATTAATACTCCCCTTTTAACAAGGCTAATCACAACTAATGTCTGATTGAATTGAACACAAATTATCTTCTTGCTTTATTTTTTATGTCCCTCCAGAAACCAAAAGGAACCTGGGTCCCACGTGCTTAGAAGAATTGAAAGACTCCAAAGCTGCGTGCCTCCAAAAAACTCAAAAACTAGGAAAAAAAAAAAAAAACTCCCCTCCTTTCCTGTTTTTTCAAAATGTTTTTGTTATCTAATTCAAAAATCCATATATGCTATATCTAATTCGAAAATCCTCCTATATCTAATTTAAAAACCTGCCATCCATATCTATAGCTGAAAATCTAATCAATTCAAAAACTAATTCTCCTTTCAAAATTTAAAACAGATTTATTCCATATCTGCTGCTAAAAATTTGGAATTCTTGGTTGACCGACTTATAGCTGAATTTAGAGCATCAAGACGACATAGTTTGAAGTTGGGCCCTTCACAAAAATTTTAGATCTTGTTCTCAGCTTTCCAACACACCTATGCTTGCTTTATTCTAACTTTTAGAAATCTTGATACAAGCAGAAAACCAAAATAGGGTCTCAGTTGCAATAACCTTCTGGATAGATTCGGACTTTTCAATTTCTGCTAGGTTTTGAACTTCAAAACAGTAGAATTGGGTTTTGGGATCTTTATAAAAGTTTTAGCCTATGTCTTAGTTTTTCTAACAAGCCATAAAACACCTGAAACCGAGGTATATAGCTCCAGTTAGAGCCCAAAAACCGAACAATGTTCTAGTTTGACTATACTAGACCAAACCAAGTAGGATTTACTCTATATGCCTAGCACGATTTCTGTCTCTTCACATCATCTGAATTTTAACCCAATTTAATAATTAAACATATGAAAAATATTAAGAATATCCAAGAATTAAAATGTAAAAGACACCTAAAATTCTAAATAAACAAGTTAAGAAATATACAAAACACTTTGAATCAAAATAATTAGAACTAAGAAAATGTGTGAAATAAATTTTCACGTCAAGGCACAGACTCGAGAATTTGTGTAAAAGCCCATTGATGGTTACTAAACAAGATTGGATTCATTTAAATTCATTTAGGCCAATAATTGTTTTAGAGCCCATTGGAAAATTAGCAGGCTCATCTTAATGATTTAAAATTCTAAGAATTTTTGTTCAAACCCAATAAAATTGATAATAGTAGCACAACCCCTTTCGAAAATCACCTCGCACTATGGATAGAAAAATTCAAGTTGGTGTACCATTCCTAGAGTTGCGCTTTCCCAATAACTTAAAGTACTAGTTTGCACTATCAACAACAGTAAAAACACTAATTATTATTATTATTATTATTGGTATTGTCATGATTATTATAATGAAAGAGTAAAGAAAAGTAAGTGGTGATTGAATGATTGTCACACAAAAGAAAAAAGAAAAAGAAAAGACTGATGACAGATAAATAATGAATGATAATTAACAGGTTATATATGGTACCGAAGTTAAGTGACGGATGACAATGCTACGAGTGACTCATTAGCGGTACACTTAATGATAACTACCGGCCTCTTTTAACAATTTAATTGGACCTTATTTGAGGCCTATATATTGGGTTGGATCATGATCATCGAGATTGCCAAAACTAGCACGGGATATTGTGTGTGTTGATAGATGTGAATGTTGTAATAGATATGATAGATATTACGTATATGCAGATGTCATGATGGATTGGATGTAAATGAATCATGAGAAATATTCATTTTTTTAGGCATGACTATTATAAAAGAAAAGCCTATATTTAGTATATTATTATCATGTTATGTATTTTCTATTGTCTATTAATGAGTATTTAACTTAATTTTTTAAAAATATTTTCAAACATTCTATGTGATGATTTATATGATCATGAGGATGTATTTGCAGGATATGATCAGGCTTAAGGGGAAGAGGTAGAGGCCTAGACCATTTATAGAGATTTTACTTTGTCTTATTTATTAATTAGTAATTTTATTAGCACAAGTGACTCCTAGAGGGAGGGAGAGAGAGTTGAAGATTTTGAGATAGAAGATACAGATAAAAGAAAATTGTGAAAGCTCCTTGGAGCAAATTCGGTGGAGAAGTTGTATGCATGCAGCATGGTTGTAATGTGCTGGTTCTTGTCTTTGATCTTTATCATCCCAATGATACCGAGGGGCGAGGAGTTTAGATGTACTCAGAGTTTAACACTAACTTTGACAAGACAACCAGTTTTCTTTTTCTTTCGAGTATCTTGATCACGACACATCTACAGTAGAAAAGTATAGACTATCAATATTATATAGAAAAGTAGAAAACTTTGAAAAATATAAACAATATTATGTTGATCAATTTATATAGAAAAAGAATCAACTTATACTGAGAAAATAAGATCAAGACAACAAGTTGAAAAAGAAAGATTGCAGAGGCATGGATCAATATGGAGAGGTCAAGGTGATTATTGCCAAATGATTCCTGACCATTAAAAGATATTCAATTGGGTTTTTAATCTCTCGCCAAACTAGTATTCTTCTTCTTTTCTTTTGAAAGAAAGAGCAAATTCATTCATCAATAAAAGTTATTACAGACATATATCAAGGCAAATGGCTTGAGAAATATAATTTGGAAAACAATCCCACCACATCTCAAGTGTGTCAACATTTCAAGCATGCCTAGCTAGTCTATGAGCAACCTCATTGCCTAACCTACTAACATGCTGAAATTTGTGTTCATCAAACAAAGCCAACAACTTCCTAATTTCTGTTCTCAATGAAAGCCCAACAACATCTTGCAAATCTTGAATCAGTAAGAAGCAGTCACTTTCAACAACAATCTTTTGAATTTCCATGTTAGCACATAGTTAAAGGCCTCTAAAATTGCTAACAGCTCAACATCCTTTGCCTCTGCAACTTCATGTTCAACTTTACTTGCTGCCATGATGATCTGCTCATGTTCATCTTTCAAAACAGCCCCAACACCTGCTCTATGCAAATCACAAAACATGGCTCCATCTACATTTAGCTTTAGAAAACCTGGCTTAGTAGACTTCCAGCTACAAAACTTTTTTAATTCACTGCCAATAGAGTTTTAAATTGCAGTAAACTCTTGCTTCAAGGATAAAAGCATGATTAGTAACTCGTGCTTCAAGGATAAAAGCATGATTAGCAACTTGTCGAGGCTCAATAAGGATTTGCTCAATCACTAACTTGTTTCTCCTAAACCAGAATACCCAAGCTAAGAGAAAGAACACATCCATCTCTTCATCTCTTCCAAGTTCATGTATTCTCATAGCCATATCCATTACTGACATCTCCCCTTCCATCTCACTAATCAAAGGAAATATGCTACTCCAGTGTTGATGAATATGAGAGCAATACATTAAAGCATGAGATAGAGTTTCAACACCCACATTGCAGAAACAACATGTATCTTGAATCAAAACCTTCCTTTTTCTAAGATTGGACAGAGTATGGAGAATTTCTTTACATGCTCTCCAAGCAAAAATTTTAACTCCATGTGGGATTCTCATCTTCCAAATGGCCTTCCGTAAAGACTGTTGCCTTGTAGCAGAAGACCACTACACAACATTGGCCTGCTGCTACCCTTAGATTAGTCTGTATGCACTTCTCACACTAAAAATGCCACTCCTTTCATATGCCCAAATCCATCTATCTAGTTTTTCATCTAGAGCAATAATGATCTTTAGAATATTAGAGGCAACTTTTGGATTGAAGAGAGTTCTAACCTTGCCCACGTTCCACCATCTTGTGTTACTATCAATAATAGTATTAACTTTTTCATTTGCTTCAAGTGCTAACACTACCTTCTTGGAGTAAGCTTTGATACCCTGGAACCCAACTGTTAGACCATTGCTTTGTAGTTTTACCATCACCAATCCACCATCTGCATCATTTGAGAAGGCATTTCTTTACTGTCCATAATCCTCTCCATGTGAATGAGGGATTGTGGCCTAACTTAGATTTTATTTTTTTAAAAAGAAAAAGAAAAAAAAAAAAAAGAACCTCGGGGGAAGTACTTAGCCTTATGCATTTTATGAAGTAAAGAATTTTTAGCCTACAATATCCTCCACTCTTGTTTAGCTAGAATAGACATATTAACAGTATGCAAATCCTTAAAATGCAAACCTCCTTTAGGCTTAGTTTTACACATCCTCTCCAACCCATTAGTTACTGTGTGACACTCCCGACTTCCATGTACCGAAAAACAAGGGAATGTGATGAGATGCTGATAACACGAGTCACGCACCCCAACAACAAGTACCAAATGTGTGCACATGCAACAAGTGTAAAAACAAAAGTCACAATGAATAAATTAAATTTAGTTGACTAAGTACCATAATTTTAAATACAAGTCTCTCAAAATAAAATGCTTTCAAAAGTTATATAGTAATTTGATAAAAATATAATACAAACCAAAGGTACACATCAAAATAGGTAACAAATCCCCAAACCACGAAGAAGCAACCCTAGGTCGCTCCTCTGGCTGAGCCAAAGCCTCAAGCTCGATGTCCTCATCTGCAACAAAATCTATGGTTCCATAAAATGGAACTGCAGGGTGTCAAATTCCACATGAGATATGAATCTCAGTAAGTAATTAACCAAACAACCCATGATATAAAAATACATTTAAACAACCAATATGAATGCATGCACATGCCGAAATATGTATGAGCTCAAAACCATCATTTTTCACAAAATGATTATTTTCCAAATCACGCCAAAAATCTCATTTGGCCCAAAATCAAGTCCATTAAAATAATTATCTGCCATTTTTTTAGAAAATGACCTAATTATCCATTTAAACCGTATGCACCATGATATCCCTTAGGAACCATCTGCACATCTTGACTCCCTTCGTCACAGCATGGGTAACGACTGTGCGTGTGATTTCGTAAGGAGCGATGTCCAGTTCCATGCCCAGCGTGTTCGTGGCCAAACATCCTCTAGTCCTCTCTAGCAGAGGGGCCACAGAGTTGGTATGATAACGTTACCATCCCGTCCGATCCCGTTGTCACCCAGAGACAACTCAATGGACGTTACTCAATATTTTACACTCTCAAGTGACCAGAGGAACTCCATCAAGATAATACCTTATCTCGACTTGGGGTTGTGATACACACGCATCAAAAAATTTATTTATTACATGAAGACCCATTTTTCATTCAATACACATGAAAATGCATGCAATTATGCAATGAATAAAATTCTACTGAACATGACATAAGATACCCAAGCATAAATCAATTTCACCAACAACTCAGTCCTCCAATTCAACCTGACCTTCATACTCATCGGACTCAAGGTCCAGCAAAACCAATAGACTACAGAAAAAGTCTTAGCGTAAAAATATATTTAAATCTTAAAATTTTTTTGAAAAATTACTTAGACTATTGAAAAGGCAATTAATTTGAAAGATTGCGTACCCAAAGACTGGTTAATGCCAAAAGTAAGCCTGAAAAGAAATCACCAAAAATCACAATTTTTTAGATTGAAAATGGATTTCGAAAATAGTGACATTTGAAGTGATAATTTTGTGGAATATAGGGCTGATTTATTCAAATAAAATTAGAAGATGATGGTTGAAAATGGGGCTCACGGCTAGAACCAAAAAATCAAGCAAAACCCAAAAATGAAGCTCACAGTTTTGGGAAAAATAAGGGCACGGGTTGGCTAAAAATAGGGCCCTAAAATGGGAAGAAATGCTAGAAATGTTAGGGTTTAATCACAAGCTAACAAATATGAAAACACTAGAGGGAATGGAAGAGAGGAAAAACGAGCATGGATGCTCACGTTTGGACTTGCAAAATGGAGAAAAACAGAGAAAATAAAAATGCTAACGAGGAAGAGAAATACACTGGTTTATAGCAAAAGAGGAACCGAAAATTAAAGCGATTAAAAATAGATGAAAAATAGATGAAGGAGAAGAAGAGAAGCAAAAGAAACGTAGGGATTCAAGAAGAAGAAGATGGAAATGGAGAGGAAGAAGAAGGAAAAGAAACTGGAAAAGAGAAGAAGTTGGCGCAAGGGAGAAGAAGAGGAAAATAAATTGAAGAAAGCCCTAAGGTTTGGGAGCTAAACGATGCCACATGGGGAAAAAGAGAGGGTTGGGCTGTAGTGCACTGGGTTGGGCCAGAAAATTGAAAGAGCTTTGCCCAAGAATCAAAGAACAACCCACTCAATCAAGTCCAGTAAAAAAATAGAGGGTCCAACAAAGGAAAAATGCACATTAAAAAAATAAATAAAAGCTAAATAAAAAGACTACAACTAAACATTAATAAAATAAAATAATTAAACTCAACCATAAAATAATTTAAAGAAAAGATCAATCTAAATATAAAACAACAATTAATATCAAAAAAATACATTATTTAAACTTCACAACTTGGAAATCACAAAATAATATAACAAAAAACACGTTAAATTTAAAATGAAAGAACCACTAATTATAATAAATTAAATAATCATTTAATTAAAATACACATAAATACGGGATATCATAGGACAACCAAGCACAAAAACACTTCGAGATTCTAAAATTATGTCAGGAAGCACTCTCTTTAATCTATTTGCAATCATCTTTGAGATCTGCTTATAAATTACATTGCATAAACTAATTGGCCTAAAATCAACCATCCTTTTAGAAACTTTCTTCTTTGGGATAAAAGTAATAAAAGTATGGTTCAAGGCAATTGGAAACTCACCAGTTTGCAAGACTTTTAATACTGCTGCTATGACTAACCTGCCAACTACATGCCAATATTTCTGAAAAAAGACAGTGGGGCCATCTCATCTAGAATAGGGACCTTCAAAGGGTTCATTTCCTTAAAAGCAGCAGCAACCTCTCTTTCAGTATAAGGACTGGACAATTCCTCATTCGTTGAAGCTGTAACCTTGCCTACTAAGTTTTTCAAAAAATCTATACTACCCTCCTCTCCAGCAGCTGAAAACAGACCTTAAAAATAACCCAATATAACGCTGTCTCTTTCTTCTCCTTCTTGCTTGTCACCATTTGCATCTTTTTGATTCTTGATACAATTCCTTCTTCTTCTATGTGAAGCTTTTTTTGAAAGAATATGGAATTTTGGTCCCCTTCCTTCAACCATAAAGCTTTTGAACGTTGCCTCCACATAATTTCCTCTCTTTCCAGCCATGTTTGTATATCCGCCTTTGCTAAACAATGTGCCTCTCTATCAGCATAGGTTGGATCCCTATCTTGAACATTTTTAAGATTCTGTTTTAGTTTCTTTAGTTGGTTCTAAACCTTGCCAAAAGTAGCGTGATTCCAAATTTTCAATCTCTAGCTACAGTCTAAGATCATTGCCATCACATCTGCCATATCATGCCTTTGAAGCTATGATGCCATGAACTCTTTACAATTTGCTCACAGCCTTTTTCCTCAACCCACATGTCTTCAAAATGAAAAATTTGCTATCTTGACCTTGAATGACACCCCCTTCTAACTCCAACCAAATAGGGAGATGATTATAATTAGCAACAAAACCATGAGAAAAAATTGCTTGGAAAAAGCAGTCAATCCAAAGAGAATTTGCAAGGAACCTAATCAATCTTTCACTAATACAATTATGTCCCTCCCTTCCATTGCACCATATAAACATTGGCCCTTGAAAGACTAAATCCCTTAGAGCACAATCAGAAATCAAATATCTAAATTCCCTCGTTTGCTTCTCTAGTTCCCTACCTCCCATTTCTCATTAAGGTGAATGATTTTGTTAAAATCCCCAAACACCACCCATGGCTCATCTCTTCTACATAAAGACTTAATCAAAGCCTAAATCAATTGTCTAAACTTTATCTAGATGCCTATTAACACCTGTAATATACCAACAACAATATTCATTATGATTTCAAACTTCAGTTTTAACACAGGCACCAATATTATTTTTTGAATAACTACAAATGGTAAAGTTAAAGTTAACATCCTTTTTTCAAAATAACACAATACCTCCACCCCTCCCTTCATAATCAACAGCTAAATAGTTCACAAAGCCAAGTTTATATTAACATCTTTCTACCTCTCTAGCTTGCAATATGGTTTCTTCAAAAACACAACATGGGCCCTTCCTTCGTGACTAGGTCTTGAATAGTGTGAATGTGTCTAGTGGGTTACCAAGCCCACAAGCATTCTAGCTTAGGATCTTCATGGCTTCCATCAGGCTGTTGGACAGCCTCTACCGAAATCCTTTGTTGTTCCTCATTGGGATCCCCATCAAAATTTCCCTACACCTGCGTCCTTTTAAAAACTCATTATACTGCTTCCTCTAGATCACTCAATGCTTTTCATTTTCTACTATTGCTTTCTAAAGAGGAAGTCGTTTTGAAGGTTGGTGTGCCTACTAAAATGAGAAAGACACTTCCATTTGCGAGCTTCTAGATCATTTGGCTTATGAAAGTTGGGCTCTATGGGGCTCTTTCCCAAACATGACACGTATTTTGAGACATGGGCTCATCATGGGCTTTCTATTCATTTGTTGGACAAATAGGCCCATTAGTCTGTATCATCGTCTCCAAAGGCTCCTCCCTTCCTGGCACAACATCTGCTAGATTTTGTGTTACGTTTGTTTCCTAATTAATAATGGAATCAGATCAAACCTCCCCAGTACATCAGCCGTTAACATTAACTGCATATTCACCTCCTTCATCCCCAACTCCCCTTTAAAACATTGTCCAACATTTTGAGTAACTTCCACTTCAATATCTTCCACTAGTTTCAAAGGTTGAGATCATGTAATGAAAGCTTTGTCTTCCTTGTTCATTGCCGTCACTGGAGTTGCCACTGAAGAAGAGTGGCCACCACCACCGCCATTACCAGTACTCCTGTTACATCGGTCCCTTCCACCAAAAACACTTCCAGTTGCCCTCAGCCATACTACATACGAAAAACCCTCTTGTCAATTTTATCTTTCACCTGCATCCATAATTCACACTCCTTATGTCTGTGACTCAACAGCCCACAACAATAGCAAAAATTTGGTAGCCGCTCATAAGAGAACTAAATCTAACTTGATATCCCATTACCAAAGTTTATCATTTTCCTTCTGAGTAATGGCTTTTTAACATCAATAGAAACTCTTAATAGCATGAACCCATTGACGTTGGTTCTGTGTTCTTCTCTTGTCCTATTCTCCCATACCAAGTCAGAGTAGGGATCTGAGTGAGACTTAGGATTGAGAAAGTTTCATAAGTACTTGTAGGGCCAGTCTATTTGTACTTGATCTCCCCATGCCATTTCACCATTCTCAATATTTACTTCTTCTACTCTTCCAATCCTGCTTCCTATCAAATTCCCAATATACTCATTCCATGCACCAAGTGGTAGTCCATGCAAACAAACCCAAAACAAAGCCTCAGTAAGGCTTATTTGGTGAATTAGTTGATTCCCATCTACCTTTTTGAGCAACACCAATTGTTTATCAAAAGACCATGGACCTTCATGGATTACATGTTCCTTATCTTAAATACTTTAAACTCAATCAACATTAAGGTAAAATTCAGCTCTCAAAACCTGAGATGCTTGACTGGTCTCCACATCCTTTTCATCATCTGTTTGAAGGCATTTCGATTATAATGTCATCCCATCAACACTTGGGTAATCAGGCAATGAACACCCCCCCATGTGAGAATGTATGCAAATTCCAGTTAAGGAGTATCCACTTGGATTGCCTCTTGTTCCTAATCTATAAGCGATAACCTTTTTATACAACTCCTCCAGGTTCTCCTCCATATCGATAATTATTAAAGCTAGTTAGTTGGCAATGTATTAAGTCACACATTTGTATTCGGTTAAGTTAGAACTAGACTATTTTGTTAACTTGTACATAAGTCGAGCACTTATTTATACTTTGACTTTGACCAAAAACATTTTTTACTTTGAAATACATTTAGAGAGCATGAAGGGAATTTCCCCAATTTCTTGTTTTAGGTTTTCTACATGGTATCAGTAGAGAATCAATTTCTTTTGCTAATTTCTGCATTTTGCTCTTATTTGATCTCATAATATGTCTTCGTCTTCTTCTTCTTCTTCTTCTTCTTCTTCTTCTTCTTCTTCTTCGCCAATTGTTATTGACAGTCAATACACAATTACTCCAGCGGATCTTTCCAACACTTCAATCGTTTCTCCAAAACTCAACGGCAATAACTATTTTTCTTGGAGCCATGCGATGCTTATGGCGATTGGCTCTCAGAACAAGATCGGGTCTATTGACGGCAGTATTCAACCTTTGTGTTCTACCGATTCAAATTTCAATGCATGGTTTCGTTGTAACCTGATGGTCACCTCTTGGATTTGTGCTTCGGTGACTCCAGAAATTGCTCAGGTAATCCTTTACATTGAAACTGCTAAGAAAATATGGAATTTGTTGAAAAATAGATTTCAACAAAGTAACGAGGCTCGGATCTTCAGGATCCAGCAATCTCTTAACAGTAACACTGAAGGTCAGTCATCCATGAGTGATTACTTCACTTGCCTTGAGTCTTTATGGAATGAATGGCATCAGTTTTCGCCAATCCTGTTTGTACATGTGGAAATTGTACTCTTTGCACTTGTAACGTTCTTGAACTTGTTGCTACTCGTGAGGAAAATAACCTTACTATGCTCTTTCTTATGGGTTTGAATGAGAACTATCTCACCGCTAGAGGCAATATTCTTCTTATGAAGCCTTTTCCTTCATTAAATGAGATTTATTCTTTGATTATTCAAGAGGAGTGTCAGCATGGATTTTCTTGCACCTCTTATTTGAATCAAGAGAATATTGCAATGGTAACCTCTCAAGTACCTTCGAATTCGGTTGTGGCTGTTGTCCTTAGAAGGAATTTTTCTTCCATTGGATAAAGGGAACTTCCTCACTGTACACATTGTAACCGAAAGGGACATACTCGGGAGAAGTGTTTTGAACTTCATGGATATCCACCAGATTGGGTATCAAAGAGAAAGAATTTAAGTGATGCAAAATCTGGTTATCACCGTCCCTCTGCCAATCAAGTGTCTACTTCCCCAGAGGCAAACACAGTTCCTAATCCTAGTCAAGTTCTTTGTCAAGAGAAAATTCAACAACTTCTCAATGCCTTGCACACTCAACTTAAACCAGACTCTTCTCTAGGCTTTTCTTCTCCATCCAATTCATCACAGCCTACCAGTTATGCCAATATGACATGTATTTCTTTTTTTTTTTTTTTTCTTTTGTTAATTCTACTTTCTCATCACAATTACATTCCCCAAATATTTGGATTGTTGACAGTGGAGCTACAGACCACATGGTCTGCTCTTTATCTCTTTTCACTTCATCTCCTAAACTTGTTAATGCCACTATTAGCCTACCAAATGGTCATTTTGCTTCTATGACTCATATAGGTTCAATTATGCTTTTGGTAAGCTTAACCTTACATCATGTTCTGTATGTTCCTTCATTCACTTTCAATTTAATTTTTGTAAATAAACTCACCTCAACTTCTAATCTTGCCATGATATTTTTGACTGACAAATGCTTAATTCAGGACCTGCTTACTTGGAAAACGATTGGAGTGGCTAATCAAAAGAATGGATTATATTTGCTGAACTTTAGTTTTTCTTCATGTCCGGGTTCTCAGTTTTTACCTTCTCAGTTTTTCAATTCTGTTTCATCTTCAATTTCTGCTAATAAACTTGCTTTGTGGCATAGTCGATTAAGACATATGTCTTTGTCCCGAATGCATTTGTTTACATGATGTAATTCTTGATGTACAATTTCAGCATAATAATGATTAATGTCAAATTTATCCATTAGCTAAACAGCATAGACCTTCTTTTCCTAGAAGCTCAATTAAATCTACTATTCCTTTTGAACTTATTCATTGTGATCTTTGGGGACCATTTGCTGTTCCTACTAATAATGGTCATCATTATTTTTTAACAATAGTTGATGATTTCACTCGTTGCACTTGGATTTATTTGTTAAAATTCAAGTCCCAAACTCGCAGCACCATTGAGTCTTTCTTGGCTATGGTTGAAACACAATTTTTATCCAAAGTCAAGACTTTTCATTCTGATAATGGAACAAAATTCAATCTGTCCACTCTCTTCTCTTCCAAAGGCATTATACATCAACATAGCTGTCTATACACACCAAAACAGAATGGAGTCCCTGAAAGGAAACACCAACATTTATTAAATGTTACTAGGGCTCTCAAATTTCAATCTAACATTCCTTTATCCTATTGGGGTGATTGTATCATGGCAGCTACATACTTAATCAATAGATCTCCTTCCCCTTTCTTAAACAATTAGTCTCCTTATGAGCATTTGTTTTCTAAAAGGCCTTCTTATTCTCATTTGAAGGTATTCAACTGCTTATGTTTTGCTACTAATGTCTCTCCTCATAAGACCAAATTTGATCCTCGTGCTAAGAGATGTGTATTTCTTGGTTATTCATATGGTACCAATGGTTATAAACTCTTAGATCTTGATACTAAATCTATTTTTGTATCTCATGATGTTATTTTTCATGATACTTCATTCCCTTTTCAACTTCAAAATCAAACTTGTGATTCTTCATTTGATCTTGTTCTTCCTATTTGTGTTGATGATATTAATTCTTCTCTGCCAATTCATATTCTCCCTTCTAATGACATTAGTCCAGACCATCATGATCTGGTTGATGCTATTCCTAGGAGATCTTCTCAGATTAGACAGCCACCCTCTTATTTGCAGGACTTCCATTGCAAAATGGTCCAAAATTTTGATCAATCTTTACTCTCTTCGGGTTCCACATAGCAGGCTTCTAATAAAGCTTTTGATCTCTCAAGGTATCTCTCTTACACTCATCTTTCACCTGCTCACAAAGCCTTTAGCATCTCTGTTTCCACTCATCCCGAACCCAAAACATACAAACAAGCAGCCAAAAATCCTAAATGGCAGGAAGCCATGAAAGCAGAAATTTTAGCTCTTGAAAATAACAAAACTTGGATAGTTACTGATTTGCCTCTAGGAAAGAAAGCAATTGGTTCTAAATGGGTGTATAAGGTGAAATACGAGGCGGATGGTAGTGTTGAAAGATATAAAGCACGTCTTGTAGCTATAGGTTTTACACAAAAGGAGGGAATTGATCATGCTAAAACATTCTCTCCTGTTGCTATAATGATAACAGTTCGCTATTTTTTGGCATTGGCTGCAATTCAAAACTAATTTTTAGCACAACTTGACATAAACAATGCATTTTTGCACAGGGATTTAGAAGAAGAAGCTTATATGGTGATCCCACCCAGGTTTGCTAAAGAGGGGGAGAATAAAGTGTGTCGTTTGTTGAAGTCTCTATATGGTTTAAAGCAGGCTAGCTGACAATGGTTCCAAAAACTAACCACTGCTCTTTTATCCCTTGGTTATAAGCAATCCAAAGCTGATTACAGCTTATTCACAAAGGTGCAAGGTTCTTCCTTTACAACACTTTTGGTATATGTTGATGATGTTATTATTACTTCCAATACTATGTCCTGTGTCGATCAAGTGAAGTCTTATCTTCATGATCAATTTAAAATCAAGGACTTGGGCCAGCTGAAATATTTTTTGGGGTTAGAAATTGCATGTACTACTACTGGAATTTCTATATCTCAACGTAAATATGCCCTTGAGATTTTAGAAGATAGTGGTTATCTTGGTTGGAAACCTGTTGACAAAATCTGATATTAATGTTTTGGAAGATCCATTTCCATATAGGAGGCTCATTGGGAGATTGCTATATCTCACTATAACTAGGCCATATTTGTCATACTTCTTTAGCACAATTTATGGACAAGCCTTGTAAATCTCATGTGGATGCTACTTACCAAATTTTAAAATATATCAAAAGCACCCATGCACAGGGTTTGTTTTTTCCAGCAGCTTCCTCTACTCAACTCAAGGTCTTTTCTAGCAGCTTCCTCTACTCAACTCAAGGTTTTTTTCGATTCTGACTGGGCTGCATGTGTTGATAGTAGAAAATCTGTTACGGGATTTTGTATATTCCTTGATGATTCTTTGATTTCTTGGGGGTCTAAGAAGCAAACTACATTGTCTAGAAGCTCAGCTGAAGCCGAGTATCGTGCCTTAGTTTCCACCAGTTGTGAAGTCATTTGGCTGTTATAGGTCCTTCATGATTTGCATATTTCCCATTCTTCACCTATTTCTTTATATTGTGACAGCAAGTCTGCTCTTTCCTTGGCTACCAATCCAATTCATCATGCTCGTGCAAAACATGCTGAAATAGATTGTCATTTCATACTAGAACAACAAGCTAAATGTGTTATTAAGACTTTTTATATTGCTTCAGCTCATCAGTTGGTAGATATTTTTACTAAGGCTCTCGATAAAGCTCCATTTCAGCATCTCCTATCCAAACTGGGCATTCATAATCTTCATGCTTCACCTTGAGGGGGGGTATTAAAGCTAGTTAGCTGGCAATGTATTAAGTTACACATTTGTATTGGGTTAAGTTAGGTGCCCCAGACTATTTTGTTAACTCGTATATAAGTCGGGCACTTATTTGTACTTTGATTTTGACCAAAAACATTTTTTACTTTGAAATACACTAAGAGAGGATGAAGGAAAATTTCCCAATTTCTTGTTTTAAGTAGATTTTCTACAATAATAGAAGGTCCACAGGTAAGACTGCAAACTCACACCCTGCACCAAGATAGGAAGGAAACCTCTACGAGAAAGAGAGGACCTGAGCAATATTATTTTTCTCACCAAGTTGTTATTCGATTAGGATTGATTAATAAATTAATTGGGGTTATTTGGTCAGTACTACTGTCATCAAAGCAAATAGTCATCTTTCTTTTGCAGCCTGATCCAGGGTCATGGACTCAGGACCGCCACTTCACAACTAATAACCTCTTGTATCTTTAAGGTTTAGCTAGCCAACCTCGTGTAAGAGGCATGCTGTACGAGTAATATTGAAAGAAAAAGAAGAATCAAATGCTGCACTCAGCATGCAATAACTTTTTTTGGTGGCCTGTACCCGAAATATAATATTTTAACATGTACAGTTAGGACGATTATGTGTATGTGTAATATATAATATATAGTTTTATTATGTTTTAGAGAATTTGATATTGGACCATAGTGAAGAATAATTAAAAAAAAAAAAAATACCGTACAGTTTTGTCTTGGTCATAAAAGATTGGGATTTAAAAACCTAAAGTGTCACGTGCATAAGCAACTCTAGCACAAAGTATTTGTAACTGTCGTGACAATTACAAATACTCTAGCACAAAGTATTTGTAATTGTCATTTTCCAGCAATTGAAAAATCCGGCCAATAGATTCAGATCAATTCAAAATACAAATAAATACATAAACAAGAAGACAACTCGTGTTTGAAAAGTTAGAACTAGGACGTAGGCCTAAAATCTTGTCAAGTTGGCAGAAAGTTTTTTAAATTTGAGTGAAAAATAATAGGTCATAGCACGCCTTTAATTATATATTGGTCAATGTAGCTAGCTAGCTAGCTGTAATGTTTTGAGATAGTTAAAAGAAATTTTTTTGATAAGTGAGACGACAATTAAAAGAAATTACCGTATATATATATATATATATAGTCATCTAAAAGTTATAAAATATATAGTGATAATCCAAAAGTTAGGTGGCGGTTTATTCCAAGATTCCCTCGCTTAGTCGTTCCAATGGCCTACTTACCCTAGCTAGCTTGCTAGCTTGGCTACTCTTCCCTACCCTAATTATATAGTCTTAACGTATTAGGCGTAGTGATCGTATAACGTACGTTGGATTAGTTTACGTTCACGATGTTTCACTCTTTTTGTCCATATCTTCTTTTAAGAACCCTAAATATATATATATATATATACACACAATATATACCTTGCTTAATTTCGGCTTAAAATTTATTTAAAATAATTAATTAATTTGAAATTATTATAAACAGATTTGTATAATCATATTTAGTCATTAATTAAAACCATCTTTAGCTGTCAATTATGACCATCCTTAACCGTCATAATTTACCGTCTTTAGCCATCAATTATGACAACCAAGACCATCTTTATACTCTTATATATATATATATATATATATATGTATCATTCAAGATTTTCATAATTGAATAACAAGCGCACCTCTCTCACGTTCAATATATATATATATATCTCTATTCTTCTCTTAGTGCGGCCAACACCAATAAGATCAAAGTTTCATAACATGTTATCAGCACAAGATTCTGTTGATTTTGAAGTTAGTAGCCTTCTACTTCAAGTTAATTTTTCAATATATTATTTACAGTCCCCAAGGTGAGTATTAAAGATTATATTCCTTATTATTACTTGATAAAATTCTATATTTATTCTCATAGTTTACATCTCAGTTATATCTATGGTGCATTAATATTCTTATAATTTTTTTTTTAGTTATATCTATGGAGAATATTATCTATGGTGAATTAAAATTTTCATAATTTACATTTCAGTTATATATGTGGTCAATTTTTATTCATATAGTTTATATATAAGTTCTATTTATTTTTTATACTTGTTATGAATTATTAATGATAAGATTCATCTTATAATAGAAATTGAGCATCCCTGAAGGATCGCCCTAAACTAATAATTTAATTGAGTATCTCATAATAAAATATCTATTGATTATGTGAGATAGTTTAAAGGAGTGATACGTGTATCAAAAGATCGGGATCCTCCTAAAAGCTCGTTATAATTAATGCACCTGAAGTTGCATAATTGAAATTGTGTAGAGAAAAGTCACTAAAGAATATCTGTTTAAAATGAATGCCTCAAATGTGCTCCTGAAGTAGCAATCTCGAGTGCGAAAGTTTACAAGATATTCTAAACTTGTATCTTGTCTTCTAGTGGCTGAGCAAAATAATGAGATTTTGTTAAGAAATCATTAGTCACGTACTATTAGTTCCACATCATTCTCTAAAGTGAATGGTATTAGATTTATATCATTTTCAGAAGCGAATGATGCATTTTTTTCAGAGAAATCAAGAGCTTGGACGTGGTAATAAATATCTTTATAGTACTTCTATGATTTTGACCCAGAAGCTCATATTGGAAAAATTACCAGCTTTCTCTTTGAGATAATATTATACAATTATTGAATCAAATATTATGATGCATCAAAAGTGATATGATTCAAAATATTGTATGTTTTTCATGATTAACTTAATCATCCAAAATCAATTACGATAAGTCGAATAATTTTCATATGGACGTCTATAAAAGAACTAGAAGATTCTTTTACTATAAAGTCTTCCCACCATGAGCGGAAAGAAAAAAAATTTGTTTGAAGCAAATAAAATGAAATAATTCGGCATTATCTTGATTATTATAGATGAATTAGAAGTTCATATGATAATTAATTTATAGATGTAATAAGATAAAAAGGTCTCATATAAGATAAAAAGATCTCATATTCTAGTTGCTAAAATCCTAGCGAGGATTGAAGTCTTCGTAGGACAATTAAGAAATTTAACAGTCTAATAACATAAGACATGTCTAAAATAGTGGGAGACCTATTGATACAAAAGATAAAGCATCCCGAAAGAGAAAAGCACAAAGAAAAGAAATTGATGCTCCTGAAGAGATCATACCCACAAAACAAGCAATAAGATCCATCCAAATTTTTTGTACAAATTCTCTCATAATAAAAATTTCTGAAAAGTATAATCCTCCGGAAGAGTACCTCCTGAAAAGGTTTTTCATGAAATGTCTTCCCTTGAAGAGGGACAGGTACCTGAAAATAACGAGATCTCAATATATTTCATGAGTATTGAAAAAATTTTGGATAGAAATAAAACCTTTGTCGACAACATATTTTCATATAAGATAGCACTTGACATTACCAGAAGTAATAAAGAAAGTGAGCTAAGCACCGTCGAAAAATATACCGACGTAAAAATATTAGCCAAAATAGAAAGAAACAATTTCTGCAGAATTGATATCACTAGTAAATGTGATACATATAGACTCATAGTCCAAACACCTAAGAGGTAATGCTTATTTAATATCAATATGTATTTGTATAAAGGAAATAAAAATGTGATATATAAATCACAAGTCCGTTTCTCGCTGAAATAATATTGATATACTTTTGAAATGGATGAAATTATATTGAGTTTTTTATTAGCTTGATAGTTATCAAGAGTTTGGGTATGCATGATTAACTGCATATTTATATGGATCACTAGATATGAAATGCATGAAGCATATAGTCCTAAAGTACTTATTATATCAAGTTTCAAAAGTCTTTATATGATCTAAAACAATCCAAACGCACGTGGAACAAACTATTTTTTATATATTTTCAGCATTTAGATTAGCTTTTATTGTAGTTTATATAGATGATTTAAATGTCATTGAGGTTCCAGAAGAACTCATGAAAACCGCATATTTGAAATATAAATCAGGAACTCTTTTGGCTTCGAGGGGGAGATGAATGAAATTATTAATTCTGAAATACTATCTCTTAAATGCAATTAGTATTTCAGATTCATATTACGGTTTTGTAAGAAATGTGCATTATTAAAGGAGAAATAAAATGGAGCACACAGAACATCTACCAGAAGATGAAAACACAATATGAATATTTGTGAAATATTATTTTATTATCTCGAAAAAAAATTACAGAAATTTGATGCTCTTCGCCTCATTCTTTAAACAATCTTGCTCTTTAAAATTTTGCATGGCATCCCTGTATAAAAGAGTAGGCAATCGAAAAGAAAAGTCAATCAAGGATTTTAAATTTCTATTATCTTGCTTTATTACTCCTATTTTCATGTTGGACTCTAGAAGAAGTTGCTGAATGATAGAAATTTTCTCGTTGAGTTTGTCAACCTCACAAGTTTTGGATTGTAGTCACTGATAAAATGCGACAATGGTTGATGAGTATTGGGTACTGAAATTCACAAGCTCGAGATAGCATCATCATCTGACTTATTAGTTAGATCATTATTGTATTGTATTATAGCACTTACAATAGAAGCATAAACAACTGGTGAATGAGGTGTAGAATACCTCATATATTGGTCACGAGAAGATTTCTGGGCCATTACAGAGTAAGAATGCAGAAAGAGATTGCATAGTATTTCTTTTATAGAGAAATTTATGAAAGCAAGACAAAATTATATATATTAATAGAGGATACTTTAAATACAAATATCCTATAGTTATTTACTAGGTCATGAAATTAAAAGCAACTTGCCCCTACTCTCTTTGAAGTTTGACTTTTTCAGATATCCACGGCGAGATTAAATCTAGCTTGTCCTTATTCTCTAAGTATTTAGACTTCTTCAAATATCCGTTGCTGCTGATCTTGAAGATCACGGGCATACTATTTTAGCGCCTTATTCTCCTCCTTCAGTTTCTTATTCTTACGACTCTTCGCAGAGAGCTTCTAATGCAATTAAGATATTTGATTATTGAGTTGGTTGATGTCATTCACTTTAGCTAATAACTTTCAAGACATGGTTGTAGGCAGAATATTAAGCACTAAGAAATCTTGATTCTGAAACGACATCAGAATAACTCCTTCTAGAAAAATGAATATCTGCTCTTATCATAAAAGCAACATCCTCAAGTGAGTTAAAGGAAGAACAAAGCATCTATATTGCTTCATAGCTTCTCTTGTGAAGCATATCTCTACAAGAGACAAAAGATGTAGCATCATAGCCTTGCGGTGCCTGACAGCTATAGAAAAACTGTAAAATCCTGCAGTGTTTGTCTGGTCTAAAAAGGTGGCCACCATTTTTGTTGAATATGGAGGTTGGCGGCTTAATTTTGATGACTTCTCCACTAACTATGTTATTTACAAGAACTCTAGAAGAGCACAACTCTAGAAGAGTAGTAAATTTAATGTTAAAATAATCTTGAATTAATATGACGAATTTGTTTACCAAAACATTACCAACTGCATCATTTAAAAAGTTGGTACATAATATTGAGATATAGAAAGACCCATTTCGTCCTTGTGAAGACGATGAAGAAATTCTTAATCTTGAAGTACCTTATCTCAATGCAATTAGAGCCTTGATGTATCTTGCAAATTGCACTCGGTATGATATTGTATTATCAGTTAATTTATTTGCAATATATAGTTAGTTTCGCACCAACTCAAAGACATTGGAATGTTATTAAACATTTCATTCGTTACCTCCAAGGTACGATTGATATGAGATTATTTTATCAACATGGATCAAGTCCACAATTAGTTGAATATACGGATACAGGTTATCTTTCAGATCCACACAGAGAGGTCATTGCAATTCATGAGAAGAAATGTGAAATTGATGTCAAGCAAATACGATTAAGTGATAATTTGGCAAATTTATTCATTAAAGTATTACCAACTGCAACATTTAAGAAGATTGTGCAAAACATTGGAATGCGAAGACTTGAAGACCTATTATCATGCACTTTTCAGGGAGAGTAATGTCTTGAAGACTTGTGCTGATTGTACTCTTTTTCCTTCGCTAAGCTTTTATCCCACTAGGTTTTCCTTTACAAGATTTTAATGAGGGAATCTTGAAGCACTTGGCGATACACATGAATGTTATACTCTTTTTCCTTCGCCATTGGTTTTTTCCCACTAGGCTTTTCCTTTGCAAGGTTTTAATGAGGCATATTTTTTATGTATGGTCTTCCAAAGGGGGAGTGTTATAAACGGATTTGTATGACCATATCTAGCCATCAATTAAAATCATCTTTAGTCGTCAATTAAAATCATATCTGTATTTGTCAATATCAATCCATACACATCTTATCCTGTATAACATGAGTAAAAAACCCCTTCAGGCCATCATCTATCTACACTTATTCTACATTAGTACTAGAAATTTTGCAAGAAAATGGGCAGCTCTATTCCCTTCTTTGTATGCGTGTTGAACTGCCCATGAAGAATTTTGCACAAAAATCCTTTGATGAATTCCACTATATATCTGTCTATAGTCTATACCACTCCAAGTTCTCCCCTATACTATTGACTACCTTAACACCCAGAGCATCCCCTAAAAGATTGCATTTCCCACATTCAATTCTGCACATAGCCTTACAACCCTCCACAATGCATTAAACACAACAACTTCAGTAGACTGGATCTGATACGATTGCATACATAGAGCAACTTGCACCTCCCCTTCCTCATCTATTGTGACCACTCCTGCCCCCATCCTTCTCAACTTTGAGTTGAAAGTAGCATCTTAATTCACTTTTACATATCCCTCCCTTATAGCCTTTCATCGAACCACATTCCTTTCTATTGTAATGGCTTCTGAGTTCTTACCAAGATTGTCCAGGGCTTGTTGATAATATGCAACACTAGTTTTGGCTTGATTAAATAGCATTTTGGGACTAACAAACTTCTCCTTGAAAATATAGCCATTTCTTCTTAGCCATATTTGTCTCATCACTGTGGCCACAACTTCTAAATCTTCCTTGGATAGTTTGTCGACCATTTTCATTCAAATTACATTCACATCCACCTCATTTGATCTCCACTTCTGCACTGGGTTGTCCTTCTCTGCCCATACATCAACAGTAGTTGGGCAATTCCATATAGCATGACCTATTGACTCTTCCTCCTTGGTGTAGATGGGACAATAAGGATTATGCACTACTTTTCTGTAAAACAGGTTCCTCCTTGTTGGTAGGTAGTTGTTGAGTGCCTTCCATAAGAAGGTCTTGACCATGCCTAGGACATTCATCTTCCACAATCATTTCCATCATTCTTTAGGCTTAAACTCATCCGAGGATTGCCCCTCTTGCCTTCTTTTTCCTCCTCAGCCCAACGTGGTAGGCACTTCTAATATTGAACATGACATTCCTGGCGTAAGCCCAAATTCTTTTATCATTTAGACCAGTCAAGCTAAGAGAGATGTTGCAAACAACCATAACCTCCTCATCATTGAGAGTTTCCTTTACCTCTTCCATGTTCCACCTCCTCCTATCTCTATCAACCAACTCCACCACTCTAGCATCAACACTAAGGTTCTTCTTAGGAGATTGGATTCGATGGGAGGTCTCACTTGGGAGCAACTTATCCTCACATATTTTAATGCTAAGTCCATTTTCCACTCTTCACACAAGCCCCTCCTTTAGTAATTATAATGATCCCCACAAACTCCTTCATATCATCGTCCCTTGCCCAGCTTTGCCTGCAGCACCTCAGTATGTTTAAAATATTTGTCTTTCAAAATCATTGTTCCAATAGCATCAGGCTTTGCAACAACCTCCAGCATTGCTTAGCTAAAAGAGCTGTGTTAAAGCTCTCTAGCTCTCTAAAGCCTAAGCCCTCAACAACCTTTGCTTGTCCCATCTTTCCACAGTTGGTCCACTAAATTTTTTTATCCTCATTTATGAATCTCCACCAAAATCTAGCCATCACTCCTAAAATTTCTTTGCACGGTCTCTTTGGAGCCTAGAAACACTCATATGGAAAGTAGGAATAGACTAAATAATAGCCTTGAGAAAAATTTCTTTACTAGCAGGGGATAAGAACTAGTTTTTCTAGTTATTGATCTTTTGCCAAATTCTATCTTGAGTTTTGCTACGTACAAGCGAATTTGAGTACCAATTTGCGTACCAATACTGATGCCTTCATATTCAAAATTTAAATTGATATTATTTTCAGTAAAGTTTACTTTTTAACCAATCACATTAGATGGGTTCACTTATTGATGTGCATAATTGCTTAAAATTAGATTTTTCCTTCTATCTTTGATCTATCTAAAAGTGTTGTATCGAGATCTATCCACATGGTAGGCAGGCCCAGCTACCTTTCATAGTTGCTTTGCACGCTTGCTCCTAGATCTTGCACTATCTGATCCCTCTCATCACTTCTAATATTTGAGCTGAACATGACAGTTGTCTTATGCAAATTCATGCATTGACCAAGCCTCTTCATAAGTTTTCAACAGATGCCTTACTTTTTGCCATTCACCCTATCTAGCTTTCCCAAAGAATATGCATGTGGTATTTAAGTTGATGGAATCGTTTCATTTAAGTTGATGGAATCGTTTCAATCTCTATTGAGGCAATATATATGCTCTGTAGGTTTTAGAGATTAACCTAGCCACCGCCTTATATATATACAAAAATTTTATGTACAGTCACTTTTGCGTATTCTTTTGTATGCTCCATTGATATGATTGGTTATGTATTAAAAAAATTGATACAACCAATTAAGTCAGTGGAGTGCGCAAAAAATACGTAAAAGTGACTGTATGTAACATTACTCTTATACATGCAATATGTTTTACGGTATTTAAGTAATTATAATTATGGATTAACTTCATGACCAAAATCGTACGTAGGAGTTTGTAAAACATATATGCATGTAAAATATGCATTAATCGGTTCTTATTCACAAAAAACAGCAGGATATGATCAATTTGACATGCATGACTTTTCTGCATGCATTATATATATATATAATGCATTTTTAGTGCTTTAATTACGGCCTATTTGTATAGAATTATAAGCGCAGCAGGCCATTTTCAGTACTTTAAAATAGTAGAGTCATATATTAAGATGTTGAAAATAAAATCTCTAAATAAGTGTTTGACTAGTTAGACAGAGAAGTAGAAGAGAGAACCCTAGATGGACTATAGTAAAGATGAGAAAGAGTAAGGACTATTCACCCGGGTTCAAGATCGGGTACATCTAGTTAGGAGCCTAGAAATCCAGGTTCTAGGTTGTACCTGATTTTTTTTTTTTTGACCCAAAATCCTATATTATTAAATTTCTTTTAAGAAGCATTTTTTTTTTTTTTAAAATCTTAAAGCCTATATTCTAGTACAAAATTTTCAAGAAAAAATGTTGAAAAGCATATTGTTTTATATATAAAACTAATTATTATTGTTAACTAAATGCATCTAAAAAAAAGAAATTTAATATCTATCATGTAAATGCATGAAAAAAAATGAAATCACTACTTATTATATTATTTGGTATTTATACATTATATTACAAAATATAATTATAATATATGAAATTACATATAAAAAATGGATTATATAGAGCCACCAATACATATTACATAATATGTCTGCTTCATGCAATCAATGTAGTCCTTCACAACCATTGTTCATCCAAGTTTATCTGCAAGATATATTCAATAATGTTCTTGGGCTACTAAATAATCTAAAAGATGCAATCAAAAGAAGCTGAAAATAGATTTGCATGAGATTCAAACTAGTTATTACAAAGTTATGCTCAGCAGTACCAAATATGGCCAATGCAATTATAACTTCATGGAACTGCTCTATCTCTAGCACAAGATTTTGAAATGCTATTCCATTTATATCCATTTATCCTACAAAGAAACAAGGGGAATACTCAATTACTCAGATATTTTGAACTCACAGTAAGTAAGGGTGGCAATATGTTATACAACCTGTTAACCCAATACGAACACGACACAATAAGAGTGGGTTAGGGTTTAGTCTTAACGGGTTCGGATCAAAACAGGTTGACTCGTTAAGACACGATTGCTTAAAGGGTTAATAATGGGTCAACTTGTTTTGACCCGTTATAACCTGTTATGACACACTAAAAAAGTTAAAGTTACAATTATACTCTTATACTTAAAAGTAAAATTGTTAGAATTTCAATTTCGATATTTTTATTGTTTGGATTTTAATTTTGGACTTGTAGTTAGTTTTATAATTTTTATAGATATTGTGATTTTAACATTTATATAAAATTATGTTAAATTTAATCAGGTCAAATAGATTAATTTTAGGCCTATTCAACCCATTGATATAAATAGTTTGAAACGGGTCATATTGTGTCATATTAACCTATTTTATAATATTCACTAATGGGTCAAAACGAGTTGACATGACACGACCCGTTATGTTAATGGGTCGTGTTAGGGTTTGAGATTTTGAGACGATGAGTTTAACAGGTCGGGTTAGGATTGACCTATATATATATAATATAATATACATACTTTGATACAACACTAACACAACCCCATAACACGATTTGATATCCATCAGTAAGAAGCTATAAAATGGGAGTTTAGCTGGGAATTACTAGAATTTTAGAAGCTTCACAAGTAATGCACTTACTCTAGTTTCTTTTAGCATGAATAGGAAGGCTAACTCATAGCCTTGGTTGAAGATAAAATTAGATAATCATCTAAAAAATATTAAAAAAACTGAGTTAGATATATAATAAACTAAGTTAGATAGATGTTAAAAAAATATTTCAAGTTTCAAACTTACCTTCAAGATGCATCAACTCTATGTATTCTTCCAACTCCTAGATGTCGACAGGTTTGGTTCTTAATCAATTTTGGATGCAAATGAGAGCATCGACAGTCTTTGGAGACAATAAACTCCTAAAAGGATCTAAGATGTATCTTTTAGTACTGAATGCAGACTCTAAGGTAACAATGAAAATGGGGGTGGCTAACAAATCACATGCTACCTCAGCAAGAACAGGATAATTGACAGCATTAACTCTCCACCAATCCAAAAGATCAAAATTGGGTGATTTTGGTGCACATCCCTCAAAATACCTATCTAGTTTTGATCTAAACTCCATAAACCCTTGCTCCTAAAGGTATTTGTCTAACTTGATATCAAATTTAGTCGAGCTACTCGAAGAAGTAGAAGTAGTGCTTGGCCTCCCTTGAGCCACATTAGAACTTCCCCTAATAGTCACAGGAAATTTGTTATATTGCTCAATCAAGCGGCTTAACAAGAGTTTAACATTGGCCTCTATCTTATCCGCCTAATCATTCCCTTTGCATTGTTGCAACCAAAACCTCATTGACAATATTTTGTATCATGGATCAATCACAAAAGTAACATATATCATCAAGTTGGACATATCTGTGCTATCCCAATACTTTTCACACATATTTTTCATATTTCTAGCCATGGTCCTAGTGATGCTATCATTACTCATGTACATATCATTTTATGTATCTTCTGTTATGGACAGTTCCTGAAAAATATACATTAGCTGTCACATACAAAGAATCATAAATGTTCAATGTAATATCATAAAATATTTTCAGCAACTTTACAAAAATCGGTGCTTTTTTCCAATCATCACTAATGAGGTATATGAATTCATTATCCACATAAAAATAATAGCGTTCAAAGGCCAGTTTGTGTTTTATAGCGGTACTCAACATCAAATATGTAGAGTTCCATCTAGTAGAAACATCTAAGCAAAGCATCTTTTTGCTAATATTTTTCTCTACTGCACAAGCCTTGAATTTAGAAAACCTTGACGGTGAAGACCTCACATATTTGACAACTTCTCTAATCGTTGTTATTAACTCATAAACCTCTCTCAACCCATCATTAACAATTAAATTCAATATATGGGCAGCACACCGCATGTGAAGGAACTAACTACCCAATATGGTATAATCACTACCATTTATCCTCCTCCTCGTGTAATCAACAACAACATTATTAAAGAAGGCATTATCAGTTGTGATGATCAAAATCTTATTAATCTCTCAATCATGCAACCCCAAGTCTAACACTCTCCCAATAGTTTTGCCCCTATGATTAGGAATTTGGCAAAATTTTATTCTTTTCTTATGCAATTTTTAATTGCAATCAATAAAATGTGCAGTAATGCACATGCAGTTTATGTTTTGCACTGATGTCTAGGTATCAGTGGTTAGACAAATTATTTGACCATCTAATAATTTCTTTAGCTATATCTTGTCTTCATTATGCAGTTTAATACAATCCCTTTTTAGAGTTGTTTGGGATGGCAAAGTAAATCAAGACTCTAAATCAGCCACATACTCAATAAGCTCTTCGTGCTCCACTAGCCTAAAAGGTAATTCACACCTAATAAAAAACTTAGCAGTTGACACACTAAGTTTTTCAACATCACACTTCACTAAACCTTGTGGGCTACACATCCCTCCCTCCACATCCCTCTTACCACTAGAAGATTTACTTTTTTTAAGCTCTTTTAATCTTAACAGGGGAATTTTCACATACATTATAAAGATAGTGATTCATAGTAGAAGTGTCATTCTTGTATTGACAACCATAGTGCTTACCACAATGATTACACTGAGCTTTTGGGTTATCAGGGTCGATAGGTAGCACTTTCGCAAAGTGTTCCCAAACCACTGATTGGTTACTAGGTGTTTTCTTGGATTTTTTGGGTTAGTGTAGAATGGAATGGGTAGGTTGTTGTATATATACAGATGAAGGGGTTAAAGGACTCCCATGCTCAACCATGTCCACTGGAAGAGAAGAGGAGTCACCACCAACCCCTTGAGTTGTACTGACATTACAACTCATAGAATCTTCTTCCATTTGTTATTGAGTAACGAAACACATTACAACTACATGGTATTACTCTTTCTTATCACTTGAACTTGAGATCCAAAAAGCCAAATCTATATTAGATAGCATAAGAAAATTCTCTTCACAAATGTTCTAAGACACTTTATTGGAGGAGTATATAAACTTGAGTAATTCTCTTGAATGAATTTTGCAAAGACAAGTCTTTAAATGCATATGTGACGTATTGCAAAATCATTAAAACCTCACAAAAGACAGCATTAAAACCATTGAAGGACCATATGCTATGCTTTTTTTTTTTTTTTTTTTTTTTTTTTTTTTTTTTTTTATCTAATTTAGACTAATGTATAGAAAGTCTTTAAGGCTATTTTGGAAGGAGTTCTTAGGCTTTGCCGACATAGTTGTTCTATAATGTTAATGAGTAAGAGATATCAATGATAAAAATAATTGGATTTGGGTCTTTTCAGTCCATCTTAATGACAAAAAAACCACATTACCCACTTGTGAATGCTGACTCCATTTTGTATAAATATTTCAGATAATATTAAATAAATAATAAATATTATGATTTACTTTATGTATATATCTTTCACTTCAAATTCTCGTGCTCAAACAAGAACCTAGAGGAAGCATGGTTTATTTTCTATGATGTTTAATTAATGCATACAACACATTTCCCAGGACCCATCTGGCCAATGGTCAATGGTCTTTTTATACTATGGAAGCCGCAAATAATTGTTGACGTATTGTGATTGGATAATGATAAAATATCCCAGATTGAGAGGGTTTTTAATTTGAACCATTTTTTCATTATTAAAAGAGCTAGTGGAATAAGTTAAATGGTACTCATTTCTACGTAATTTAATCTAAACAGAATCACTCTCTTTAAAAATACCTTTTGCAACTCTATTTAACAATAGAACATTTCTTTTTTCTTACTTTTGTTATTGGTAGGGAAGTTATTGGGTTCTGAGGTGAACAATTGATTAAGCTACCTATTGGCCAAGGTCCTTTGGACCAGATGGTATAAGGCCTGGTTTTCAAATTGAAGAACCAAGTTTGAACCCCCACTCTAGTATTAAAAATAAATTAATCAAGCAACCTATTGTTTCTCACTCAAATTGAATTTGAGGGTCCCAAATTAAAATTCACAAATGGGTTTGTAAGTCTCATTAAAACATACAACCCATCTAAGGAAAAAACAAAATCTCCATCTAATCCATTTTGAATGCAAAAACAACCCACACAAATTAGAAATTTTGATCAAAGCAAAGATAATATAGTAGAAAAGCAAGACCCAGAGAGAGAGAGGAGAAAAACTGACCGGACAGCAAACAAGGATGAAGACGATCGAGCAAAGTGATGAAGACAACGACGCGACAAAGCGGAAATATGATCGGTGTGGGTGTGTGTGTGTGTGTGAGAGAGAGAGAGAGAGAGAGAGAGAGAGAGAGAGAGAGAGAAGTATGAGAGTGAGAATGGTGCATGATGAAAGGTCCTACCAAAAATATATTGCCGGAAAAGTCCTTGCAAAGACCTTAACCATGGTTTAACAGACTTGATGTAACAAATTTGTGGACCTTTTCCAGCAATACATAATTGCCAGAAATAATATTATTACCAACAATTAGTGCAAATCATCGGTAAAAAGCAGTTGTATCCTTTCTTTAATTAGCATCCAACTTGTGTCGATGCAAAAATGGACGGAAAAGGCAATTGTGGCGATTTTGGGCACTTTCTGAGATAAGATCAAGTGCTGTAAAATGGCTTTTTTCTTATAGTGATCATCAGAATAATATATATGTATATATTGAAGTAGTTTTTCTATATATGCTGATGGAATTTCAAATTTCGACATGATCGAATGCGGACCAAAAGTAGGAGTATTAACAATAAATAATTAGCAACTACAGTTTTTATAATATTTAAGACCATTATAATAAAAGCATGCTCCGACCCATTAGTCTCGAGTCACCCAGCATTATTAACTTTTCTTTTTGTTATTGGAATTATGAGTGTATGTTCTTTGGTTGGACAAATTAAAGAGAAAGAATAACGTGTATCACGATATATTCACAAATGCATGAATCATGGGGAAAACCAAATCTAGCACAACGCTGCATGCATTATATAATATACTAGTAATGAAAGTCATCCATATTATATGATATTATAATCTAGTGAGGAATATCATATATTATGTTAGAATCTAATAATTTAATAAAATAAGTAGTTATTTATTTTGGTTTTACCAAATAGTATATATTTATTTTCTTATATATTTATATAGTACTCTATATCTTGTGCATTTATGGAGAGGGACCAGGGTCAATATATTTAAAAGTAAATCCAAAATTTTGGAACCAAAGTTTTGAGATGTAAGAAGAAAAGTTAGTCCCACTTTAATTAAGGATCTGTTTGGAGTTGTGGCAGAAGTCTTAAAAAGTGATTAAATAGCATTAAAAGCTTGTTAATAGAAAAATTAGGTCGTTTGAACTTTGGATGTTATATATTAAAGCACTTTTAATCTCAAATAAGCTAAAAAGTATGTTTGAGGAAAAATATTTTTTTAGGCTTTTCCTCAAATGTATTTTTTGAATAATGCAGAACTTAATTCGAATTTTAAAAATACTATCAATGGAAAAACTACCCATACAATTTTAAAATAATTACAACTTTCAAACTTTCAGTAATATAGTCATAAGATTTAAAAATCCAAACAATCATAATTTCTATCTCTAAAACACCTTTTAATTTGTTTCCAAACAAACATAACATATTTGAAAAGTACTTTAAACATATGCTTACCAAATAGTAGAACTTATTACCAAATAGTAGATTTTTTTAAAGTAGAACTTATTATTTAAGTTATAAACTAGAAGCTTTAAAGTTATAAGTTATATTTCTCACCACAATACCAAACATACACTAAATACAATGTGAACAAGAACTTTATACTCTACGTGCATAAGGGCAAAAGTACGTGTAGTCCTTAGCGGGGAGCTTTAAATTTATTTTTGAAAATTAACAACTCATGTCTATGTACCGTGGTCATGACATAAATGGAAATATAAATTTAACCAATTTCTAGGTGTTGGAGTGCATTAGATCAAATTACAAAACGTTTCAAATTCGAGATTTAAAACTTAACATTATGGTAAAAATTATGATCAATATTGAGTGGATTGTTTTTTTTTAATTATTATTCTTTTTTTGAGAAAAAGATTCAATATATTGACTCCCTTTAAAGCAAAGATATATAAAGGATAAGCCCCCAATAGAACAAAATCATCTCCTCTGAGAGAGATATAAAGCACTATTTGCTAAGGTATGAGCCACTATGTTGACATTTCTAGGAACATGCCTAATTGTCCTTGAAAAGGGCACCTTGCTTAACATTGTCGTTGTATCTCTAATAATCAGACCATAGAACTCTAGCTCTCCTCTGAACTTTTAAGAGCATTAACCACTGCCATTGCATCCCCTTTTAAGATGGCTTCCTACAACCCCATCTTAGAACCTAAGATGGCAACTTTAAGCATTGCAATGGCTTAACCTAGGAGAGGATCAGGATATAAATCCCAAGAAGATTGTAGAGTAGCCATGACCCTTCCTCCTAAATTTCTGACAATAATTCCAATTCCCACTTTGCATTGAACCTTATTGAGAGCTGCATCCCAATTGATTTGTAGTGATCTGAGGGAGGCGCCTACCAATGAGAATCTGTCGAAAAAACTCTGCTTGCCTAAGGGTTGTGGAGAGAATCTTTTGAAGTCCTTTAAAACTTATACTGAGTGAGTAACCAAAGTGCAAGCGGGTAGAAATTTGCCTCTAAAAATTCATGTGTTCCTTCTTTTTCCAAATATGTTGTGCTGTCATTGCAAACTTTCAATTTCCTCATCAGTCATATATGAACAAAGGTGCTTCAGGACTTCTTTGAAAGAGTTTCCTTTAGTGCTACATTTCTGAAATCATCTTGAGCATAAACTCCACATGTCTTGTGCTGATCTACAATTCCATACTGCATCTACCATAGTTTTAGGGCTTCTTATACACATAGGACGACTTGGATTATCTACCACCTTCTTGTTAAATACTTTGCGCTTCATGTGTAAAGCTTAATGACTAGCTCTCCATAGAAACATCTTAATAGAATTTGGTACTTTGGTTTTCTAGATTCTATTACAGACTTCTATTGTATAATTACTGGTAGTTGACTGCCCCTTTCTTCTCTCTCCTATATCTCCTTAAAGATAATATGCACTTCTCACTAAATATTTACCATTTGTTGTACATCTCCAAAGTAGTTTGTCTGATCTATCACAAAAGCTAATAGGCATCTTGCTAATCATCTCAACTTTAGATTCAGAGAACAACTCTTGCAACAAAGGTCTATTCCACTGTTTGTATCTCTATCAATCAACTCTTTTACTTTAGCTTCACCATCCAATCTGCTCACAGGGGCTTGAATTCTGAATTTAGTAGGTTGAGGAACTACAAAAAAAAAAAAAAGATTTTGGGACAATTTTATTTTGGAACAAAATGAAAATTGTCCCAAAAAGTGAGAGTTAGGGACGAAATTCATATTTTGTGCCAAAAAATGATAGAAGATGTATACCATTTGAATGCGCTTGAATGATATATTTAGGGATGAAATATTTCTTCCCTAATAATGAATCGTTCAAATTCAATGTTATACTATTCAAACAAACAGTTCAAACGAATATTAAATTTGGTCGAACAATAATTTGGCACATTTAGTGAAAACTTTTAACGGGATATTGACTTAACTTTCGAACATCAGGAGAAACCATTTCGATGGTAGGGTTAAAAATGTTCGAACAAATATTATTTATGATTGAACAGTGCAACTTTAAGATTGAAGAATTGACTGCAAGGCAGCATGACTTAGATGCTCAATTGGCGAAATGAGGAGACATGGAGATGCGCATGAAACAACATGAAGAACATCAAGAAGAGTTCAAGAGAGATGTGCAACTCCAAATGTAGATGCTTATGCAAATTATATGTACAAATTTTGGGATCCATTTATGTATATAAAATGCTAGTAATTTTTTTTTGTTCGCACTTATTATATTACTTTTGTTAGTATTGAACAATTTGTAATATATTCTTTCAAATATTATGAATGTCAATTTGGTCTTTTATTATTGAGTTTAAATAAAATATCCATCGTTCGAATGACCAAAACCCATTCGAATGCAAATTATTAAATCATTAAAAAATTGATACGGTATAATCTAATCCAATTTATTTTCATATCATTCGACCATTATTATTTCATACCATTTGAACTGTTGTATCGTTCGAACGGTACACACCATTCGAACTGAAATCTATATTTAGCCATTCAAACGTTTTCTCATGCCTAACTGTTCGAATGTATTTTGCAATCTATCAAACACTCATGAATGTATCGTTCGAACAAATTAGGCATTCGAACGAAAAATTTTAACCGTTTAAACAATATTGTGGGATGAACTTCAATCGTGACAAAAAAAAAAAAAAAAAATTCCCATTCGAATGTGTTTGAAAGGTTTTCCTCCAATTCATCCCAAAAGATATATTTTGGGACAAAATTTTGATTTTCATCTCAAAATATCTCTTGGGAAATTGCTGTTGGAACGACCTTGGGATGATTTTTTTTCGTTCAAAAATGTATTTTGGGACGAAATCACTATCTTTTGGGACAAAAAGATTCGTCCCGAAAGACTACTTCTATTGTAGTGAGGTATCTATTTGTCTTGCCAAATTTTCATTGAATCTCCATTGCCTATCGTCTATATTAGTCCCTCAGCAGCAGTTCCCTTGTTTCCAAGATGCTCCTCAATATGAACGAGGCATTACTTACTAAACTTGCATTAAGGAAATCTTTGCCAGAGAAATATTTTGCCTTCAAATTCTGTGTAGCAAGTGAATTTGGATTCTAGGTGATCCTTCAACCATTCTTAGTAAGTAAAGCAAGATTAAAATTTTCAAATTAAATCTCTAAATCTAAGTCCATCTACCGTCTTAACTAGTGGATTTTGAAAATTTTAACCCTATTTTGCCTTGCCTATTTGTTGCCAATTTAACCAATAAATTTTGGAGCTATTTTCCTTTTCTCCCCACCAAAAGCCTTGCATGCCAATATATTGCAATTATATTGGTCACCATTAATTCAGGTTACCATATATATATAAGATAATGTTATATACAGTCTATGTGTAGCCCTTGCATATTTTCTTTGAAAAAAGTAGGGTCCATCATTAAAAAAATAATTTTTTTATGTAAATTTTATATTTACTCATTTTTTTTAAAGGAGTACACAAGAACTGCACACTCCATAACTATAAATATCATTTTTCTATTTTTTCGTCAATTGAAAAAAATTTGAACAGACAAGAAAAGTTTCTACAACATGATCTAGAAAGTGATATATTCTGAATTAAGTATTTAAATTTTAAATAGTCTCTGAGATTTACCCTTTTATCTTTTTGATCCTTCACTAAGTTCACTTTCCAGTTTTTTCATTATGATCCTCGAATTTGATTCTTTTTCTAAATAAAAAATAAAAAAACTCTAGACTAGGAATAGTTCATTACATATTAATTCTAGAGCACGTACGACTCATCATTTTATAAAGCCATCCATAAAAGCAACGACATTACATAAATATTACAAAAGCTAGGGCTAGCTCGTTATTATAAGTACCATCAGGAGCAATTAAGTTTTGTTTGTCTCTATCAAACAATGGGAACCAATTAAGTAAATTCCTTTTATTTAATTATGAACCGAAAATATCTTTGATTTGAGAAAGAAAAATAAAGTTAATTATTGATATATATATATATATATATATATAAGATCACCTAACACGATATGATATCATTTCAATTAGTGGTTTCGTATATAAATCCGCTTAAAATTATAGAAAACATTTATGGCCGGTTGGATTGAGAAATCATTTTATCTCATCTTATCATTATAACTTTTTCAAATTCACACACAAAATATAATAAACAATTCAACTGTTTTAAATCTCAAAACATATATTAATATGTATTAAGAAATAATATTTTAACAATATTTCATTCAATTTTCATTTAAAATTATTTCATCTCATTTTACTGTCTAAATAACCCAGACTATGATAGTTAGTCAGTGTGATTAAAAATTATAGAATTCAAATTTGAAGAATAAATTTTTATTTTTTAATTAGTTCGTAACTCTTGACCCATGACTTAAAACGCATGATAATATATTCTACATGATATGCATGCGTCTTTCATGGTGATACCACTATATCGCTGTTACCCTAGCTAGCCAGCATTCTCTTCTTGTATAAAATGCAAGCCACTCCCCCTCAAAACCTTACCATTATACGTACACTACCGCCATCAACAAATAACCCACAAACTCAAATGGCAGATCAACCATTGCGGGATGATCATGATTTCAAGGTGAAAAGCAGATCAGATGTCACCAAAACGGTGTCGGAATATTCATTGCCTGTAAATGATGGCCATGACAGTTGCAGCTACTCCAAGAATTCCTACTATCAGGTACGTTCAAACCCTAGCCAGCTAACTGTGGAGGGGGAGAAAAGGTTATATTTTGTTTTTTTCCTGAGACCTGCATAAATATTCATATGAGTTTACATCCTGCATCATGATATAGTTTCAATTTCAAACTCTTATTCCTGAAAAGAAGTTAATTAATTTTTCTCAGCATGATTGTCCAAAGTCATATGCTGGGTCTGATCTGGTATGCATGCTTATGATATTCATGATCTTATGAGTATAATATCATGATCATGTGGACGTACGTACGTACGCTGAGAGATTGATTTGCTCTTGTTTCTAAATCAAAAGAAATTTGAAACAATATTCTTCTTTGCTTTTAATTCTACTTCTTCCTTTTCTGGTTCAGATTTTCAAATTTATTCTTAAATATTTTTTTAGATTTTGTTCTTATTTTATTTTGTGGTGTACATGATGATCATCAAGATCTACAAATTAAGCAAATAATTAAATTAGGTCTAAAGATGAGGCCATTTACTTTCAAACACCTTAAAGTCTTGTGGGAGATTCCTGCATCCACATTCATACATGATAGCAATTTCCATTGGAGTGACGAGAATCTAGCTTGCAGGAGTGGGGTGTTATCTTTTCCATTTTGTACAAAGGTGGTTGCAACAACAAATGTTGTTGATAAATAATACAATATATATATATATATATATATTATGTAGTTGCTTATAAAGAATAGAAAGAATATAATCACCATGATATGGTCAACCCTCGAGCTCTAGCTGATCTAGTTGATGATGAATGTTTCGTCCAATAAAAGCTGTGTAAATTACAAGAACTTGTGTATTCAAGAGTATACTAGTCTCTCCCTCTCCTTCTCTCTCTCTAGGTCCACCCTAATCCTATTTAACTTGATGCCTATTTATAACCTTATTTACTGTTCACTTTTTCTTTTTCTTTTTCCCATTAAAATATTTGGATCTACCATCTACTCTAGTACTGTTCTTGCCACCTGCAAAAGCTCAAAGGCCGAGCTCTCTTCTGTCTTTGATGTGCTTGTATCGAGGTTTGAAGAAAAGTTATATATAATTGATTAATTAATGATAAGTTTTGCTGAAGAAAATATTAAAAACCAGAAAAGAAATATTGGATATTGTTAAGCTTAAAAGTTGAGTGATTATTTAATTAGATTACGTTTAGATATTAAGTTAAGCTGAATTTTTTATAAATAGTAATGAGTTGAGATAGCAGAACGAATTTTGTGAGATTTATCTAAAATGAATTTAGAAGTATTTAGATGTTAAGATACGTTTAGATGTTTTTATGAGAAGTTGAAAAAGGTTGTGGGTCTTGCGTGTAAAAAGGTGTTGAGTTAAAAAAGATTATGATTCTCACATGTAAAAAGGTCTTGAGTTGAATAATATTTAGTAATTTGAGAATTATGTATTTAGATGTTAGGCTAAGCTTAAATTTGAACTCAACTGATAAGTTGAGATGAGTCTATGTTCTAAATGAAGCCTTAATTATGATCTACAAACCCTTTTTTTAATTTTTTAATCTTTACTTAGCTTATCAAAAGGGTCAAAATAATTGTTTTGATTTGAATTTTTGGTGAAACTTATCTACAAGATATAAAGTTCATCCATCTTAAGGGAGGATATTACATTTATAACCCTTCTAAATAAAGAAAAAAATGCTTATGTTTTTATTGGTTCATATATATTCATATTTAAAAGCACAACATAGATATAAACGCATATATGGACAAACCGACTTTTAAGAAAGTACCACAAAAATATATTTAATAAACAAAAGAAAGAAAATTATGAGACATAACAAGAGAGAGAATGTTTACATTCACTTTTTATATTATTCTTGCCAAGAAATATAAAGAGTGCATTATAAAATTATATAAAAGAAGCATTTATAAGTTTCCTAGCTATAGCTAGGCTAGCTCCATTGCACCTACTCGTCTGTATGAGATGTGTTTGATGCTGTGTAGACACCCTCACAACTCGAGGAGATCATTTTAATATTCAAAATGAAGGCTCGAGACAACAAAAAAACTTGAAGACAAAGCTTAGTCCTTACGAAAGTGGAAAGTATATTTCTTGGTTTGCCAAACGCCAATGCAATATTTTATATCCTACTCCTCTAGCACAAGTACTTGAGAGCCCTATAAATGTCACAGACATTCTACGCTCAAAAGAAAAATTATAGATTTGGGGATATTGACCAAGTAGAAAATGATCATAAAAAAATAAATAAATTTTAGTGATAACACGAGACAATAAGATTAAAGTGTTTCAACTCAAAGAAAAACATACATTAATTGGCAAATACGATCATGAAGAATTCACTGAAAAGAAATAGAGTACATGCAAAAGAGTAGTAACAAATCAAAATCACTCAAATCTAAAGTCTTACTTAATACACCCAAGCCTCACAATCTCATTATGAAGAAATACTCAATTGACTATCTTACTCTGTGTATATCTCTTGTGCTCACTCCCCTTTATTCTCAACCTTAATTAAGATGCATTCTTATATAGACAAGAGTTACACATTTTAGATGTGAGGATAGACAAAGCATGGCAAGCCTTAAATTGGGTAAACAAATCAAATCTTGCACGTAGGAGCTGCGATATGTTTCTCTCTTGGGTTTCAAAACATGCTTGCGAATAAAAAATGGTTTCCTTTTGACATAGAAGACAAGCCATTACTTCACGTATAGGAATTACAACAAATCAAGCATACGCTAGCTAGCCTTGTACGTAAATGAGCGAACGAGTTTCACTAAGTGCATAGCGTTTGCTTTTATATGATGTTGATGGTCATTAACTCAATTCAGCATGCAACCAAATCATGCTTTAATTTGATGACATAAACTTCATTTTCCAAGAGGTGACATAAAGTACGTACTAGCTTCACCTAAAACATCGTAAGTTCTATCGATCTCCTTCCAATAGGCAAGCATGACTTAATTCACAGAACACCTCAAAGGAGATCAAGGGCTTGTCCCTTATGCATTCATCTGGTAAACTCGTCAATTGGATTAATACTCTGAATTGATTTTGCATTCTACTTACCAAAAGAATTTAGTCGACTCAGTCATTGAGGGAGTACCTTTTTTGTTTAATTTGTTTTATATGTAAGAAATGTTGGAAAGACGTGTTTAGGGCATGTTTGGATATTAAGAATATCTTTGAATATTTGTGAATAATAATAAAATAGTTTAAGTTATGATATTTTATTGAGTTTTAGGAAAATTAGAGAGAAAAAATTGAATAAAAATATTATAAAGTTAAAACTTGTTTGAATATAATTTTTTAATATTATTTTTGTTTTAAAATTTAGAAAAGTTGTATTTTTTGTGTTTAATTTGGAAGTTTAGAAAAGTTTTAATAATTAAGTAGTGATTATAAGATGAAAAAATTGAAGATTTGAAATTGAAAAATGTTTTTTATTTGAATGATATTAATTGGAAAGGAAATATTTGAGAATATTTAAGAATACCTTATGACAATTGTGTTTCCAAATGACCCCTTAAAATAGTTCATCTCTATTTCTACGCAGAGACTATCAGCAAATGTTGAAAAGAGAAAAATTGATGAGGAAATTGCTGAGAAGCTTGATGTCTTAAACTTCTTGTCTACTTCGAAAACAATTCGTATAGCAGATTTGGGATGTGCAACGGGACCAAATACATTCAATGCAATGCAAGACTTGATTGAAGCAATTGTTCACAAGTACAAATCCTTATGCCCCACTACTCCATTGCCAGAATTCCAAGTCTTTTTTAACGACCAAGCCTCAAACGACTTCAATTCTCTCTTCAATGCTCTTCCAGCAGAAAGACAATACTTCGTAGTAGGTGTGCCAGGTTCTTTTCATAATCAGTTATTTCCTGAATCCTCTCTCCATTTTGTGTATACTTGTTATGCACTCCAATGGCTATCTACTTTGCCTGAAGAGTTGAGTGACAAGAACTCTCCAATATGCAATAAGGGAAGAGTTCACTATACAAATGCCCCTCATGAAGTGTTGAATGCTTATTCAACTCAATTTGCTACGGATGTGGAGAACTTTTTGAATGCTAGGGCAAAAGAACTTGTGCCTGGAGGGATGATGGTAATGATCTTATCAGGTATTCCTACAGGAATGCCATATTCTAAGATCCCCTCTGGTATACTGTTTGATTTTATTTCTTCAATCCTGATGAATATGGCAACAGAGGTAATTTAATGTTCTTGCCATCACCTCCTCTCTCTCTTTCTCTCTCTAAACTTTCATGCATTTCTATAAAATTAGTTGATTAATAATTAATAATTTCACATAAATAAATTTGAAAATTAATGTAGTCTTATATGATATGTTAAATTTATTATATAATTAAATTAATTTTATAATATGATGTGTCATGCATGTCAAATACACACATGTACACTAGTTGGCATACTAGTAGTCATTCAACCCTCGAAACTACATGGGTGGAAGAGATCATTTTCTAAATATTTTTCTAAGTACTATAAAGTAAAGTTGTAACGTCCTAATGGAATGCCTAAATCACATGACTTATACTTCAAAAAGACTAGTCAATGATACAATTGGAACCCCATTGAAACCTTATAAATAGTAAGAACTTCTCCTTTCCAAACAATGTGGGATTTCATACACCACCTATCTTTATCCTTATCATATGGGGTATCACAATTTCCCCCCTCTTGAATTCCTGACGTCTTCGTCGGGCATGTCCTTCGTAGATAGCATGGCTCTAGTCGTACATATTTTTGTTGGGATAAGGCTCTGATACCATTTGTAACTCCCAAATGGAAAGCATAGACCACATGGCTTATACTCCAAAATGACTAGTCAATGATACAATTGGAGCCCCATTAATGGAACCTTATAAAAAGTAAAAAATTCTCATTCTCAAATAATGTGGGGTATTATATACCACCTATCATTATTCTTATCATATGGGGTATCACAAAGGCTCTACAATTAATACATACATAGATACATGCTTAATTACAATGAAGGAAAAAAACGAAATCACATGCTTATATATTTGTTGAAGATTAAATGTATTGGGATATAGCCAATGAATTATTGATGATTAGGCATGCAACACGATTTTGACTTCATCTACCTGAGTAGTGCATACTGTTTCAAACATCATGTGCTGCATGCATAGATGCAGCGTATTGGGCAGGGTGATCTAAACATGGCAATTAAACCTTTTTCATGACAGGGACTTATTAAAGAAGATGAAGTGGACTCTTTCAACATACCATTTTATGCTGCCTCTCCTGAGGAGATGACAGGGTTGGTTGAGCGAAATGGGTATTTTAGCATAGAAAGGATGGAGTTAACGAACCCAGCAACATGGTTGGGGTCAGGCCCAATTGACATTCAGGCATGGGTGATGCATGTTAGGGCTGCCATGGAGGGCATCTTCACCGAACACTTTAGCAGATCAGAGATTATTGATCAAATGTTTAAACAGATGACTGAAAAACTCTCGGACTGTTCTGAGGATTTGAAATCAAGATCGCAGGAAAAAGTACAACTCTTTGTCGTCTTGAAGCGCAAATGATGCATGAACAATATATATATATATATATATATATGAATTGTGTGACTTATTTCTTGCTGATATTGTACCTTATGATCGATGGTTAAGCATTTTTATTTATTTTTTGCTAATTTGCTCATGTCCATTCTAAGACCAGGTTTTGCAACGTGAATAAAAATAAATAATATCTCCATCAAGTATACATGTATGTGTGTGTGTGTATATATATATATGTCTGTGGCCAATTGGTTGGAGTTTGTATTTATTTTCTTATAAAGAAAATAATTTGTATAGTTCTAGATTGTGAGAACCTCACATAGCAGTACTCCCTCAATAAAAATAGACAAATTTAGGACTCATAAAAAAATATCTATTTTTAATGATGACATCTATTTTTTAATGTATTTAGCATTATTTAGCTGATAAACCTTGATTAATTAGTGTGGGAGTATTGCAACCTACCCACCATCCCTTTTATCATCTCATGGCGTGACATTTAATTATTGGAGACTATTTGTTATGTTCTATTTGTTGGTCAATCACTTGATCATACCCCCATTTAGTGATGTCGAGAAGATTATAAAAGGAAATGATAAATAGATTTTTTTCTTAGTTTGGTTATCAGTCTAAATAACTTGTAAAATGAAATCTGGAAAAGAGTTCCACCAAACTATAAGATCATCTATATTCCAAGCATGTTTTGCAAGTGTATGTGCAGCTTCAATCCGTATGTGCCCTTTATGCTGTACTGTGCAGATTTGGATCTTATTCATTGAATCTTTTATTTCTTGTACCAAGTTACCCGACATTGACAAAGATTCTCCAATAGCTTGCAATTTTTTCACCATTAATAAAGAATCACTTTCTAAAATAAGCTTATGTAGGCCAAAGGAACATACAATTGCAGCCTTCTAAATTTTGCTAAAAGTTTAATCTATGTAGGGTCATTGACTTTTTTCTTTTTTAGACTAGCAAACATAATGACATTACCATTTGCATCTTGGAGAATAATGTCCACCCATGCTCTGTGTTGATCATGAAAAATAGCCACATCTACATTCAGTTTTATCACCTCTAGAGGAGGAGGCACCTAGCATCACTTCAATTGCTTCATCTACTTTGGTTTTCCGTGAGCTTCATTATGTTTCTTTGCAAAGATAAGGCATGTTCCACCACTTACTCAGGTTTTAGGTCTTTCTCCTCATAAATTCTCAAATTTCTTCTATATCATAGCCTCCAAGCATTAAGAAAGAACTTTTCTAGATCCTCTTTACTGCCCTCAAAGTCTTCTTTATTTGCAAATGGTGGTAGACAAGTTCACTATTTCATCCAACATTCCCTTATTAATGGGCAATGATAAAGAGTAGGTCTAACATTCTCCACTTCCTCCCTACAGAATTGATAGCATTCCTCTATAAATACCTTCCTGCTTTTTAAATTATGCAGAGTTGGTAATCCATTTTTACAAACTCTCCATGCAAACACTTTTACCTTGTTTGGTAGGTGAACCTTCTGTAGTCTCTTCCAAATATACTTCAGATTTTCTGCATTATAGCTCTCTCCATTGTGTTTGGTTTTCACAAGTGCATGAAACAATATGTATGCACTCTTCACAATGTATTGACCATTCTTTTCATGTTCTCATATATGTTTGTCTGCTCGATCTCCTGGAGCTATAATGATTTTCGAGGCTTCAGCAGCTGCTCTTGGTGGTAGAAGGCTTCTAACTTTCTCCACATCCCACTAGTTTGTAGTTGCATCAATGAGACTTGCCACTTTTTCCTCATTATGATTTTTGTGCTCATTCATACTTTGTGGCATGATTTTATATACTAGTAGCCAATAATCTGTTCAGATATTAATAGATTTTCCATTACCCACTCTCAATTTGCAGCGTTGTAGCAGTCCCTTCTTTGCCTCCCTTATTCCCCCTCTCTATGCATAGGATGGTGATATGCTTATCTTTGAATCCAAGAAACTGAAATTTGGAAAGTACTTTGCTTTGAACACTTTGTGTAACAGTGTGGACTCCTCATTAGGAGTTTTCCATCCATATTTAGCCAGCAGTGCCATATTAAAAGTCTTAAGGTCTTTGAAACCCATTCCCCCTTTTGCTTTAGACTTGCACATCTTCTTCAAACTCACCCATCGAATCTTATTCTCATTCTGCCTTTGCGGGTACCAAAACTTAGCCATCATATTTTTCAACTGAGAACAAAAATTTCCAGGTAGTTTGAAACAACTCATTGTGTAAGGTAGTATTGATATAGTCACTGTTTTGATAAGAATTTCCCTCCTCCTTGAGAAAGCAGTCTTTCCTTCCAACTTCGAAGTTTTTGCCATACTTTGTGTTTCAAATAAGAGAAAGACTTATTCTTTTCTCTAGCCATCATAAGAGGCACTCCCAAATACTTCTCATATTGCTTAAAATTTTGAACACCCCAAAATGCCATGGTTTCCTCTTGTTTCATTGTACTGACATTCCTACTAAAGATCATGAAGTTTTTTTCTCTCTTTACCTTATGACCAGAGGCTTTCTCATATGTCTCTAATAAATGTTGAATTTTCAGGTTTTCTTGCATATTAAACTTGCAAAACAAAACATTGTCATATGCAAACATAAGATTATTTATACTTGGGGCCCCTTTGCATATTTTAATACCTTATATCTATTTATCAGGCTTTGCCTAGTGTAAACGAGTTATCAAACTTTCAGTACATAACAGAAACAGACAAGGGGATAAAGGATCCTCTTGTATCAAGCCTCTAGATGGTTTAAATGGTCCTTTAGGTTACCCATTAATTAGAATAGAGAAAGATACATTTTTTACACACAACATGATCAAACTCACCCACATTTCATTAAAGCCCAACTTTTGCATAACCTTTTCTAGAAAGCTCCATTTAACTCTGTCATAAGCTTTACTGCTGTCAAGCTTCAAAAACATATCAAGTTTTACCAACTCTATTTTACCTTAGAAAATGGATCAACTCATAGGCTACAAGAATATTGTCAGTGATGAGTCTACTCGGGATAAAATCACTTTGTGAATAAGAAATCACACTTGGGAGGATATTTTTTAATCCGTTTGCTAGGACCTTGGAAATCAACTTATAAATCGCATTATAGAGGCTTATGGGCCTATAATCAACAACTAACTTAGGCTTTTTCTTTTTGGGAATCAACATAATATAAGTATGGTTAATGTCATTTGGGAACTTATAATTGTTTAAGGCAGTTAGCACTGCTGATACCACATCCTTACCAACTATATCCCAATATTTTTGGAAGAAAGTTGGTGACATACCATCAAGCCCAAGTGCTTTTGTAGGGTTCATTTGCTACAAAGCCAAATAGACTTTTTTTTTTTTTTTTGAACTCCTAAATAAGCTCCTCATTCATATCTGCTATAATTTTTCCAGCAAGGCCTTCCCAGAAATCCATATTCCTTCTTTGATTTGAGGTAGTGAAAAGTTTTCTAAAAAAATCCAAAATCACATTATCTCTACCTTCCTCTTCCTACCAATTTCCTTCTCCATCCCTATCCACTTTTATCAGATTTTTCCTCTTCCTCTGAGATACTTTATTGTGAAATCACTTTATATTTTGATCCCCTTCTTTGAGCCATAAGGCTTTTGATCTTTGCCCCCACATTATTTCTTATCTTTCTAGCCATTTTTGTACCTCAGCTTGAGCTTCCTTGTGTTCTTTGATCCTGAAGCAAAAAGGGTCATTACTTTGCAATTTATGAAGGTTTGTTCTACAATTCTATATATTCTTTCTTACTGTTCCAAAACTTCTTTTTTTCCACACCTCCAATTTCTCACTACATCTCTGAATTTTGCCCATCACAGTGCTTAATTCTTTGTTTCCTAGAACTCCCTTCCATGCCTTAGTAATGACTCTTTTACAATCTATTGACTCCATCCACATGGCCTCGAATCTAAACAACTCTCCGTGTAACAAGCTATTCAAATGTACATTGACACAAAAGCATATATGCACTTTATGTCTCCTATGTTGTCCACACTTGTCCTAAATGATTAGCTATCCTACCACGTCATAGCAAAAACAATTTAAATACTACATCTTATTAAAAATTAAACTAAAATAAAATTTAAAAAATAAAACTATGAAAAGTACATATTGAATTATATGTTACTTTACGACTTTTGCAAATGAAGTCGTTAAAATATACAATGATGGTATGACAGTTTTCACACATGCTAAGGATCTCAAATATCATGATAGAACCAAAATACAGTTATTTGATTCCACTATATTCAGGATATTGTTGCATGAGGTGAGGTGATCTTACAAAAAATCTCTACCCAAGATGGTAGCTCATCCTTTTACTAAGGCTATTAGTAGAAATATTTTTTAAACTCATGTTAGGAGTTTGAGACTTCATCATATTTGATATTTGTTGTGTCAATGATGTCTTATTGACTTTATTGTACATTAAACACTGTAATGGTCTATTGCATTAGTGAGATTATTATTTTTATTTCATATTATGAGTTAAATGATACTAAGATTTCAACTGATAGATGTGACAGACACCCCCATTTTGCCACCACTATGCTACTAAGTGAAAAGCACATATTATAAAGATGTCACTGGACTATGTTCAGTTCACTCACATGGATGATCACCTTGGTCAAGAATTGCATTGAATTATAACTCGTGAGGGATTAAGGACCATTGATCTAGAGATATCAAATAATCCTGATTCTGGACGAAATATTATGAATGATGTACTATATTATGAGCCAAGTTAATGAACCAATCCCCATCAAAAGACTTTTAAAATAGAGTATTAAGTACGCTAGTTCAAAATGTAGTGAACATGCAAACAAAAAGGAATATACCCTTATCAACTAGTATTGGGTATCAAAATCTCCCCCCTTAAATTCCCAACATCTTCATCAAGCCAGCCCATAGTAAGTGACACGGTTCAAATCACACATTGTTTATTGGTACAAGCTCTGATACCATTTGTAATAACTTAATGGAGGCCCCAACCAAATTCGGGCTTATATTCTGAAAGGAACAATCAATGATACAATTAGGGCCCCTTTGTAAATATTATAAAAAGTAAAAACTTCTCATTCTCAAGTAACGTGAGATCCCATACATCACCTTATTAGTCATATGAGGTACCACAACCTCCAAAGTGATAGAGATGTGTAATCAGAACAATTTGATATGGACTGTAACAGGAGCAAATATTTGAATTTATCAGTTCCATTTGAGATAATTCGAATTAACCTAAAAACAATTTAAGACAGAATCATGCATGCTATTGCAATTACTATGGTTTCAATCTTTGGACAAAGGAAGTACAAAACCTTAGAATATAAAGAAATAAAGGAAAACATATATCTATATATGTATATGTGTTCGTATATATATATATATATATATATATTTATATACACTAACATTTTTTACCAACAACATGCAAATTGAATTTGGTGGCCTCCTATTGCATGTATTTTATTGGGTTCTTATTTTCTTTCTAGGCCATGCTGAAGGTCAATTCTAACATATTATTTTTGATTTCTATTGTTTTGAGTGTCTCTAAAATAATTTTTGAACATTTAGGCACCATTTAGATGTCGAGATGGTCAACCCATCTCAACATCCAAAAAACACTCACAAACATAATCCAAATATTAGTGAAATAGCTTGTGGATAATAATGAAATAGTAACTAATAGTTTGTAAATTGTAGTAAAGTAGTTTGATAATATTTCAGCACAGTTTTGTTCTCAAAGAGGCCCATAAGGCTCCATTTGGATACTAAGAGTATTTAAGATAATCTATGAATAGTAACAAGAATAGTAGTGAATAGTTTGTAAATAATAGTAATAATTTATGAATATATAGTAATGAAATAGTGTGAGAATATTTTAGAACAGTTGCATTCCCAAATAGACCCTTAGAAATTAAAAAATTAATGTTTAAGCATTTTACTTGCTCAATTTCTCAACACGTATAAACCATCATCAATTTCATATAGCAAATATTTTCTATTTTTTGAATTATTCATTTTCTCAAAAAGAGAAAAAGTCTACTCCGATTTTAGCTATATCATATATATATATATATATATTATAATATCTTTTGTACAAAAAGCAAAACTATATATATATATATATATATATAGATGGAGTTCGATCACATTTTCATATCTTCTTTAATATATATCCAAATTGTTGTCAATATACCACAAAAGTCAATTTTTAAGTTAGACTTATAAAATGCATGTTCTTGTCACATGTTTAATGAATACTTGTAATGTCTATATATAGATGGGTTGTAGAAAACTTCCTCCAATTCAGTTTGGAGAAAAACTAGATTAAAAGAAATAGAATATAAATAAGAATTAAGGACTTTAGAATATAAAATGCCATGCTATCATGCGCGCAACTTGTCAGAGAGTCTGCCTTATAACATTGAAACTTGTTGAAGGAAAAGCAATACCTCCATCTTTGGCCTATTTGGCTCCACAAAATTCTAAAATCCTAAGAAAAATCTTCTTATTTCTACACACGACCACACTTCCAGATTCTAGAACACCATTAACGCCTTATCTTAAATGACGAATGGCTCAAATCTAAGGCTAAAAATCAATTAATTTATCGATTTTGGTGCAAAAACCAAAACTGAACTGACGTGGTTTTAAGAGGGGGTGGTAACGATCGAAACTGGCTGACAAGAAGAGAGAGACTTGGCCAGAATCTGACAGTTTGGCAATTGGGGATCAGTTTTTGAGCCTATCTCCAAATTCACATCACAAATTGATAATAAATCAACTTTAAATTCGCAATAAATTCATAAATTCATAACAAATTAACTCGAAGTTCTCAACAAATCAACTCCAAACTCCATGGGCAGTAGTGGCAATGTTTGTAAGGGGCTGGGCTCCACCAATGGAGAGAGAGAGAGAGAGAGAGAGAGAGAGAGAGAGAGAGAGAGAGAGATGGCGCTAGTGTGTGAGATAGGAGAGAGAGAGAGAGAGTCTGAAATAGAAATAGAGAATAGGGAGAAGAAGAGGCTGGAGGGGAGGGTGGGGGAGGGGTTATAAAACCCTAAATGCAAGTGAAGTTTTTTGGTGTATTAAATCAGACACCATCGTTTCATTTTAATTTTTATTCTAAACCATAGTTGTAAAGCGATTCTGTTTAGATCACTTAAGTGAAACGGCGTTATTTTATATAAGATATATGTATATATATACAAATATATACATAAATATTATATTGGCCATTTCGGCAATTTGCACATGGTTTAAACCAGGATCGAACTGTTCAATGTCAATTTCTACAATTTTCTACCATTGGCCAACCAATCCTCCACCTGTTTTAATTGGTTCTAGACTCTGAAAGTCGGTTCGAATTGGTGACGATTGGTCTCATCGATCTGCACAATCATACTCAAATTTGTTTTGCTTGCTATAAATAGGTGGCTATATATTTATGTTCAATCTTGGGTTGAATCTTGTGAACAATACTGAACATAAAGGTGACATGATTTTTATGTTTAAGTTTTTATTATCTTTGGTATTTAGTAATTGGTGACTATTCTTCACTGCAAATATAGAATATGATAGCATGCTAAGCATATATTGCTGATTAAAATGTGGTGCATGTAACAACACATGCATGATAACCCAGATTCATATGTCTTGCACACTTGTGACTGAGTGCTCTTGTTAGCTCAAGACCTAGCTAGGGTGCCACTGTTACAAGAAAAATGATTCATTGTTAGTTATTTGTGGTGAAAATGGACTCCTTTTGATAGAACATATTCATTTTGATAGCATATAACATCACATATTAAATCTATTATTGTCTTTAAAAAAAAAAACACAATGAGAAATTTGATTTTTAGAGAACAACTTTTAGGGATGAATTAAATTTTGTTCCTAAAAGTAGTTATTTGAGATTAATTCTAAATTTCATCGCAAAATATAGAAGAAGTTTTTTACATGTTTAAACAGATAAATATCTATTCAAACTACAATATATGGGACAGGATCCAAAAGAGAACTGTTCGAACATATTGTAATTGGTTCAATCGGTATGGAGTTTTACATTCGAGTGTGTTGCCGTATGTGTTCGAACAATCTTTGTGGCATGAAACTTTATACAATTGTGGTGGGGGAGGGATAGACATCATTCGAACTTACATTTTTCATTCTAACTGACTTTGAGACCATTTTAAGGTATGAGATTTTTTATTCGAATGTCGAGGTAAATATTCAAACGATTTTTTATTTTTTATTTTTGCAAGAAGTTATATATAAATCTAGCATGGATGTTTGATATTGTGTCTGAACAATAATTTTATGTTCGAATGGTTTTATAAATTTCTCAAAGGCTATGAAAAAAATGGTTTGAACAATGATATACAAAATTGAAATAAATTTGGTTATAAAAATTTCTTGAAAGGCATTAAATTGCTTTAAAAATAATCATTATTTGAGTCTATTGAATTTCATTTTTAAAAGATATAAAATCTACCTATGCAGACTCATTAAATATGGTAAATTAAAATATGTCACATATGTCATCCCAAAAAATTAATATAATTAATTGGAAAATAAATTAATAGTTTTTTTATTGTAAATAAAAATTTGCAAAATAAAAAAAGTTTTCTTTGTAGGGAAACTCATTTTTGACATTTCCAAATGGTAAGAAAATTAAAAATTAAAAATAAAAATAAAAATCTTATTTTTGATAACAAACATGCTACCTATATAAAAATAATAATAATAATAATAAAGCTATCGAAATTAAAGTGACAATGTTTAATACAAAACAAAAAGCTTATACAAAATAAAACTATTGTCTGACATTATCAAGGTCCTTCTACATCATAGAAATGCATCCCTTAATCTCTCGTAGTCGAACCATGACAGGCGCAATAATCCTCTGCATGATCCTCTCCATATTTTGGATCAAGAGTGCGTGATGCTTCTTAAAAAGAGATCACATCTCCTTGGTAGTAGTCACTGCAGTCTTTGTATCAGCATTAACATCTATAGGAGTTGGATCAAGCCCAATGCCACTGCGTGCCACCACAACATTAATGCCAGTCTTTCGTAAGTGGCCCTTGCTTTTGCTAAAAGTTGTCATATTAAGTGGCCTGATCTGTTGTTTCATTCACTCTGTCAAAAGCACATTCAACCCCTATTTAACTAGGAGGTTTGAGATTATCAATGCATACGGTAGACTATTTTTAGTCAAATACTGTGACTCAGATTGGATGTGGATGTGGATGTGGAAGTGTAGATGCAGATCAATCAGCTTTTCTCGTGCTATCTGTAACATTAATCGAGGTCGTTCATTGCGAAAATCTATCTTGTGCTTTCTTGGATCAATATGATGTGAGATAATCAAATTTAGAATGTGATAGAAGGCTTGACAATCAACATGTTTAATAACCTTGTTGCCATCATATGGAGGAGCTTAATCATCTATCATCAATCGATGAACCTCATCATATGCTGGAGCCTCATCCTAGGTATCATCGCCACCATCTATCCCTAAAACCAGTGGCAACGCAAGGTATGCACCTACCTCACAAGGGTTGCTAAGAAGCTCATCAATATTGTCTGTTGAGATACTAATACTAACTCCTTGAATATCAAATAAAGGAGTCGTTATCAACCCATATTTGATGAGCTAATGAATAATGCATTCCGGATGTATAAAGGTAGATGACATGCACACAATCAAAATTCTAATAGTGCAACATAGGCGCATTAGAACCCATTCCAAAACATGTGCTAGAAGAATGAGAGAAGTTTAGTTATATGTTCGAAGACCTAGCATATCAAGTAATTTTACTACTATCTTTCATTTTGTTATATGTTAGATGCATGAAACAGATATAGTAATAAAGTTATTTCTTTTCTTCTTGTAGCAATGAAGTCTCGTCAACAAAGCAAAAAGAGCAACTTTAACAATACACCATCATGCAGGCTTCAGATCTTTTCATCAACTATTAAAGAAATTGATAACATTATACTAGTCCCCTTTAAATATTAACATACCACATTTGTTATTAAAGCTATACTATATATTTTCTTTTTAGAGGAACAAGATAGTCCTACTAACTATAATCTGATCCAATTGTATACTAAATAGCAAACAAGTAGCAATAGTTTTTGGACAAATTCCGAAGCAAAAGCAAATTATGTAAATTTACTTTCTTTTTATTGCCCAATAATATTTATGTTATTTATACAACCTCTAATGATTTTTCTTTTCTGTTTTTTGTAATAGAAGGTGGTTTCACTTCGACAAAATGTTGAGTCTGATGAATCCTCCATTAACAATGTTGAGGTTTTTTTCTGAAATTCCTAGACCCCGTTCTGGATATTTGAGGGGTTTAGGACATTGCATGAAACCTTCCTCCTCAACCTCATCCTCTTATCAAAGTAGATAGAATAACAACTGTCGAGACTTTGAGGAAGTAAGGCTCGAGATCGAACAATTGAAGCCCAAGAAACATGAGTTGGAAAATCAACGAATATGAAGGCACAACTAAGAGAACAACAACAAGACCTAGGGAGATGGAAACTTAATCCCAAAAAATATTTGAACAGATGTAGTTAATGATATCCCCAAACTTTATGTCATCGCCAACTTAGAACTTATTTTCTCTACATTTTATGTATTTTGGCTTATTGTACTAAGTTTAGAACATGTTTTAATGCAACATTTGAATAATTGTGGTGTTTTAATTTTAATTTCTAAATATTGTTTTGCTATTTTAAATTTTTCATTTACTGTATCATTTATTACAATTCAAATGGAGAATATTTAATTCAAACGATAATCATTAATTATTAACATTCGAACACAATTACTACCGCCATTCGAACGACCAACACAAAAACCATCGAATAAAAATGAAATTGTCACTCTAGTTCGAATGGATGACTATTACGTTCAAATACTCTGCATGTGTGAGCATTCAAACACATACCATTATTTTCGGGAAAAAAAAAAACCCATCATTATTCAAATGGACAATAAAATGTTCAAATACAAATTTTCATTAGAACTTTGTCATGGACATTTAATTGGATTATGTGATATTCCGTATTTATATGTATTTTAATTGAATGATTATTTAAATTATTATAATTAGTGGTTCTCTTGTTTTAAATTTAACGTGTGTTTCATTGTATTATTTTATGATTTTCAAGTTGTGAAATTTAAATAATGTGTTTTCTTGATAGTAATAATTATTTTGCATTTAAACTACTCTCTAATTTAAATTATTTTATTGTTGGGTTTTAATTATTTTATTTTATTAATGTTTAGTTGTAGTGTTTTATTTAACTTTATTTATTTTTATTGTACCTTTTTATTTCTTAGACCATGATTTTTGGACTAAGCTTATTTTTAATGGGTTGTTCTTTGTTTTTGGGCCAAGTAGTACCTCTAGTTTTTGGCTTAGACCATTGCAGTGAAGCCCAGCCCCTTTAATTTCCCTATATGGCGTCGTTTTCGCCATCACACCCTTAGGGCTTCATCTTTTTTTTTTCCCACTTCTGCTACGTCGTTTGCCTTCTCCCTCCAGCCGCACAACAGCTTCTCTTCCTTCTTCATTCCACTTCTTTTCTTCTTCTTTCTTTATTTTTTTCAATGGCTGTCTGTTGCTTCTTTTCTTCTTCTTTTATTTCGGTTTCTTCCCTTGTTCTTGGCATGGTGCCACTGCTATTCTTCTCCTACTTCTTCTTCATTTCTTCTTCTTCCTTTTGTCGTTTGCTACTCGGTGAGTCCTCCATCTTTTGTTGGTAGTGGTTCCATTGTAAGCTCTTTAAATTTCGGGTTCATCTTTTGCTGTAACCATGTGTTTCTCTTCTATTTAACATTTATTTTTCCTTTCTTTTCTCTCCTTTTACAGGTCTATTCATGAACCTCCATTGTTTCTCTTCCTCTTATTTTCCTTAGTAAATTTCATGGCTCATACTTGTGTTTTATTCCCATTTCATTTTCATTTGTTTGGTCCTTCCATTTCCCTATTTTTGGCCTTAATCCGTGGGTTGCATTTTCAGTTTCTTGGTATTTTTTGGATGCTGCCATAAGCTTTATTTTCCAACTCTTATAGATATTATTTTAGTTAGTCAACCCTTGTATTTCGAATTTATCAATTCAAAATCTCCTTGTTTTCGAATCCCATTTTCAATCCCAAAAATTGTGATTTTTGGTGATTTATTTTCGAGCTAGTTTTTAGTGTTAAATCATGTGCTTGATCTTTTAGAAATTTGCCTTTAGCGCTGTAAGTAATTTTTTAAATAACTTTTTGAGATTTAAATATGTTTTGCACTAATAAATCATTTGTGATTTGGTTGGTTGTGCCGAACGTTGAGTCCGAGGAGTTTGGAGGTCAATTGGATTGGAGGATGGAGTTGTTTGTGAGGTAGGATTGTGCTTCGTATTTTTATGTCTTGTTTTCATGATATACATTGCATAATTGCATGTATGTTCATGTGTATAATTGAAAACTAGGTTGTCATGTGAGAAATTATTTTTGGGTACGTGCGTATCACGACCCCAAGCCGAGATGGAGCATTATCTCGGTGGAGCTCTTCTTGTCACTCGAGAGCATATTCTATTGAGTGACGCCCCCTGGGTTATATCTGAGCGACAACGGGATTGGACACGATTGTAACTCTTTTGTGCTGACTCCGTAGCCCCTCTACTGGCGAGGGCTAGAGGATGTTTGGCCACAAACATGCTGGGCGCGGAACTAGGCATCATTCGTTACGAAGTCACATGCATGGTCATTACTCGTGGTGTAACGAAGGGAGTCCGGATGGTCCCTATGGGAGATCATGGTGCATACAGTAAAATGGGTATTGGGCCATTTTCTGAGAAAATTACAGATTTTTTATAAATGGATATTTGTGCCATTTTCTAGAAAAATGACGAGTTTTGGATAAATGGATTTATGTGAACCATTTTCTGAAAAAATGGCAGATGATATATTTAATAGACTTGGTTTTTGGACTAAAATGAGATTTTGGCATGTGTTGGAAATAATTGTTTTTGGGAAAGAATAATTTTTGAGACCGCATATTTCATCAGATGCATGCATAATTATTGTTGTATAAATGTATTTTCATCTCTTAGGCTATTTGATTTATTACTTACTGAGATTCACAATCTAACAGTATTCGACACCATGCGGTACAGTTTCGTGGTATGGTAGATTTTGATGCAGATGACGAGGTAGAGCCTGACGATGCGGTTTTGCCGAATGAGTGATTGGAGATCACTTTCTTGTATACTGGGATTTATTTCCCGCTTTTAGTTGTTGTATTTTGGCTTTATTATGTTGTTATTGGATAACTATAATACTTTTGAAACACTTGTATTTAAGCAAATTTATATTTAACAATTCTGGTATTTAGTTGATTGACTTTAACTTATCCGCTGTGTCTTTTATCTTACACGTGTTGCATGTGCGCACATTTGGCACTTGTCGTTGGGATGTGTGATCCGTGTTATCATCATCCCGATGCCTCGATTCTCACGTTTCCTTATATGGGAGTTGGGGGCATCATAGATTATTTATATTTGAACACAAACTAAGATTTTTGAATAACAAGAAAGCATTCGAACACTTTTTTCATTCGAATAGGAAAAATCAAATTCTTGTCATTTGAATTAAATTACCAACCTGTATGAACAATTACCCATTTGTTTAAACTGAATATATTCGATTCAAACATTATTTTGGGATGAAACTATTTTGTTAAAAATTTCATTTGAACGTCTTCAAATGGGCCAGTCACATTTTTTCCTTAAAGTAGCTTTTTTAGAGATTAAAAAAAAAAAAAAATCGTCTCCAAACATTTTTTGAGACAAAATAGAGATGACGAAAGTATATCTCTTTCTACCTATACCACAAATATATTTTAACAGAGAGCGAGTATAAAGAGAGAAATTGAAAAGGATAAAAAGAAAAAAAAAAAAAAAACAAAACAAAACAATCAGAAATTAAAAACAAACATCAAATAAGGGGGACCATTACCAATGGGTGTGAAATGTGGGTTGAAATTAGAGTACTGATTCCCCATTTGACCAGACTCATGTTATGGCTTTACAACGATGACATTCTATTTGTTTGTATTAATTGAATTTGATTCATTTTAGAGTAATGCTACATTCTCCTGAGGATGTAGCCGAGAAAGATTAAAAAAAAAGTTTTTTGATTTTTTTGATTTATTTTTTAATATTCTTAAATATTTTGTTTTAAAAAATTCACAATATTGCTAAAAATTATGTCTTTAATCACTAAATAAATAAAAAGATTTGAGACACAAATTCAGGATCAGATTCGGAATACAAAACATTTCTGTTCATTTTAATTTCTGTGGCATCTTCAAATGAACGTGCGTGCATGCAGGGCAGACACGGAATTACGTAGGGGGGCCCTTTGTAAGCCAGAGGAAGTCATTTCAAATTTGTAACAATTCAAGTACATGATGATATTGTAATTAACAATATATATAACAAAGCAGGCAAATTTGAAGAAGATAAGAGCAAACAAAAGAGTCGTCCCACGTGAGTGCATGCCTACTACCTACTGCCTTTGACCCTTTGAATTTCAAGAAAATAAAAAGACAAAAACCCTGGGAAATTAGCAATTAAGTAGCAGAGAATAATCTCATAGGGAAAGAAAGAGGCGATCGAAGACAGCAATAGCACAGAAAGACTTCAAAACCACTTCTTTTAGTCAGATACACCAAGAGAAGCTTAACACCATCGACATATACAACAAAACGATCAACTTTTGGGTCTAATCATCAACTTTGGCATTTACATCTGATGAAAGAATATTACCCAATAAAAGCAAATATTAAGTAGTTGAGTTAAATTCGTCACTTCCTAGTCACATGCACACACAACAAGGTCAAAGAGAAATGCAAGCTACAGATATCATCAAACGTTCCGGAGGCGACAATTGATGCGACCTTCTCATCTCAAATGCAATTCACGACGGAACTGGTCCTCCAAAGAAGACATGTACAGAGCCCTTGTAATACTTATTTTATTCTTCTTAATGCTGACCAGCTTGTCATAGACACACCATGAAAGCTGAGAAAATGATCTCGATCCATACTCTCATTGTAGAGACCCCAATAACTTGGATGATACGTGACATGATACCATGCTGAAGCTTTTGCATACACTTCCTCAGCTCCAGAATCCAACCTGTTAAGGAAACTGTTAAGGAAACCGTACCATAATTCTAGGCTCATTTAGTTGTCCTTAATTCCAGCAATCCTATTGTATAGATTGATTTAGTTTCCTTTTATTTTACCATTCATCATTATGTACATGATTTGTAAATGATTCAGATATAGTAAATATATAAAGAGATCACTCACCACATTCGGTTGTGTGGTGGTTTTGCAAATCCTCTCATGGTATCACGAGCCCGTCCGGTTTAGCAACCCCGATCCCTTCTTCTCCATGGCTTCCGAATCCTCTTCTCATCTCCTTCCTTTCAACACTCTAATCCATATGATCACCATCAAGCTTTCTTCCTCCAATTATCTTCTTTGGAAAAGCCAACTTCTCCCTTTCCTTGAGAGTCAAGACCTGCTGGGCTACGTTGATGGAACTCTGGTTTCACCACCTCGTTTTGAACCAGCAACCTCTACCACACTCAGCACCAAATATTTGGCATGGAAAGCAGCCGATCAACAGCTTCTCTGTCTCCTGCTCTCCTCTCTCACCGAGGAAGCCATTGCTGTCGTCGTTGGTTTCTCCACTGCCCGTGACGTTTGGCTCGCGTTGGAGACTACGTTCAGCCATCATTCGAAAGCCCGTGAACTGAGACTCAAGGATGACTTGCAGCTGATGAAACGTGGCACCAAATCTGTTGCTGAGTATGCCCGTACCTTCAAAACAATCTGTGACCAGCTTCATGCCATCGGCAGACCCGTTGAGGACACTGACAAAGTGCACTGGTTCCTTCGTGGACTCGGCACCGATTTTTCAAGCTTTTCCACAGCTCAAATGGCCCTCACTCCCTTGCCCGGATTTGCTGATCTGGTGTCCAAAGCCGAAAGCTTTGAACTCTTTCAACATTCTCTTGAACCGTCGGCTCCTCCAACAACTGCTTTCACAGCAACTCACCATGGCACCTCACGGACACAACAGAGGAATTATTCCTCCCGAAATCAGCAAGGAAATCGTAGTGGCCACAACGATTCCACTCGCACCCGTGGATAGTCAAACCAGCGAATCCGTTCAGGCCAGGGCCGCCATCCACCACGCTGCCAGATCTGCAGGCAAGAAGGTCACTATGCTGACTGTTGCAACCAACGCTATGCACGGACAGATTCAGCAGCACACCTTGCCGAGGCCTTCACTTCTTCATGTGGGCTGACTGGGCTCGAGCCCAGTGATTGGTACTTAGATACTGGAGCCTCAGCCCATATGACCAAAGACCCTTCCACTTTGGACCAGTCCAATAACTATACGGGTAAGGATTGTGTAATTGTAGGGAATGGTGCTTCCCTACCCATTACCCACATCGGCATCACTTCTCCAACTCCCAATCTTCATTTATTGGATGTTTTAGTCGTTCCCCGTCTCACCAAAAATCTCCTATCAATTAGTAAATTAACCTCTGATTTTCCTCTCTCGGTTACATTTACTAATAATTGTTTTACTGTCCAGAATCGTCAAACGGGAAGGGTGGTGGCAACCGGTAAAAGTGATGGTGGCTTGTATGTGCTGGAACGCGGCAACTCCGCTTTTATTTCCGTTCTTAAAAATAAAGCTCTTCATGCTTCTTATGATTTATGGCATGCTCGTCTTGGACATGTTAATCACTCTATTATTTCTTATTTGAATAAAAATGGTTATCTTTCTCTTACATCTTTATTGCCTTCTCCTGCATTGTGCCCTACATGTCAACTTGCCAAAAATCATCGCTTACCTTATGCACGTAATGAAAAAAGATCGTCACATGTGTTGGATCTTATTCATTGCGACATTTGGGGCCCCTCCCTCGTCAAATCCACATCGGGCTTCCTATATTATGTCATATTTATTGATGATCACTCTCGCTTCACTTTGCTTTATCCTTTAAAATTCAAATATGATTTTTATGATACCTTTATTCACTTTCAAAATTTTGTGGAAAATCAACATTCCACTCGTATCAAAATTTTTCAAAGTGATGGTGGTGCAGAATTTACAAGCAATCGCTTCAAAGCCCATCTTAGCACCTCAGGCATTCACCACCAACTTTCCTGCCCATACACACCCGCTCAAAATGGTCGCGCTGAAAGGAAACATCGCCATGTGACTGAGACTGGTCTAGCCCTTCTTTTTCACTCTCATATTTCCCCTCGCTTCTGGGTTGACGCCTTCAGCACTACAACTTACATTATCAACCGTTTGCCCACACCGCTTCTTGGAGGTAAGTCCCCATTTGAGCTTCTTTACGGCTCCTCACCCAATTATGAAAATTTCCATCCATTTGGTTGTCGTGTTTATCCTTGCTTACGTGATTATATGCCTAACAAATTTTCTTCTCGTAGCATTCCTTGTATTTTTCTAGGTTACAGTTCTTCCTATAAAGGGTTTCGCTGTCTTGAACCCACTACCTCTAGGCTATATATCACTCGTCATGCTCAATTTGATGAACACCACTTCCCCTCTCATATCAGCTCTCAAGCTCAGCCTATCTCATCTCTCAATTTTTCCAATTTTCTTGAACCCAGTCCCAACGACCCCCCTCCTACTTTCCCTATGCACCATTCTCCGCACCTTACACCTTCCGGATCCACCCCGTGTGTTATTTGTACTAACTCAGTGGATGAGTCTTTGCAGGCTCCTCATTCTATTGCAGGTTCTTCCCCATCATTGTTGGATCCTAGACCGCCTCCTGTTGAGACTGCCATTGATCGTTCTGTTCCTGATCTCCCATCCGCTCCCGCCTTATCATTGGGTTCTCATCCCATGATCACACGAGCCAAGTCCGGTATCTTTCGGACTCGTCATCCGGTGGATCTCACTGTCTTGGAACCCTCTGGACTTCTTTCTGCTCTACTTGCATCTACTGAGCCCAAAGGATTCAAATCTGCTGCTAAGAATCCTGCCTGGCTTCCTGCTATGGATGAAGAAGTTCATGCTCTACAGACCAATCGCACCTGGATCCTGTTCCCTCGACCTGTCAACACCAACATTGTGGGTTCCAAATGGGTGTTTCGGACCAAATATTTACCTGATGGATCCATTGAGCTCCTCAAAGCTCGACTTGTTGCCAAAGGCTACACTCAGGTACTTGGACTTGACTACACTGACACTTTTAGTCCTGTTATCAAGGCTACTACTGTTCGTGTTGTCCTTTCTCTTGCGGTTACCAACAGATGGCCTCTTCGTCAACTGGATGTCAAGAATGCCTTTCTCAATGGTCACCTTACTGAAAATGTCTTTATGGAACAACCTCCTGGATATGTTGATCCTCGCTATCCCGACCATGTTTGTTAGCTGAAGAAAGCACTTTATGGCCTCAAGCAAGCTCCTCGTGCCTGGTTTCAGCGGTTTAGTTCTTTTCTTATTACACTTGGTTTTGCTTGCAGCCGTGCTGACACCTCTCTCTTTGTTTTCCACCAGCAGTCTGACACTATTTATTTGCTCCTTTATGTTGATGATATTATCATTACTGGCAACAATCCCTCTCTTCTTGACAGCTTCACTCACAAGCTCAATTCTGAGTTTGCCACCAAAGATTTGGGTTCCCTCAGTTATTTTCTTGGTTTGGAAGCCACCTCCACTACTGATGGTCTTTTTATCAGTCAGCTGAAATATGCACGGGACATTCTTACTCGCGCCCACTTGCTTGATAGTAAGCCGGTTCACACTCCCATGGTTATCTCTCAGCATCTGACTGGCGACGGTTCCCCTTTCTCGGATCCCACTCTTTACAGATCACTTGTTGGTGCCCTCCAATACCTAACCATCACTCGTCCGGACATTGCTTATGCTGTAAACTCTGTCAGCCAATTTCTGCATGCTCCGACTACTGATCATTTTTTGGCTGTCAAACGCATTCTTCGCTATGTCAAGGGCACTCTTCATTTTGGTCTCACCTTCCGCTCCTCTATTGGTTCTAGTGCTTTAGTTGCTTACTCTGATGCTGATTGGGCTGGTTGTCCCGACACTCGTCGCTCCACTTCTGGTTACTCTATTTATCTTGGCAACAATTTGGTTTCTTGGAGTGCCAAGAAGCAACCTACTGTCTCCCATTCCAGCTGTAAGTCTGAATATCGTGCTCTTGCCACCGTTGCATCTGAACTTCTCTGGCTTATGCACCTTCTTCAAGATCTCAAGGTCCCCCTCTCATAGAAACCACTCCTGTTATGTGACAATAAAAGTGCTATTTTCTTGAGCTCTAATCCTGTTTCTCACAAACAGGGGGCCAAGCACGTTGAGCTTGATTATCATTTTCTTCGAGAGCTTGTGGTTGCTGGCAAACTTCAGACGCAGTACGTTCCTTCTCACCTACAGGTTGCCGATCTCTTCACTAAGAGTGTTCCTAGACCTCTCTTTGAGTTTTTCCGTACCAAGCTTCATGTCTGTTCCAATCCGACGCTCAGCTTGCGGGGGGGTGTTAAGGAAACTGTTAAGGAAACCGTACCATAATTCTAGGCTCATTTAGTAGTCCTTAATTCCAGCAATCCTATTGTATAGATTGATTTAGTTTCCTTTTATTTTACCATTCATCATTATGTACATGATTTGTAAATGATTCAGATATAGTAAATATACAAAGAGATCACTCACCACATTCGGTTGTGTGGTGGTTTTGCAAATCCTCTCACAACCCACTTCCCTTCTTGTTGAACTAGGCTCTAGCTTCCTTTCTCAAGGACCTGATAGACACATTAATTGCTTCTGCATCTCTTCTCTTAGTGAAAGACTTGGCCATTCTGATAATATTCCCACTAAGAATTTCAGCCTCCGTTTTGATGCCATAATAGTCCATCAAGGTCCCCAACTTGTAATCATAATTGTTTTTGTAGAAGAAAGCATCGTCGACAAAATCCTCAAATCCACCAACTTCCATGTCAGGGTCATAACGCCTTGCCATTTCTACAGTGAAGGACTTAAAAGAAGCATTATTCGGGGCTTTGTCTTTCACCTCCCGAAAAAGCTTTCCAATCACATTGTGTGATTCATATGCGGGTTTGTCTGGCTTATCCATGAAATCTGGATATTCTTTGACATGAAGTTCATGTGGAATTTCAGCTGGTATGCCAGTCTTTGGAGAATCAACAGCGATTGAAAATAGTTTTGCCAACTCTATGCATGGGTCACTCATTGCTTTTAGGGGCTCTCTATCCGCAAAAGCCGTGTGGGCATTGGCAATAATACCTAAGCTGTCATTGACCATGTAATTGACAAAATACTCCTCGACTTCCTGTACCAGAAGAAATTAACATCTTTTGCAGTGGAATTTGGGGAAATCACTATCTTTCTGAGTTTTTGTGCATGAGGATTAATAGAAAATTGAGCAGAAGCTTATTAAATTTCAATGAATTCGCAGGCAAAAAATATGTAGATGAATGCAAGTCGTTAATGCAATGGCTTTGAAAGATTTTCATCCAATTCCAACTTGTGTGATGCTGAAATGTTTAAGGTACTACACATTCTTGAAGCTGTTCATTTGCAATTATCATTCTGTCTGCTAAATCCAATTTTTCCATTTATTATACGTTAATATAGAGATAGTTTATATATGACCACAACCCTGATACAAAGTCCCATTTTAAATGGCCACTGAAAGCAGCACAAACTAACAAACTTCCACTGGATAGACATCAAAGCATAAAAGATATCTATTTTTCAGAATAGGAAGACAGAAGATTTAATATAAGCAACTGATATTCCATAATCTTTCATGGGCTCATATAAATCTTTTGTTTGCGCACTTCATTATCAAAACCTAATCACGTCCATGGAAAGTGATAGAACAGTAAATAAGGAATAAATTCAATATGCAACATTAACTCATCATTCGTCCAAGTATGTCCAGTAGAAAGAATGGATAGAAACACATTCAAACCGAAACCTTAATCTTTTGTCGGAACCAATTTGAAAGCGTTCACCAAAAAATCAGTATAATGAGCACAAAGAGATCACGATTAATGAAGTGCAACAATGAGATATCTTTTTGCAGGGATTAATAAGTGAAGCTCAGGTGGACTTGTTCAACTTGCCTTTCTATATTACCTCGCCCAAGGAAATGAGAGAGATCGTGGAAAGAAATGGGTGTTTTAGAATTGAGAAAATGGAGATACAAAACCTCGATCAGGAATTGATGCCCCAATTAATGGGAAGTCATGCATGATGCAAAGAAGAGCTGGCCTGGAGGTATGATCAGTAAACATTTTGGAGCTGAGATTGTTGATGATTTGTTCTATCGATTCTCTAAGAAAATCGACGAGGTTTCCAACCTGTTGGAGTCCCAATTCCAGGAAGGAACTCAGCTTTCTATTGTTTTAAAACGCATCTAATGTAGCTTTTTAAGTAGAGATAAGAGTTACTCCCAGTCCCAGGTCTCACAAACTTGTACGTTTCTGTATCTCTCTCTCAAAACACTACTGATCATTTGAATGTCAAAATTTTTTTGGTAATGTTGTAAACCCAGAAGTGATGCTAGCTGAATGTGTTGAGAACTTGATGAATAGCAGAGAAAACTAAAAACAGAGGAAGGATTGTGTAATCTGATATGAATTAACTCGATACTTGATGATTAATACATGAAGGTCTATCTGATATTTATACTACACTACATAGAGATAAAAGTATAACAGAAATAACTGTATTTTAAATCTTCTCCTTTTCTTTTTCTGCCTTGAGCTTTTCTTCTTTGGATTTCAATTCCATGCTGTCAATATGCGAGGCTATACTCCAACACCCCCCCCTCAAGATGAGCATGTATATTGATAATGTTCATCTTGCGCAAATTATGATGGAAAGGCAGTGATCCGAGAGGTTTGGTAAATATATCTGCTAGTTGTAATCTTGAGGGAATATAGAAAAGCTTTATAACATTCTGCTGTAATTTCTCCCTAACAAGATGACAATCGATTTGAATGTGTTTAGTCCTTTCATGTTGTACAGGATTAGTTGCAATAGACAAAGCTGATTTGCTGTCAGTGTAGAGCATTGTAGGCTGAGAGTGATCAACACCGAGATCTTGAAGGGCATATAATAGCCACTGCACCTCACATGTTGTGGCATCAAGAGCCCTATATTTTGCTTCTGCAGATGATCTGCTAACTGTGGCTTGTTTCTTTGATTTCCATGAGATTAAAGAATCTCCAAGAAAAATTGCATATCCTGTAACACTTCTCTTGGTGTCTAAGCAACCTGCCCAATCACTGTCAGAAAAAGCTTTTAATTGAAAATCTGAAGATGAAGAGAAGAACAATCCTTGTCTAGGTGTAGCTTTTAAGTATCTAAGCACACGCATAGCAGCTTGATAATGAGAAACTGATGGTTTAGCAAGAAACTGGCTAAGGACTTGAACAGAATAGGCCAAGTCAGGCCTTGTAACTGTCAAATATAGTAGCCTGCCAATTAACCTTCTGTAACCCGAGGCATCTTCATAGATATTAGGATCATCTGCACTAAGTTTAAGAGTAGATTCCATTGGAAATGCAGCTGGCTTGGAACCTGTGAGACCTGCATCTTGAAGTATATCCAAAGTATACTTTCTTTGACAGAGAGAGATGCCAGACTTTGATCTGGCTACTTCCAATCCTAGGAAGTACTTCAGCTGTCCCAAGTCCTTGATTGTGAACTTATCATGCAGAAATATCTTGAGTTGCTGAATCTCAATTAGATTATCACTAGCTAGTAGAACATCATCTACATATACTAGTAAAGTAATGAAGGAAGTTGCAGTTTTCTTGATGAAAAGTGAGCAATCAGAACTGCCTTGAGTAAAGCCATATTGAAGAAGAGCTTGAGAAAGTTTGGCAAACCATTGTCGAGATGCCTGCTTCAGGCCATAAAGACTCTTTAAAAGTTTACAAACTGCATTGGGATGTTTAACATCCAAACCAGGGGGTACTTCCATGTAAACTTCTTCATTTAATTCACCATGTAAAAAAGCATTATTTACATCTAATTGGTGAATATACCATCCCTTAATAGCAGCAACAGCTAACAATAACCGAATTGAAGTAATTTTTGCCACTGGGGAAAAGGTATCAAAGAAGTCTAATCCTTCTTGTTGAGTGTAGCCTTTGGCTACCAGCCTTGCTTTATGTCTTTCTATGGTTCCATCAGCCTTGTATTTCACTTTAAAAACCCATTTACAACCTATGGTCTTTTTATTTTTAGGTAAAGTAACAAGTTCCCAGGTTTTATTTAACTCTAAAGCAGTGAGTTCATTTCTCATAGCAACTTGCCATTCATGAGATTTTGCAGCTTGTTGGTATGTTTTAGGTTCTTTGATAATAGAAATTGAGGCTAAGAAAGCTTTGTGTGATGCTGAAAGTCTACTGACAGAAATAAAAGAGGATATAGGATAAGGATTACCTATGTTAGAGGAACAACCAATGAAAACAGATGAGTCGATTGCCTGAGGAAACAATGAGGCAGTACCACAATAATAATCCTGCAAAAATTTTGGTGTTTGTTTAATCCTTGATGATTTTCTGACAGTAGGGATAGGATTTGCTAAGTCAGTTTGATGGTTGCTATCAATGTGAGATGAATCTGAACTTTCTAAGTCATTTTGGTGCATGGTGTCAATGTCAGTAGGGATAGGATTTGCTAAGTCAGTATGATGCATGCTGTCAATATGAGAGGAATCTGATTCATTAGGAATCAGTGATGAAATATTTTGATCAGAAGAGATAGGATTATTTATATGAGAGGAATTATACTGGAATTCTGAAGGAGGAAACAGAAAAGTAGGTATGGCAGAATTAACTGGAAGACTTTTGAATGGGAAGTTGGTTTCATGAAACACAACATTTCTGGAAATGATGATTTTATTTGTGTTTAAGTCCATGAGTTTGTAACCTTTGACAGCAGAAGGATATCCTAAAAATAGACATTTTGTTGCTCTTGGATTGAACTTTTGTCTGTGACTTGTAATTGTAGATGCAAAGCATAAGCATCCAAAAACTTTTAAGTGAGAAAGATTTGGTGATTTTTGAAATAACATTTCAAAAGGTGTTTTATTTTGGAGAAGAGGAGTTGGAATTCGATTTATGATATGGGCTGTAGTTAATATACAATCACTCCAAAAAATTAAAGGTAAGTTTGCTTGAAACATCAAAGCTCTAGCTGTGTTTAATAAGTGTTGATGTTTTCTTTCAACCACTCCATTTTGTTGTGGAGTTTCTACACAACTTCTTTGGATTTCAATTCCATGCTTGAGGTAGGTGATAAAGACCTTGTTTCTCATAGGCAATCCCAATCATCTTCTTCATTGATTAGTCTTGTAAAAGGCAATGGGAATCAAAGAAAGATAGACAAAGATTAGATTCTTTGGTTAGTTTAGAAACAGATAATAGGTTGAATGAAAAACTTGGAACACACAAGACATTATGCAAATGTAATGTGCTAGAAAGACTTACAGTTCCAATATACAATGCTGGAACAGTTTGACCATTAGGAAGATTTATGGAATTTGTAATTGGTTTAGGAGTAGAAGAATATAGTAGTGGTGAACAGATCATATGATCTGTTGCACCAGTATCTAGGATCCAAGAAAATTCAGAATTTAACTTGGTAGAAACAGAATTGCATTGACTGAAAAAATTACCAGAAAATTGAGTGGTGGCTAGATTTACTGCTGCTGTGGATGTATGAATGTTCTGGGTAGTTGAACTCGAATTGGCAAGTGCTATGAGTTTATTGAATTCTTCAGCAGTTAAACTAAACCTTTGGTTCTCATTACTGTTTTTAATACAGACCTCTTCAGTTGAAATGGCTGCATGTGCAGAAGAAATGTTTCTTTTTCCCTTAGGTCCAGTCCATCCAGGAGGATAACCATGCAATTGAAAGCACTTGTCAATTGTATGACCATTATAGCCACAGTGAGTACAATGCAGTGAGAATTTCCTCATCTTGTCTTTGATGAACTTGGACTGAGTATTCTGATTAGACTGAGTATAATGCTTTGCCAACAAAGCATGTGTGTCATTGCTTGTGAAGTTGGTTAATTGTCGCTGACTTTCTTCTTGAAGCAGCAAAGAAAACACTTTAGCCATGCTAGGCAATGGGACAACAAGTAACAATTGACTTCTTACTGAGGCATAAGAATCATTCAATCCTACCAGAAATCTCAACACGTAATCTGACTGTTGCCTAAGAAGCAAGAATTTGAACAGATCACAAGTGCAAGAATCCATCTTGCCACATGTACAAGTTGGAAATGGCCTATAATTGACATACTCATCCCAAAGAGTCTTGAAAGAACTGAAATATTCTGTGATTGAAGATGAACCCTGGTTTATACAGCTTAGGGATTTTTCAAGATGAAAAACCCTTGGTCCATCACTTCTCAAGTATCTTGTTTTTAACTCATTCCAGAGGTCTACAGCAGATGCAACATAAAGTAAACTATTTCTAATGTCTTTAGAAATAGAATTCATGAGCCAAGAAAGTACCAAATTGTTGGCACGAAGCCAAGCAGTATGATTAAGATGCTGAGTAGTAGGAGGAGTAGTAATTGAGCCATCAATGAAAGCTATCTTGTTCTTCACAGTGAGGGCAATAGTGATTGAACGACTCCAAGCAATGTAGTTGTCTCCTGCAAAGATTTCTGAAACCAAGAGAGAACCCGGATTATCACTAGGATGAAGATAATATGGGCTAGAAGAATCATTTGAAGGGTTAAGAATACGAGATGAAGCTGAAGAATTAGGAGAGTTTTCTTCTGCCATGTTTCCAAGAATTGGAAAGAAAGTGCAAGAATTGGGAAACAAGATTCTCAAGAATTAAAGATTCTTGAGCAAAAATATGTAATCGAAGTAAAAGATTGTAATTGAAGTAGAAAGATCAGAGTGTGCAATGTAGATTGCATGAATAGAGGAAAAGAAAATATGCGGAAGCAGTGTTTGTGAATTCTCAATCTGATACCATGTTGAGAACTTGATGAATAGTAGAGAAAACTAAAAACAGAGGAAGGATTGTGTAATCTGATATGAATTAACTCAATACTTGATGATTAATACATGAAGGTCTATCTGATATTTATACTACACTACATAGAGATAAAAGTATAACAGAAATAACTGTATTTTAAATCTTCTCCTTTTCTTTTTCTGCCTTGAGCTTTTCTTCTTTGGATTTCAATTCCATGCTGTCAATATGAGAGGCTATACTCCAACAGAATGAAATGCTATCGACCGAATACAAAGCTCCAAGAATATGGAATTAATTGATATGGTTTTGCATTTATTGGAAATGAAAACGGATCCAAATGAGTGCATGATTGCTTGTAATATTGTTAATTGTTGGCTTTGCATTCATAAAAATAAAAAATAAAACACAGCAGGACCTCATGCTTCTACTAAAGCTGGGATGAAGTATCTGAAGAGATACGCTTTAACCCATAATCTTCAAAGGAAATGATGACTTCAAAACCACTTCTTTTAGTCACGATACACCAAGAGAAGCTTAACATCGTCGACATATACAACAAAACGATCCGGTTTCACCATCAAAAGAACTTCCTATCACAGGGTCCTCTCCTCTCAAGGTTGAGGTTTTTTCTCTCTATCAGAGTTTTATCTCTTAAGCTAGCTTTGGCTGGTTTGAAGAGGAGATATGGCAGAGGAACTAACAAAACAGTGGGAAGAACTAAGTCTCATGGAGAAGGAAAAGGGGGAGGTAGTACTGGTCCCTAGTTCAACAGCCAAAAAACTGCAACATAGTAACTATTGTCTGTTGGCTATGATCATAGTTGAAACGCCAGTAAATAGAGAAGCCTTTAAGACAACTATGGCAAGAGTGTGGAGATGCAAAAGCTGGATCCAATTCACTGAAGTTGGAAGCAATAAATACTTAGTTGAGTTCCACTTAAAGCAGGATCTTCAACAAGTCATACGTGGAAGGTCTTGGTCCTTTGATAGGTTGCTGGTCTGCATTCACTTGTATGAAGGGAATAGATCAATCAATGAAGTTCCTTTCACCTTGGAAGAGTTTTGGGTTCATGCATATAACATGCCTTTGGCAAGCATGACTGAAGAGGTAGGCAAAAAAATTGGTGACACGATAGGGAAGACTCTTTCTGTACAAGTTGATGATAGGGGCATTGGATGGGGTAAGTTCCTGAGACTTAAGGTGGAGGTTGACATCTCAAAGGCTCTTTAGAGAGGTCTCTTCCTAACCTTTGAAGGTAAGAGAACCTGGATCTCCTTTAAATATGAACGTTTGCCATCTTTTTGTTTCAAATGTGGGGTCTTAAAGCATGCACAAAGAGGCTGCCAAGTTCTGAATACAGACAACAGTAAGCTCCAATATGGGTCTTGGCTTCAAGCACCAACAACTAGAAAAGGAGATCTCTCAAGGAAAAGTATGGAAACTCAAGTCCACCTAGAGAAGCAGAGGAGCAACCATGGGAGAGGGAGAGAGAGGTCAGGGACGACACACCAACCAAAAAGCATGACAATACACCAGTAGGTCAGAATTCTAACCTGCAAGATGGGGACAGCACAGAAACAAAAAGGGCAACTGTAAACCACCACCTTTTTGTTGACCAGAAGACAGGAAGCAGTCAGGTCCTTTTTAAGGAAACAAACATGGAGCTATTTGTGGGCAGGTCAGAAAAAGTTTCAAAAGATGCAAAACCCTGTCTGATGCAAGGCATTGAGGATGCTGCACTACCAATCAACTAGGCAGAAACCTCCAGCAAGGACAAGGCCCAGCAAATTGTCTTGAACCTCAGGAGCCATGATCTGGCGGCCCAAGTATCCTCTATGGCCAACTTTGTCTCAGACCAAGTCCAAGCCTTACAGAAATTCAAGAGTCAAGCCACATGGAAAAGGAAAGCAAGGGACAAAGGCAATGCAGGCCCCTTAACAGAAGTGAACAAAGAAAACATACCAACTAGCTCAAAGAGAGAGGCAGGCCTTATCACTAGATCAGCATCTGTTAAGGCCCTCAAGAAACCAAAGATGGAAAAGGAACATGGTATGAAAACTAGCAAGAAAGATATGGTGATGGCTGGGATCTAGCCCCACCAATTAAGATGAGTTGCTTGAGCTGGAACTGCTGAGGGCTTGGGAACCCTCGGTCAGTTAATAACTTGTGCCTTATGGTGCAAAGAAAGTCCCCAACCTTGGTTTTCTTAATGGAAACAAAGAGTAAAAAAGAAAAATGGAATCAATCAGGCGCTTGATTAAGTATGAGCATAGTTTTGTTGTCAATCCCATAGGGACTAAGGGAGGCCTAGCATTTTTTTGAAAAGAAGAAGTGGAAGCAGAAGTAATCTCCTATACAATCTCACACATCTCTCTGGCAATTAAAGATAGGGAAGCAGGAGTCACATGGTTCCTAACGGGATTCTATGGCAACCCAGCTATAGAGAAAAGGCACGAGAGTTGGCAATTACTGCAAGCACTGCAACCTGTAGCAGGAGAGGGATGGTTGTGTGTAGGTGACTTCAATGAGATTTTGAGCAATAAGGAGAAGAGTGGAGGCCCATTGAGACCTCTCAAACAAATGGAGATGTTTAGGGACACAATCACCAAATGTGGCCTTATAGATATGGGATTTATAAGGAACAAATATACCTGGACCAATGGCAGGCAAGGGGCAGCTTTTACAAAAGAGAGGTTGTATAGGGCTCTTGGCAATAGGGTCTGGCTAGACCTGTACACAGACCCAAGTGTTCACATCCTCCCCTCTCTTACTTCAGATCATAGCCCCATCTGGATCACCATGGAATAGCACCAACATTTTGGTAGTAGACACACAAAGCCATTCAGATTTGAAGCCTATTGGATACTAAATGAAGAGTATTTTACAAAGGTGGAAGAAGTATGGAAGTCACCTAGACTGGCCAACAATAGTGTAAAATGCATCTCAGAAGGCCTGAAAAACTGTCAGTAGAGACTTACACAATGGAGCAAGAAGACCTTTGGCACATCCAAGAGAGAGACTTAGGCTCAACTAGAACTGCTCTCTAAACTACAGGAGGACAATACAAGCAACTTAAATGAGGAAATCAAGCAAGTCCAGAGAGTAGTAGACAACAAGCTAGAGGCTGAAAACATCAAGTGGAAACAAAGGGCCAAGATAAGGCGGTTGAAAGAGGGGGACAGGAACACTAAGTTTTTCCACCAGGTAGCTTCCCAAAGAAGGGCAACAAATAGGATAAAGACACTGGTAGACAACAATGCAAGGTGGTGCACTCGAGAAAAGGGATTAGGGATCTTTTCCAAGATTATTTCACTAATCTTTTCACCACTTATAATCCTAGTCACCAAATAGAATGCCTGTCCTCTTTAGAAGCCCGAGTGACAGTGTCCCAAAATGAGTTCCTCACTAGAACTTATTGCATTCAAGAAGTGGAAGAAGCAATGTTCCAAATTAAAATGGTCTAAGACCCCCAGGACCAGATGGATTCCCAGCCATTTTCTATCACAAACACTGGGCAATCGTGGGTCCTCAAGTTTGTGAGACAATTTTGAAAGTGCTCAATTCGAGGGGCAATATGGAAAGCATCAACAGCACCTTCATTGCACTTATTCCCAAGAAGAAGAAACCAACAAGAGTGACAGAGTTCAGGACTATTTCACTTTGTAATGTTCTCTACAAACTCATCTAAAAAATCATTGCAAATAGGCTTAAAAATTTCCCCCTAATCTCATATCTGCATCTCAATCAACTTTTGTCCTAAATAGGCTTATATCAGATAACATTATTGTTGCTTTTAAGACTTTGCATACCATGAAATGTAAAATGACAGGGAAAGAGGGCTATATGGCCTTGAAGTTAGATATGAGCAAAGCATATGACAGAGTGGAGTGAGGATTTCTAAGAGTAGCCTTACTCAAGCTGGGTTTCTGTAACACATGTGTGGATTTGGTGATGAACTGCATAGAAACAGTCACATACTCCCTGATTGTCAATGGGGAACCTCAAAAAGCATTCTCCCCTACTCAAGGAATAAGGCAAGGGGACCCTCTATCCCCTTACCTTTTTTATCTTGTGTGCAAAAGTCCTGAGCAATTTGATTAAGAAAGCTGAGGAAAAGGAGATCATTCATGGTGTCCCAGTAGCTCGTGGACAGATGAGGGTATCTCACCCTTTTTTGCAGATGACAGCCTCCTCTTTTGCAAAGCCAATGCCTTGAAGTGGGCTAGAATGATCAGCCTCCTAAGACTCAATGAAAGAGCCTCAGGTCGGAGATTGAATGTTGAGAAAACCTCAATAGTATTTAGTAGAAATACAAGCCAATTAACCCAGCAATTCATCTTGTCTATAGCAGGAATAAGAACCTCTGTGCCTTATGAAAGGTATTTGGGATTACCTCCTATGGTAGGCAAGGATAAATTTAAAACCTTCAAGAATATCTTGGACAATGTAAGGATGGGACTGAACAACCATAGAGTCAAGTCACTCTCTCAGGCAGGAAAGGAAATTTTTTTGAAAGCAGTGATTCAAGCCCTTCCAACTTACACAATGAGTGTCTTTGAGCTGCCACTAAATCTTCTTTAGTCTATAAACAGTGTAATCCATAACTATTGGTGGGGTCAGCAAGAGAAGGAGCAAAGAATACATTGGATCTCATGGAAGAGAATGGGGCAAGCCAAATCTGAGGGTGGCTTGGGTTTCAGGGATCTTGAAGTCTTTAACAAAGCCATGCTATCCAAGAATTGCTGGAAGATAATCCAAGACCCAACATCACCTGCTGCCAGGGTCCTTAAAGCTAAATATTTCCCAAATTTGAGTTTCCAAGTGGCTAAGGTGGGAGCCAAGCCCTCTTTTGTATGGAGAAGTCTCCTATCAACTAGACAGACTATTGAGGCAGGGTCAATGTGGAGGTTAGGCACAGGAGACAAGATTAAAATATGGTCAGATAAATGGTTAGTCAAGTCTAAACCAGCAATGGTAAGAAGTCCTATAAAGGTTCTGAGTTCTAAAGCCACAGTAGCTGAGCTTATAGACCATTCAACCAAGAGTTAGAAAATGGACCTGGTGCAAGAAACCTTTGAAGAAGAGGAAGCCTCAGTGATCCTCCAAACCCCCATTAACTCCTTGAATTCCAAGGACAAGCTCATATGGCATGGCACAAAAAATGGCTATTTCTCAGTAAAGAGTGCATATCACATGGAGAAAGCAAAGGAAATGGAAGGAAGAGGCCAAGCTTCAACCAGTAAAACATTTAAAGAAGTATGAAAAAAGATATGGCAGCTCCATGTCCCTCCAATTGACAAGATGTTTATATGGAGAGCATGCCAAGAATCCTTCCCTACCCAGCTCAATTTATTCAAGAAAGAGATAGTGAATGTACCACTATGTCCAATCTGCTCACGAGTGGAGGAAAGTATTCTACATACTCTGTGAAACTGTGAGGCAGCCAAAGATGTTTGGGGCCAATGCTCGATGAGGCTACAAAAAAGCACATGCTCCTAGCTGCCAATGATGTTATTTTTTTAGAACATGACCAAAGCTCTAAATGACTCAGAGCTGCAAGAATTTGTGATGGTAGCTAGACAATTATGGCTGAGAAGAAATTCTATCATTTTCAAAAACAAATTCCTACCTCCAAACTGTCTACTCAGAGAAGCCAGTTTGAGACTACAGCTACTAAAAGAAGATGAGGACAAAATTCAGACTCAAAAGGAGGGCCAACAGACAAAGAATTCAGCTGAGAAGTGGCAAAGTCCTCCTGCAAACTGGTTTAAAGTCAACTGGGATGAGGCAATAGACAAAACAAAATGCATGATTGGCATAGGTATAGTATTAAGGGATGAGAAAGGTCAAATCATATCAACAATGAGGCACAAGAAGATGCAACTCCCTGATCCTCTCCTAACAGAATCTTATGGAGCTTTAGTAGCTATTCAGTTTACCAAGGATCTAGGATTGACACAAATTGAATTGGAGGGTGACTCACTCCAGGTAACAAAGGCACTACAGGAAGAAAATGAAGCATGGAGTAGCAGCAGTATGTTTATCGTTGAGACTAGAATTTGGCTTAAAACTTTTTCAATGTGGCATGTTTCTCATGTTAGGAGGAATGGTAACAACATAGCCCATTTGCTAGCAAAAGGATCTCTTAGCATTTTTGATGTTTAATGTAACTATGGAGGACATTCCTCAATGTATTTCTCCTTTAGTTCAATGAAATGAAGTAAGAGTATTTCAAAAAATATATATACAACAAAACGATCAACTTCTGGGTCTCATCATCAACTTAGGCATTTACATCTGATGAAAGATTACCCAATAAAAGCATATATTAAGTAGTTGAGTTAAATTCTTCCCTTCCTATTCACATGCATACACAACAAGGTCAAAGAGAAATGCAAGCTACAGATATCATCAAATGTTCCAGAGCCGACAATTGATGCGACCTTCTCATCTCAAATGCAATTCACGACTAAATTGGTCCTCCAAAGAAGACATGTACAGAGCCCTTGTACTATAAGATATATCGATTTTCGCCAAGGGGGCTATTCATGACTAAAAATGCCTTTTTTGTGGGTAAAATAATTTTCCCACAAGTTTGGCCCGTGGGACGCTCATGGCGTATAACTGGCCACAAAGACTAATATTTGCCATGGTGACTGTAATTGGTGGGGACTAAATGTTTTTAGCCACGGCATATTCCGTGTGAAAAGACTTTATTTCTTATGGCAAAAGTTCATTGGATTTCTAACAATCTCATGGAAAATGCGAGAAGGCCACCATAGCAGCCGTGGCTAACATCTCTGTTGCCATCATACCTTCTCGTGGGTAAAGGGATCTCTTCCACCAGACCAAATCATGGGCAACGGATCAAATACCACCATAGCAACCCCTGGGTAGAGGTATGTCTTCCATCAGATGAACTCGTGGGCAATTTAACAAATAGCACCATAACAACTCCTGGGTAGAGGTATTTCTTCCACCAAAGCAACTCGTGGGCAATGTAACAAATACCACCATAACAGCTCCTAGGTAGAGGTATTTCTTCCACTAGAGCAACTCGTGGGTAAAGGAGTTTTATACCACCAAAGAATGTTGTGGGTATATATGTATTAGGCAAGAGATACTGTGGTAGAAAATAATCACAACTAGAAACATATCCCTTGCCCATTACACATGATAGTGACGGTGGGAATTACTTACTTCCCATGAAAGTGTCTTGTGGCAAACACCGACTAAATATGGTGGTAAGAATCTGGATTATGCCCCACAAAACTTCACCCGTAGGAAATAAATTTCCCCCATGGTTTGCCCCTGCAAGAAATATGTATAAACATATACTTGCTAGACTTTTTTCCCCCAACCATGTTCCATGTAAATACCATACAAAACTTGGAACCATTCTATCACAAAACCTAATCCAATATATGGTAGTCAATGTCTATTGATTCCCACAATTCAATATACATGAGGTGCTTGAGATAGGCAGCAAAATTACAAACATATACTTTGTTCACAACCATATAACATAATTCCCATAACATAAATATTTACACCATTCAGGAATGTTCCCATATTCATTGATGGAAATGGAAATACACTAATGTGAACTGTGTGGGAAGGAGAAGAGGGTCAGCAGCATGATTACAACGACTTTAATTACACAACCAGCTAAGAAGGTTCCGTTCTACATGCATAGACTTTCAGGTTCAACTTCCTCCAATTTCAATCTCCTGATAGCTCCATTTCCTTCATTTCTTAGAACTGAGGGGTTCATCTCACCAGTTGACTGAACGCACCAACTTATATATCCTACTGGCTCTCTATGTCAGAAAATTCGCCCTGCCTCTGTTGAAAAAGACCTGAAAAGAGTGCATATATTATGTTATGATTTTAATCAAAGTGCAACTGACTACAACCTAACTTCAACAAAGGACATGATCTCCTGACTATCCAGATAGATTTATTAATGTTATAATTGGTCCTTTACAATCATAACACTAAGGGATGTTTGAATGTAATCCCATGGTAGCTGACAAATGTATAAGATTGAGGCCATGAAATTAAATTATCCAACAATGCAAAGCAGAAATTAGACTATGGGAACCCAATTTACACCATTTATAATTAATGGTTAGGTTATAGCACATTGATATAAATCATAACCTCCTAACCAAATCCGGATACAATAAAAGCTACACCACCATTCATTATGACATAGGTGTACCCACCTGTTTTGTGTCGATATAGTTGACATAACAGGTTTGATGAAGTTTTCCTAAATGCCAAATCCGGACCTAGCATACTGAAATTATTTCTGTGCTAATAATTGATTGATCATGGCAATGGTTCTAGGGATAGCATGAAAATCCTATCTACGCAATAGATAACTCATACTCCAAAGTTAAATCCCACTCACCTTTCCCTATTTTCAACAATTACCTGCTGACTTTTTTTCTCCCTAATATCCCATATGGTCATTTACAAACACCACAGGATAACCATTAATGCCTAATTATGTACATTGATGAAAACAAATTCCAAAACTGTGTTCTACACCTTTGCTTCAAGGAACACCATTTTCACATGTTTAGGCAATATGGTATAGTATTATCAGCTTCAATTACCATATAAAATACCATATAAAACATTTTAATTATCAGCTTCATTTTAGTATGAGATAGGGCATGCAGTGGTCCGTGTCCAATGATTGTGTATTACAACTTCAATAACCCAACTTTGCAACCAATCCTAACCATACTCCTTGTACATTATACTATCAGTTAATGCACGTATTCCATAAATACTTTCCCAACTGCTCAAGAAAACTAGGGAGTGTTGTACACCTGAAATACTAATTATCTGTAACTCGTTCACAATCGAGTTTTAGTACTATTGATGATAGAAATGCTCTTATGTTCTTCACTTTTTTTATCTTTTGATCTAATTGTTTCAATCTCCTATATATATATATATATATGTATATATATCCCAGATCTTGAGAATTGCACACATATCAATTACCTGGCAAACACTATACTTTTATTAAGTGACCAGACAACCAATGGCTGGTAACTGACTAAAATGTATGTTAACATCAGTCCCACCTATTATGATTTCCAGCTAATTACTCTTTCATTCCACTAGTCATTTCCTGAGCCGTTTTAATTTAAACAAACATGTGGTCTACCCTAAGGAGCATATAACAATATCATTTAGCTATGAGAAGTTTGTGACATTGACTAAACCAATAAAGGAGGCAAATATTATATACCATCACTGGATCTGGAACTTGTCCAATTATGTTCCAAATTTTTGACATTTCTGCATGGCTGCCATTCATGGAATCTCTAAAATGCGTTCTGTGCATGAATCCCCTAGTGCCATCACAGAAAACAGTGGTCTTCTCTAACACGTGATTGAGCAGATCCTCCGATGCAATCTGGTGTATCCCTACATGGAAAAAATATCATCATCATAAACTGTACCCACTCAGGTAATGAATATACACCAGCCTGGAAATTATAACTACTTCTCAACTGTTATTAAATTGGATACTCACTCATTCTAGTGCCTTACCATTAGCAAATCCTCAGTACCACCAAACATCTAACAACCACTTCCAATGGGATACCCAGTTATAAATTCCCCAAAACACAAACTGTCATCACTTACATAACAACCTCTCACCCTTTTTGTCAAAACGTGACCCCCAACCCATCCCACACCGCACATGAATACCTTGGCATTTATAACTGTTGCCATTTTCAATAGGGGGAACCAAAAACACAAAAATCCCGATGACCTTCTTGAAAAAATGTTAGCTAATGAGAGATGTTATGCATCTCCTTGAGTCTCTTGTTGAGACTCCCTACTTGTCCCCAACTGTGATGACATGGCCATAATTTGTTTGTCATGCTCAGAAAACTGTTTGTGAAGCTCAGCCATATCACCCAAAAGTGCTTCAAGTTTACTCTTATACAAGTCTATAGATTCCTTGTTCCTTTCTTTCTCCTCGACTATACGTTTAAATGCCTTGTTCTTTTTCAAGAACGGGGAGGGCTCAAGTATGACTGAGTGGCCCAGCCCTTATACATACCCAGATTTGAACCCCAACACCTCCTTGAAAACATCACCAGAAGCTTCCTAAACATCCTCTTCAGTTTCTTTCTCATTCAACCTCTCTAGCATCAGATTCTGAAATTTTGGCAAAAAACACCGTAAAGTTAATAAAAAAAGCACAATTACTAAGAACCATTATATAAAAAAATATATTCAGCTAAGAGGGAAAGATCTAACTAACATAATTGTGTTCACTTGCTGCATTGATGAATTTCCCCTTCTTATTTGACCAGTGTGTTTCTTTGTAAAATTCAATCATATTTCGTGCCTCCTCACCCTTCAGATTCAATGATTGAATTTTAAGTATAAACAAGCATTTATTAAAACAGGTGATAATCACTTTAATAATCAACTTACCCTCTCTTCCATAAGCCTAACAAAAGATTTTCTCCCACTTGTATGCCTAACCTTCTGTTTTTTCCTATTATTGTTGTTCCTACGAGACTGCTCCTGAAAGAATATCAATATAAATCTTATTATTCTAACACACTTATGTACTCTTAACGTATATATATATATGTATATAGGAATATTTATATAGTGCAAAAAACAGCTCATTATATGCTGAAACAGTTTATTGGTAGACGGCTTACACACTAGTGGTCCTTACCTTGAATTTGGGGCTGTCCCACATTTGACATAGCCACTCCCATACATGTGGCTCCACCCATTCCTTCCGACCAGCTAATGCCTTCTCATGCGAAACAAATTTCTTGTAGTGCTTGTGTAATTCATAGTGATAAGCGTTGTACCTATCAGCTAGTGCGTTTGCTACAGCTTCGTGATGGTTCTCTCTAGTCCAATCCAACACAAAATCAGCCTGCATGGACATTGTATCATATCACATCTTGTCATTCAAAAATACAACCTTGAGAATCATAAATAACAAGCAATAGGGTGCCTTATTAAACCCTTACTCTAACACGATTGATGAGCTCGTGCTTCTCCTTGTCATTTACGACACTTCAACTTGCATGTCTCATATCTGCATGTACTCTTATAATCCAGCTCACCTGACTGGTGAATAATGTGGCATTCTCGCATGATGTGCCTCTATGCCCATCCTTTATACTTAAAGGGATCTTACCCATCTTGCGTAACCTTTCAAAAACTGTACCCTTAGTAGGCCTGCAGCCTCCTTTTTTTATGGGTGGAACTGTAACAATAAGGTGAATAAAACTGTTAGTTAACACAGAAGCATGGATACCTTGTTTATATGCTAAAATAGTACGTATAGATACATGTCCAGATAACAAGCCATTAATTAGTACAACCATACCTATGTTGTTATCCCCCTCAGTTATATCATGTTGTGCAGTTTGGATGGACTCTTCTACCCCCACAGCTGGTACCGCTTCTCGTGAGGCATCAACCCTGGGATCCTCCTCATCTCTTAGGCTCCTTGTCTCAGGCACCAAATCTGGAACTTCTATACCCTCTGTTGGTACTGCTTCAGGTGAGGCATCTATTATGGGATTGACGAAATCTCTTAGTCTCCTTGTTGGAGGCACCAAGCCTGGAGCTTCATCAATTTGGCTTGATACTATGAGTGGATGTTGAGGTCTAATTCTTCCCCTCCAGCCTCTTTTTACAGATATCACCATTACTACCTACTATGTATATTCCTATATTAGTGATACAACAATCAACATGTTTCACTAATACATGTTCAAATAAGATTGTTGTGAAAGTTTATCAACATGTTACTTTTTCCTAACTTTTTCTCGAGTTCTTAATATACAATTAATTGTTCCAAGTAATGGTGGGGATGTTTGAATTTGCCTGAAAATATGCTTCAGTTTCGCAGGTTACAGAATATGTCACATTTAGATGAAATTTTTTCCTTCTCAAAACTCGCCAACCCCCTGAGCGATCGACGGGGGTGGGAGCTTCGGCTCTCTCCCCCCCTCCTTTTCTTTTTTTTGTGTTTCTGTTTTTTTTTTTTCGTGTGTTTTTGTGTTTTCAGGCAAATAAAGGGCATCTCCGATGGGGTTAGATCCAGTCACCGTTCTTCAACAAGCGCTCCACCAAAACGTTGGCCAGCCGTCGATCTTCAGGACCACCGAATGCAGTGCCAAATGGAGGGGCGCGCAGCCCGAACGCGCGGGACGGTGTCTCGGCCTGCTTCAGCGCGTGGATGTCACGAGCCACCGTGGAGCCACCTGCCGGTTCAAACATGACTTTTCTGGGTCCTTCGACTCTGGGTGTTCATCGACTGCCCGTCGGACCTCCACTTAGTGTGGTTTGCTCTGCCCGTGGTGTTTTTTGATCGTCTATTTTCTGTTTTGTTTGTGGTCTTGTTCTGTTATCCTTGTTTAAACCGAGTGGAGTGTTGAGTTTTTGATTGGACACAACCGGGGGTTTGTGCGAGTGGGGTATGGCGGATGATGCTACGGCTGGTGGACGTACGGCCGACCTCTACAGTGGAGGTTTGTGGTCCGTACGCGAGCTGGGTGCTCGTGCTGTTCTTGGACTCCAGATGTCGTCGCCTGGGGTGGTGTTTCCGTCAAGCTCTTGCTGGTGCTTGGTTTGCTGTCTGTTTGTGGGTTGTGTAGTTCGTTGTTGTTTTTATTGTGGTTTGTTGGTTTTTTGGTTTTGTGTCGTTTTTGCTTTGGTCTGTCTGTTAGTGGATGTTGTCTCCCGTAATCCACCTTCCTGGAGGTTGGAGGGGTCATCCTAGCTCTGGTATTTGTGAGCTTTTTAGAAGTTTAGACGATGTCTGCCATGTGCGGGGAAGCTCCTGAGCATATGCATTAGTTGACTTATATAGTCTAGTTCTCTGTACTGATAAGTCACAGCTGTAACTTCGTTATTGAATGAATGAATGCATGAAGCATATTTCCATAAAAAAAAAAATATGAATAAAAGTGCAAAACATATTTTGAAATTAATTGTGACATAAAGTTTCGAATTTTCCCACCTAGTGCAGGTGGAACACAAAAGCTAGTTTTTTTGACATAACCGCGATAATGAGATGAGGAATTTCCCTTGCATCTCCAGAAATTCCTATGATCACTGGTGCCACCTTATCACATTAGATGGATTTATTACATTGGAGTCATTTGAAGATCAACCCAGAGACAACATTCCATTATCACATGGTTATATACATGGATTATATTTGAATGTTGTATTCTATTTCGGGCAGGATTTATGAAGTTCTAGTCTCCATTTAATCTGTAGGACTTTTCTAATGTATGCTTTCTGAAAACATACATTTTCTGGATTGAAGTGGTGATTTTTTGTCCAAACATTACATCATACAGTAAACCACAAGATTTCTAAACACCTCAACACCGTGTATGCTGCTATAGTAATTACCCCACTTGTCTTAGCAACATGCTTGAAAAACCATTGCCTTCACCACTAGGACAACAACGACAACTACCCATGTTGTTGTTTCACTATGTTCTTCTACTTATTCCTTATATGCAAACCCTAGTATGACCTATTTTTTGGCTCAATATCTATCTTCAAAGTTCCTGCCATATATTAAAAATATTCCCTAAAATCAGAATTCAGATCTAACTCAACATATATGCTGACTTTGAAAACAAGCATATGATCTTAAGAATTATATGATTTAACAGAAAACCATTCACATAAAAAAGACTTGGCTTATCTTGTAAAGTAAAGTTGGAGCTTGTGGGGTTAAAAATCTATTAACCTTTTCTTGCCTCTGTTGGTTAGTTTGGCAGCAAAATGTTGAGCTATGTCTTTAGAGCTCCGTGAGTTTTCTGTCACTCGCAATAGGGTTTGAGAATCCAGCTAAAGTTTTTGCAGCTCACTATGAACCCCACCAGTTGCTTACTTCCTCACCCTACTGGAGTCCAGAGCACCTTCTCACGATCTGGAAATTGGTACCGACAAGATATTGATGTAAATCTAGCTTTGGTCACTTCATGCTCAGAGACTTTAACCACGGGCAGTACTGACTCTCAAACGTTAAAATCCCACCAGTGGAAACTAATGTTTTACTTTCCCGCGTGCTCCATTCCTTGGCCATTTGGGAATTATAGCTACTTGTATTTGCTTATTTCGGGCTTTTAATGTATATTAAATGGGCTGCCCAGCAATAAGATTCTGTCTATTAAAATGTAGTGTTCCCGTATATCTTTTGTTTTACTAGATCTGCCAATGTATGCTACACATGTATGGATTTAGGGCTGCCTGAGAACATGCTATATAAAACTACATTTATAATTTAACCTAGATGAGATCAGAGATATCATTTTGTGGACCTTGTCACATGCTTATCTTTGTGTTCAAATATTCTTGACAGCATTGGTAAATCAAATATATGTTGATGGATAGCTGATTTGGCATAAAGTATTATATACAATCTGCATAAGATCACCACTTTGAAGAACATGTTAAAAATTTTAACATTTGTGGGACCCAATGGCTTTTTTGGCCAAGCTTGTCTGTTTTGATAGCTTTCTCTTCTGACATGTTAAAAAATATATAACTTTTAACACTAGATTGTAAACGTTATTCAGTGCATGAATTTGACACCACTTAAGACAACGTTAAGATAACTCAGTTTCACAAAATGAGAGAACCATTAGGCCCATAGTTATCCTGAAATGATATGCTTCTTTAGTCATAGGCTTACACGTTGTCTTCATCATGTGAAAGGATTACAAGAGTCGTTCAGCAACGTTTTATCCAATCAAACGAACTATTCTGTATAATAGAATATTAAAGTAACTTGTTGTAATTGTGATCGTCCTATTTTTATGTTTTTATTTTTTTGTGCATGGTATATAATTAGTGGTTTAGTTTAGTTGAATTATGACTCTGTATAATAGAAATCTCAAGTTCAGACTTTTAGGGACCATGGAATTACAGCAATTGTCCAAGTATCTACAAGTTTTATTTATGCCTTTATCTAAAATGTCTGATACCACGCCCTTTTAGCTCGATTTATCCTTCCATCCCATTCTATAATTACTTGCATATAATAATTATTTCTTAACATGTCCATTTCACGAGCTTGCAACCAGCTTATAGTCAGTAAACCAATATTCTATTTGCATTGGTTTAGGCCTTTTTTTAAAATGTCCATTTCACGCCCTTTATGGACTACTCTATCAGTCCAAAATACTAAACCAATTATTTTTTTTATGCTTTATGCCTTCGTTTACCCTATCCCCCTTTCATTCCCAATTTAGCTCAATTTATCAGTGCGAATCACACTAGGCATGATACCATAATGCTTAAACTTAAATATTCAGGCAAATTTAACGCACTTCCACTTATGAATTTGGACCACATCATTTACATTTCCATATTTATATTCAACTCCAAAAACATTCGTGGTGTCATTGTAAGGCAATGGTGGAAAATTATTCCTGTATTGTCTTACAAGAAACCTGGACTGTGTTATTACATATACCATCTAATGTCAAACCTTTCATATAGTGTGCCAAATATATTAAAGGTTTGACCACCATCACTCTTCCCTACCTGGACTTTCCATCTTCCAACGTTTCCTATGTTAAGTGTCCAATTGGGAATATTAAATTTATCCATTAATGTGTCTTTGACTTAATACTACAGAACCATTGTTAGAATTGGTTAATTCCCAATGATTGGATGAATCTTTCTTACGTACAGAGGCCTTGGGCTAAATATTTAGGTTGCATGCAGCAATATACATGCATTACATGAATGATTTTCCAATGCTTGAATTAAAGGCTATAAGGCTTCCTATATAACCATGCAATTCCCCAACCCATGTTATTGCTGCATGATCCCAATGAAATCTGCAGGGCATTAAATTGTATTGACAACTAGGTCTGAAAATGATTGACAGTTTAATAATTTAAATTGAAAGCAGCTCATCACTTTGAATTATTGCTAATCTTGAATGTGACTTTAACCAACTCATCTCCAGCTCAATGCATTACTCTATTTAGGCATATGTGTAATATTTATATGAACTATTTCATATAAATTGAGTAAGATGGGACAAAAAATCATTGCTTTAACGGACTAACTGTACCCTTATCAGCAGTGGATTCATCAATAATAGTGAAAAACAAACTGAGGACTGTTTAGAAGTTTGAGTGACTGCTTATGAGACTCAATGTGACGCCCCCAAATCCCCACGCATGGACACGGGAAAATTGAGACATCCGGATGATGACAACCCGGGTCACCATCCTATCGACGAGTGTCAAGTGTGTGTAAAAGCAACGAATGTGCACGAGAAACACGCAGCGGATAGCAAAGTCAATAACTAAATACCAGAATTTTTTCTTAATTTAATACAAGGCTATTCAAAACATACATAATAAAATATTACAAAGCACAAATATAATTTTAAACCAAACAACTAAGCTTAAACTTTAACTCAGAACTCCGGCAGAGCCGCATCCTCGGGCTCAGCCTCCTCCTCTTCCTCGAACTCTGCATCAAAATCTACGGAACCAAAAATGGTGCCGCAGGTAACTAAAATCCAAACACCACTACATAAAAACATATAAAACTCAACAATATGTATGAAAGAAAAACCAATGCACATGTCCCGTAAAACCATATTTTTCCACGTACGCCAAAAACCATAACGCTTAAAACCAAGCCTTGCCATTATCCCAGATAATGGCCCAAACCACCATTTTCCTAGAAAATGGATCAAAATCCTCAAAACCAAACCCCGCATCCGAAAACCATAAAAACAAACCAATTATGCATGCACCATGATCTCCCCTAGGGATCATCCGCACACCCTGGCTCTGTGCCACACCGCAGGTAACGACTACGCATGTGACACCTAAACAAGGGATGCCTAGACTCGCGCCCAGTGCCTACCTGGCCAGGCCATCCTCTAGTCCCCGCCACTCTAGGGACCATGGAGTCGACACGACAGCATTACCGTATCGTGTGATCCGGTCGTCACCTTGCGACAACCCAGGGGATGTCACTCAGTATTATCCACTCCCGAGTGACCAGAGGAGCTCCACCGAGATAATAACCCATCTCGGCTTGGGCTCGTGAAACACACGCACCCGAAAATCATTTATGCCAACAAAACATGGTTTTTCTCACTTAAAATAAAATACACATGTATGCAATCTGTAACCCACACCTCATGGTACAAATAATCAAGCAATCACAAACAACCAAAACCAAGCACTCTGTCCTCAAACCATTCGACTCCCGAACTCCTCGGACTCAGTCTAGAATCAACCAACCAACAGATAAATATTTATTGAATGAGAAAAATATATTTAAATCTAAAATTAGGGTTTGAAAAATACTTACAGTGCTATATGGTATTTTTTGAAAGCTTGCGGCGTTGCAAACGGCGGAGGAAAAATAACGTAACAGTGAAATTTCACTGTGGCTGTGGGTTGTAAAATACCCACTTTTGAACGGGGATAAACCAAAACTCGGGATTGATAGGGAATGGTCTAGGGATATTTATGAAGCTAAGGAAAGTGGAGTTTGGCCGTGGGTGGCGGCGAAAACGACGGAGGAAGGGCTTAAACGCCCAAATCGGAAACTAGCTCATGGGACCTGTTCCGACGACGGATCGAGGCCAGAAATGGGTGGGTTAGGACGGCAAGGAGTCGGTGATGAAGTGGTGAAGAGGTGGTGGCCGGAGGTGGAGCGACGGCGGCAAAACGGAGCAAAAGCCGTTTGGCTTGATGGTGGTTTTCCGGCTAAACGGCGGCTCCGTTGGCTGTGGAAATTTGTGGGGTGGTTCACCGAAGGGAGGGGAAGAGATTGGTGGTGGTGGTGTGCTGCACGGTGGCCGGCAGCGGTGGGTCTGGGTGGCTGGAGCTTTCGGCGTGAAGGAGAGGAGAGAGAGAGAGAGAGAGAGAAATGCACGGGGGAGGGGGAAAACGCACGGGAAAGAAAGGGAGGGAAATAGAAAGAAAAAGAAAAAGAAAAAGAAAGAAAAGAGAAAAAGAGAAAAGAAAAGATGGAGGAAAGAAATAAGGTCCAGTCCTCACTCCAGAAACCAAAACAGATCCGCCGAAAACGAGATTAAAAACCGTAAAACGACTAAATAAATCAAACACAACATCAAATAAATTAAAAATCAATTTAAAATGCAATAATTTAAAATAAATAAACCACTATATTAATTAAATTAAAAACAACCCTTCAGTGAAAATACACGTAAAAGCAGGTCATCACATCCTCCCCCCTTAAAACAAATTTCGTCCTCAAAATTTGCAAGATCAAACACCGACTTGAAACAAGCCACATAATTCCACATAAACCACATGTGACCAAGATTAAGAGACGTACCGTCTTTTACTCAAACAAGTAGGGGTACTGCTCTCTCATGTCAACTACTCTCTCCCAAGAGAAATCTTGAGCTAACGGATCTCCCCATGCCACCTTAACCAAAGGTATCATCTTGAATCTCAACTGTTGCTCCTTCCAATCCATGATCTGCAACGGAACAACCTCATAAGTAAGGTCCAGTTGCAACTGAATACTCTCTGGGTTGACAAAGCCTGGCTCTTGTTGTCCAAAGCTCTTCTTTAAGGATGATACATGGAAGACATCATGAATATCCCCAAAATATTCTGGCAAAGCAAATCTATAGGCGACGGACCCTACCTTCTCCAAAATCTGAAAAGGGCCGACATATCTCGGATCCAGTTTCCTCTTTTTACCAAAATGCTTAACTTCTCTCAGGGGAGAGACTTTGAGATAAACCCAATCACCTTCTTCAAAAGATAACTCTCTCCTCCTGGTATCAGCGTAGCTTTTCTAACGACTCTGAGCTGCCGCCATTTTATCTCTGATGATCTGGACTTGACTTTGCATCTTTTGAATTATTTCGGTTCCAATTATCTTACTCTCTCCGACTTCATCCCAGCACAAAGGCGATCTGCACTTCCTTCCATAGAGAGCTTCATAAGGAGCCATCTGAATGGTTGCATGGAAGCTATTATTATACACAAACTCTATGAGCGGCAAATGGTTTTCCCAACTCCCTTGAAATTCCATGACACATGCTCGCAACATGTCTTCAAGGGTCTAAATGGTGCGCTCTGATTGGCCGTCTGTCTGCGGGTGATATGTAGTACTGAACTTCAACTTGGTACCCAATGCTGCCTGCAAACTCTTCCAGAACTGAGACGTAAACCTTGGGTCTCGATCCGACACTATGCTCTTTGGTATGCTGTGCAACCGTACTATCTCCTTGACGTACAAACGGGTCAACTTACCCAAGGAATCAGTGTTATTAACAGACAAGAAATGAGTACTCTTCGTTAACCAGTCAACAATCACCAAAACAGAATTTTTCCTACTAGGCATTCTCGGCAAGCCCACTACAAAGTCCATCGTGATGTCATCCCATTTCCACTCAGGAATAGGGAGGGGTTGGAGCATACCTGCGGGTCTTTGATACTCGGCCTTGACTTGACGGCATGTGTGGCATTTCTCAACATACAAGGCAATATCCCTCTTCATTCCATCCCACCAATAATTTTTCTTCAAGTCTCGGTACATCTTCGTACTGCCGGGATGAACTGAATAAGGGGCTGCATGAGCTTTTGCCACGATCCACTCCTTAAATTCTGAATCTTTGGGGATCACTCTACGATCTCGAAACTGAAGAATTCCATTTCCATCTTTATCCATACTATAGTGCAACGACCCTCGAGATTTTCTGACTCTTTTCCTGATATCCAGCAGCTTCGGATCCTTCCTTTGAAGAGTCTTCAATTCCTCAAAATCAGTTACCCGAATATCAAGAACTGAAGATAAAATATCTTCTTGCTGTGAACTTTTTCAATAAGGAGCCTTCTCATCCCACAAAGCAAAGAATCCAATTCTGACGGCTCGGCTTCATCTTCCAAGTGCGATTTTCGGCTCAAAGCATCAGCAACTATATTTGCCTTCCTCGGATGATACTTGATCTCACACTGGTAGTCACTGATTAACTCTAGCCATCATCTCTGCCTCATGTTCAGATTCTTTTGGGAAAACAAGTGCTTCAAGCTCTTGTAATCGGTGTATACTTCACAAGCTTCCCCATATAAAAAGTGCTGCCAGATCTTAAGAGCAAAAACAATCGCAACCAATTCCAAATCGTGCGTCGGATAATTCTTCTCATGATCCTTTAGCTGACGAGATGCATAAGCAACAACACGTCCTTCTTGCATAAGGACACAACCCAATCCGAATTTAGACGCATCGCTGAAGACTATGAATGGCTTATGCGGTTCTGGAAGCGCTAACACTGGTGCCGTCGTCAACCTGTTCTTCAATTCTTGAAAGCTTCTCTCACACTTATCTGACCAAACAAATTCTGCATTCCTCCGAGTCAAAGCTGTGAGAGGTTCGGATAGGCGAGCAAATCCCTCCACAAATCTTTGGTAATATCCGGCAAGTCCCAAGAAACTTCGGATCTCGTGCACTGTAGTCGACCGCTGCCATGACAAAATGGCTTCCACCTTACTAGGATCAACGGCCACTCCGTATCGGGAAATCACATGCCCAAGAAATCTGACTTCTTCCAACCAGAATTCACACTTGCTGAGCTTAGCATGCAACTGGTGTTCTCTTAATTTCCCAAGAACTACACAAAGATGACACACATGCTCTTCAACGTCTCGAGAATAAATCAGAATATCATCAATGAATACTACCACAAAAGAATCTAGATAAGGTCGAAATACTCGATTCATTAAATCCATGAAAGCAGCAGGGGCATTGGCTAATCCAAACGGCATCACCTTAAATTCATAATACCCATATCTCGACCTGAAAGCAGTTTTGGGCACATCCTTGTCTCTGATCCTCAACTGGTAGTATCCTGACCTCAAATCAATCTTCAAGAACACAGCTGCTCTTTGCAGCTGATCAAACAAATCATCGATTTGTGGGAGAGGATATTTATTTTTGATGGTCACCTTATTTAATTCCCGATAATCAATGCACATACGGAGGGTTCCATCTTTCTTTTTAACAAACAGAACTGGCGCACCCACGGCGAAGTACTTGGTTGAATGAACCCCTTATCTACCAGCTTTTGCAACTGAGTCTTCAACTCTTTTAATTCAGCCAGTGCCATGTGGTAAGGAGCTTTATGTACAGGAGCCGCTCCAGGTTTCAAGTCTATAACAAACTCCATTTCTCGAACAGGGGGTAGCCCAGGCAAGTTATCCACAAACACGTCTGGAAATTCTTCCACAACGGGAATGTCTACCAAAGACTTCTTCTCAGACGACGTAGACACCATCTGAACTAAGAAGGCATCCGCTCCCCATGCAATCTCTCTTCTTGCTTGAATTGCCGATATAATTACCGGTTTTTCTTTTAACTTACTTTCCGTAAATTCCAGACAATCACTATTTGGAAACTGAAAGCTAATTACCCGACTTCTGCAATTAATATTCGCAGAATATTGGTATAGCCAATCCATTCCTAGGATGATATCAAAACCCAACAGCTTAAATACCACCAAATCAGCATCCAAGAACCTTCCATCAAAATTTAATGGGCATCCCAAAGCAACCTTCGAACACCATACCATTTCACCATTGGGTAGAGCCACTACCAATGACTTTGGTAAAGGTTCCGCAATCAAATTGCACATCCGAGTAAACGTGGAAGATACAAATGATTGTGAAGCAGCCGAATCAAACAAGTGCAAGCACTGCTTGTCTTGGATTTGTTCTTCCACCGCGTCTACCTCCACGGCTTCCTTGAACTGGCCTCAGACACTCATGGACAAAGTGACCCTGCTGGCCACAATTATAGCATCGAGCCCCACCAGAAGGGCACTCACCCACATGGGCTCTATTACAAACTCCATAAACTGGCACACGTCCTCCCATACGAACACCTGAGGATGCTTGCGGTCGAGTTCCGGTCCGCTAAACAAATTTTTGAGGCGAACCCAAGCTACTTCCTTCACCAGAAAAATTCCGCCTCTTATGTCCTTGAGGGGAGCCCATACTCAGATTATTCTCTCGCTCTATAAGGGTGGCCACATCCACTAAATCCTGAAAAGTGGATATCTGGTGGCTGAACACCATACGGCGTATATCAGGACGTAGACCCTCCTGGAAATGCTCAGCTCACATTTCCTCTGTGGCGATGAGGTGGGGAGCAAATCGCCCAAGTTCTATAAATCTTCGGGTGTACTGTTCCACTGTCATGCTCCCTTGGACCAAACTTGAGAACTCTCTTGCCTTTTGCTTCCTTACAGAAGCGGGAAAGAAGCGATTATTAAACTCTTTTTTGAAGCGCTGCCAGGTCACAGCGGTGAAAGATCCCAATTCTGATTCCAGCATTACCCTCTTGGTATCCCACCAATCAGAAGCAGTGCCTTGCAACAGATAGCTGGCGTAGAGTACTTGTTGTGCCTTGGTGCAACCACACACCTCAAAAGTTCTTTCCAAGTCTTTGATCCACTTTTCAGCTTGAAGTGGATCCTCTTCTCCAGTGAAGTGTGGAGTTCTATGCGCCAGAAAGCGCTCATAGGTGCATCCGGCTTGCACCATGCTACTAGGCCCTCCTGGGTATAGCCAAGGCCCTCCCTAATGATGCCAAGGACCTCCTGGTTGTGGCCAAAGCCCTCCTTGTTGCGGCCAAGACCCTTCTTGTTGTGGCCAAAGACCCCCTTGTTGTGGCCAAGGCCTTGCCTGCTGTGGCCCAAAATTCTGTTGCATGAACTCCGTCATTTGCCGTATCGCTTGGGCTATGGAGTCATCTCTCGATGTATCATCCTGTGGCTCCTGAGTAGATTTCCTTGGTCTCACCATTTTTCCTGCCACAACACAACCTTTGACCCCCTTAAGAAAACAAATAAAACCAACATAAAATTAAAAACCAAACCAACACCACATAGTCAGAAACAAAAGAAACCAGCATGCAATAACATAACAAAATAAATAAAAACAAGCAAACAAGTTTAAACAAATAAAACAAATCAAATAGCAACTTTACTTAACATACATTTTAAAACACAACTTTAAAAACATTCTGGTACTACCTACGGGACATGTGGTTTTATCCAGAGCCAAACTGCTCTGATACCACCTGTGACGCCCCCAAATCCCCATGCACGGACACGAGAAAATCGAGACGTCTGGATGATGACAACTCGGGTCACCATCCTCTCGACGAGTGTCAAGTGTGTGTAAAAGCAACGAATGTGCACGAGAAACACGCAGCGGATAGCAAAGTCAATAACAAAGTACTAGAATTTTTTCTTAATTTAATACAACACTGTTCAAAACATACATAATAAAATATTACAAAGCACAAATATAATTTTAAACCAAACAACTAAGCTTAAACTTTAACTCAGAACTCCGGCGGAGCCACATCCTCAGGCTCAGCCTCTTCCTCTTCCTCGAACTCTACACCAAAATCTACAGAACCAAAAATGGTGTCGCAGGTAACTAAAATCCAAACACCACTAGATAAAAACATATAAAACTCAACAATATGTATGAAAGAAAAACCAATGCACATGTCCCGTAAAACCATATTTTTCCACACACGCCAAAAACCCATTTGGCCTAAAAACATAACGCTTAAAACCAAGTCTCGCCATTATCCCAGATAATGGCCCAATCCACCATTTTTCCCAGAAAATGGATCAAAAGCCTCAAAATGAAACCTCGTTATTTTCCTAGAAAATGGCTCGCATCTGAAAACCATAAAAACAAACCAATTATGCATGCACCATGATCTCTCCTAGGGATCATCCGTACACCCTGGCTCTATGCCACACCGTAGGTAATGACTACGCATGCGACACCTAAACTAGCAATGCCCAGACTCGTGCCTAGCGCGTACCTGGCCAGGCCATCCTCTAGTCCCTGCCACTCTAGGGACTACGGAGTCGACACGACAGTGTTACCGTATTGTGCGATCCAGTCGTCGCCCAACGACAACCCAGGGGATGTCACTCAGTATTATCCACTCTCGAGTGACCAAAGGAGCTCCACCGAGATAATAACCCATCCCGGCTTGGGCTCGTGAAACACACGCACCCGAAAACCATTTATGCCAACAAAACAAGGTTTTTCTCACTTAAAATAAAATGCACATGTATGCAATATGTAACGCACACCTCATAGCACAAATAATCAAGCAATCACAAATCAACACATCAAGCAACTTCATCCTCAATCCATCCGACCCCCGAACTCCTCGGACTCAGTCCAGAATCAACCGACCAGCAGATAAATAAATATTGTAAGAGCATAATACATTTAAATCTAAAAGTAGAGTTTGAAAAATACTTACAGCCCTATACGGTATTTTTTGAAAGCTCGCAGTGTTACAAACGGCGGAGGAAAAGCAACATAACAGTGTAATTTACACTGTTGCCGTGGGTAATAAATTACCCACTTTTGAACGGGGACAAACCAAGGTACAAAATTGATAAAGAATGGTCTTGAGATATTTATGAAACTAAGGGAAGTGAGTTTTGGTCGTGGGTGGTGGTGGAAATGACGGTGGAAGCGGAAAAAGGCCAAATCGGAGTTGAGCTCGTGGGAGCTACTCCGGCAATGGACTGAGGCCAGAAATGGGTGGGTTACGTCAGCAAGAGGTAGGGGAAGAATTTGTGAAGAGATGGTGGCCGGAGGTGGTGCGACGACACCGGAATCAGTGAAAAACTGTGTGGCTTGGAGGAGCTCGTGGTGGTTAACGGTAGCTCGGATGGAGGTGAAACTTGGTGGGGATGTTCACTGGTGAGAGGGGAAGAAAACTGTGTGGGTGATGTAGGCCACGCCTCTAGAGAGCGGCGGTTCTGGGCTACGAAAGCAACCTCCGACAGGGGAGAAAAACAGGGCAGGTGCCGTGACTTCCAACCGTGCGTGGCGGCAACGGCTGGTCCGATGGCTCTGAAAATTGGTGGGGATGATCTTTGATGGAAGGGGAAGATAATGATGGGGGTGGTACACTACACAGTGGCCAGACGGCGGCGCACTGGGCTGACAAACAAGCGGCGACGGGAAGGAGAGAAAAGGGGCTGCTGTGCGTACGCGAGAGAGGAGGAAGAAGAAAGAAGAAGAAAAAGAAAGAAAAGAAGAAAAATAAAAAGGAAAAGGGAAAAATAAAAAGAGAAAAGAAAAGAAATGAGGTCCAATCCTCACTCCGGTAACCAAAAACTGATCTGCTGAAAACGATATTAAAAACCGTAAAACGACTAAAATAAATTAAACACAACATCAAATAAATTAAAATCAATTTAAAATACATTAATTTAAAATAAATAAACCAATATATTAATTAAATTAAAAACAACCCTTCAGTGAAAATACACGTAAAAGCGGGTCATCACATGCCCCCTTCTCAATCTCTCCTCATTTCCTTTTGTCAATACCAACAAAGGTAGATGGTCTGAGCTCCTTGCTAACAACCCCTTCACACTAGCACTTCTGAACATTTCCATCCATTTGTTATTGGCCACACATCTATCTAACCTCTCCTTTGTGAATGAGAGGTCATTATGCCTATTACTCCACGTATAGAAACCATTTCTACATCCCAAATCATACAACAAAGTATCCTCTAAAGCTCCTCTAAATTGATTCATTTGAAATTTAGCTCTTTGTCGACTCCCTACCTTTTCAGTTTGAACAAGAATCTCATTAAAGTCTCCTACCACACACCATGGTTCCTGCTCCCTAGGTTTTAACCTTCTCAACAAATCCTAAGAAAACATCCTCTTCCTTGTCTCAGGATATCCATAGAACCCAGTGAATAACCACTTTGTGCCTTGTCCCTCCTCACTAACCTCAACATTGATATGCCAAGTAGAATAGCTCTTAATTTCCACTTCCTCACTGTTTCTCCAGTACAAAGCTAATCCCCCTTTCTTCCTAATTGAATCTACAACAAAGCAACCTTCCATACCAAGTCTACTTTTTAATCTTTCTAATTTACTTGCTTTACTCATGGTTTCAATCAAGAAAACCATGTTGGCCTTATTCTCCCTTGCCATCAGGCAAAGGTCTTGAACTGTTCGAGGGTTGCCAATCCCTTGGCAGTTCCAGCTGATGATTTTCATAATGTTAGGCGGGGCTGCTCAGCAGCCATTGCCCCCAACCTTTCCATCTCAAAAGCCTGCATCCCATCCATTCTAATTTGCTTAGCATCTTCAACAACCTCCTCTCTTTCTATACAATAAGAACCTCTTTTTTTTTAATAGCATTTGAAAGTTTCAGTTTACTTGAGGGTGGTCTACCTCTAGCTCTTCTCTTCCAATTAGCCTTCTTACCTTCATGCAAATTCTCCTGACTTCCTTGTACTGCCTCCACCACCATCTCCTCCCTTGTTACTTCATCTTCATCTTGCACAACTAAATTAACTAGGATCAACTGACTATCCTGCTTCTCTTTCTGACCAGAACTCCTCACCACCCTCTCACCCTCCTTTACTACTTCATGAATTACTATACTTTTCTTTCCACTTCCTTCCACACTCCCTTCCACCCCTTTCTCTTCCACATTACTCCCTTCAGCCTCCTTCTCCCTCTCCTTTCCATCCATAGAATCCCCCACATCTTTTGAACCTGTAAATGATCCTTGAGTATCATCTCTTCCAGATTCAGTAAACATTGACTCTCTCTTCCTATCCATCCATCTACGATTCCTTGGAATGGCTCTCATCCAAGCACCATATTGCAAGTCCCCTCCCTTTCTTCCCTTTTGTCCTTCCCCACAGCCTCCCTTTTCATGTACAATTCTACCACAATAATAACAGAATTTTGGTAGTTTCTCATACTGAAAAGGAATTCACATCCTCTTCCCATCCACATCAATGGTTCGACCCCTAGCCAAAGGTTGTTTCAAGTCACATTCAATTTGTACCCTCAGCACTCTGCCCCAAGCCACACCATCCTCCTAAACATCAATCTCTCTAACCAACCCTACAGAATCACCTATCTGCTTCCCCATCTCAATTGTCATACAACTTAATGGCAAATTAAGCATATGAATCAAGAAACTAACCTTATCGAAGCTTATCAAATGTAGTTGTGTATCACCATCGTAGTCCTTCAGCACAAACAAATAGTTGTCAAACAACCATGGACAGCCTCCCATAACTTTCACCTTATCATTCTTCGATGCAAACGTAATAATGAAACTGTTATTCCCAATTTCCTAAAATTCCATAGGTCTCTCCACCCTCCATATTTTCTCCATTGTAGATCTAACCACTTCCCTCCCTATCTTTCTTTCAGAGCATATCTTTCCCACTATACTCCTCTTTCCCTTATCTCAAACTTTTTCCATGGAAATGCACTGAACTCTCACCAGCGTATTCTCTTCCTCACTCAACTTCAATCGCTCCCAGATCCTTGCCATTTCCTCCACAGTCAATTCTCTGCCTTCCTCAGCACACAGAGACACTCCTGCCTTCGTCCACAGCAGCAAGCCACCGTCGAGCTGAAATGGACTAACAAACTCCCCTCTGTTGTTTTCAGAGAAAATGGTTAGAGAGAGAGAGAGACTTTTTACTACATTCATTTACTATTTATAGTGTACTTATAATTGGTAGTTTTGTTTTAAATTTTTTAAAAAAATCCTGATGTTATTTCTAAAAAAAGATACAAAACAGTGATATTTTGTTCCATTACTAATTGCACTGAAAGAGTGCAAACTGATCTACGGCACACTGCACAGCGCTCGGGAACTTTAGTAAATTAATTACAGTCGTAGATATTGACTTGGGCGCGACAACTACCCTCTCCCGCACACTAGCTCTCTCTCTCTGGTCCATCACCTTTGTTTTCGTAAAATGTTCTAAAAAGATTCTTGTTATAATTTCCTTCTGAAATTTTCTTTTGTTTACTCAGTCAGTTATCTACTGTCTTTAGCTTAGTTGCAATCAAATATGAATGGTAAGTTTCAAGCTCTGTTCTGTGGGTGACTGATTTTTCTCGACTTGTTTCATGTATGTGGGCGCCTCTGTATTTTCTTAGCAAAAGAGTTTCCAATCCCAGCCGCAAGAGATTAGACCATTTACTTTTATAAATTTAATAGCAGACCTCTACGACATTGATTAAGTGTTTGGTTTTTTATTTTTTAATGGTCATCCGTTGTCGAAGAAAAAAGTTCCGACTAATTCCGAGAGTTCAGTGAGAAATGTTTCTACAAGTGCACTTCGGTAATTCAACGGAAAGTTCTCCATTTGGATGTTCTCTAGCAGCCAGGAAACTCTAGACCGGAGCGTACTACCGAGACGAGAAAGCCTTTACCATTTGAGCTAATCCTAGGGCTTTGTTTGGTTGCCCCCACCCCCCCCCCCCCCCCGAGACGAATTCGTACGGCTGCATGCCTAGAAAATGACTATGCTCAAAATGTTCAAACCTATGGTTACGTAAACATTCTTATGTTTCACCAAGATTCACTTCTCTTATGCAGTAATACATAAGCATTTTTAATGAAAATTTGTTCAAAAACTCTGTGCCTTGTCCAATTGAGATTCATAGCTTTTAATTTTTAATATTTTGTATAATACTCGGGATATTTATTACTTTGGATCGACCCCTTCACCCTGTAGGACGTGTTGAGATAAATACGTGATGAAATAATTTGATTCAAAGTAGAAATACCACAGATAATATACCCAAGGGACGAGTTTTAATTTAGACAAAGCACAGATCATTCCCCAATCTTTTCTGTTTGAAACACCGTGTCTGTCATTGAAAGTAAATTTTCTTTTTCACTTTTTTGGGCAAAAAAGGGTTGAATGGTGTTGAGTTTGGCTTGATTTCCTGCTGAAAATATATTTTTTGGGGCTTGGCTTGACTGTTGCTTGACCCTAGCTCGACTGTGGCTCGACCCTAGCTCAAGCTAAGGTTCCGCTCGACCTCCGCTTGACAGCCCGCTCGAGTGAACTCATCCAGAGAGTTCTGCTCGACCTCCACTTTACAGTCTGCTCGAGTAAACTCATCCAGAGAGTTCCGCTCGACCTCCACTCGACAGTCCGCTCGAGCGAACTCATCTAGAGAGTTCCGCTCGACCTCCGCTCGACTGTTCGCTCGAGCGAAATCTTCCAGAGAGTTCTGCTCGACCTCCACTCGATAGTCCGCTCGAGCGAACTCATCCAGAGAGTAACGCTCGAACTCCGCTCGACTGTTCGCTCGAGCGAAATCTTCCAGAGAGTTCCGCTCGACCTCCGCTCGACTGTCCACTCGACCTCCGCTCGACTGTCCGCTCGAGCGAGAATGCAACCCTAACGTGCGCTCGACACGAATGTTCTGAATTAGCGCCTTGTGCTATAAATACATCATTTTCTCTTCATTTTGAAGAGACCTCAGCAGCCAGGTTAGAGAGAGTTTTAAGAATCCTTTTGTATACAATCCTAAGAGTCCATTGGATGTATTGGGGCTTTAGGATTAAGGATTTTGTGATCAATACTCTTGTACTCCATCTTTGTTCATAGTGAATTTGTTGAAACCGACCCCGACAGTGGACGTAGACTCACATTGAGCTGCACCACTTAAATCTTGGTGTTCATTGTGTGCTTGTTTTTCATTTTGTTGCTTCCGCTATTATTTACTTCAACTTAGCCTGTGTTTATTTGGTCCATTCCCAACAAACTGGTATCAGAGCGTCAAGCTCTTTGCAAAATCTTGAGGAATGGCTATGGCAAAGTTTGAAGTGGAGAAATTCGACGGACAAAACAGCTTTAGCTTATGGCGCATCAAGATGAAGGCTTTGTTATGACAACAAGGCTTGTCGAAAGCTTTGGAAGGGAAGGTATCCGAGGATTCTCCTGCACCGTCAAGAAAAGAAGATGAGAAGGCACATAGTGTCATTTTGTTGTCACTATCAGATGGAGTTTTGAGGGAGGTTGCTGATGAGGAGACCGCTTTCGGTCTTTGGTCCAAGCTTGAGAGCTTGTATATGAAAAAGTCGCTCACCAACCGTTTGTATTTGAAGCAACGACTATACACTCTCAAGATGAGGGAAGGTACTCCTATTTTCGATCATCTAGATGAATTTAATAAAACTATTATGGATCTAAGAAATATTGATATTAAGCTTGATGATGAGGGTCAAGCATTAATTTTGTTGTGTTCATTGCCGGTATCATTTGAAAGTTTTGTGAACTCGATGTTGTATGGTAGAGATACCATCTCCTTGGTAGATGTAAAATCTGCTTTGAACTCTAAGGAGTTGAGAACAAAATTGGGTGTACAAGGCACAAACAATCAAGCCAATGGTTTGTTTGTGAAATATTCCTCTGGTGGTAGATCTAATGGAAGAGGTTCGGATTATGGTGGGAGTAATTCCAGTAGTAGCTCTAAATTTAACAAGAAAAATGTTAAATGTCACTACTGTCATAGGTTTAGTTATTACAAGAATGAGTGTCCCAGATTGGAGGAAAGTAAAAGTTCCTCCAATGTTGTTAGCGTTGAACAGTCTAACGACTCTGATATTGTCCTAGCAGTCAGCGGTTCTAGTGGTCACTTTGGTAACAAGTGGGTCATGGATTCAGCTTGTACATTCCATATGTGTTCCAGGATAGATTGGTTCACTACCTATGAATCAATCAACGGTGACTCCGTTTTGGTTGGAAATGATATGGCTTGTGATATTGTTGGGATTGGTTCAGTTGAGATTAAGATGTATGATGGAATCGTTAGAACCTTGTCTAACGTTTGGCATATTCCATCTTTGAAGAAAAATCTTATATCTTTGGGCATTCTTGACTCCTTTGATTACCAGTATTCAGCTGGAGGTGGAGTCATTCGAGTCTACAAGGGCTCTTCAGTGGTAATGACAGGGAAGAAGACAGATGGTCTTTATTTTCTTTAGGGTAGTACAGTGATTGGTGGAGCATCTCAGATGTTCTAGATTCAGATATTACTCATTTATGGCGCATGTGATTGTGCCATATAGGTGAACGAGTATGGTCATTTGTGAGTAGGCATTTTTTGCTTTGTGTAATCAGAAGACAGAAAAGCTTGATTTGTTTGTTTGCATTGTATTCTTGTAAAGCAGTGCTGAATTAGGTTTACTAGAGTTTATGTCTTTATGATTTTTTGGGGGTACATCTAGTGCGATGTGGTGCCCTGTTTGTACTCATATTTGTTGATGACCATTTGAAGAAGAGTCTGGATTTGTTTATCCTTGTTTTGTGATGTGTTTGATGTGTTCAAGCATTTTGAAGGCTAGTGATCTACAGACAAGAAGGTAGAGCGTTGTTCATACCATACAGTTGGGTCCACTCCACAGAAATGGAGTAGTTGAATGGAATGAGTCGGACTCTTGTGTGAGAGCTCGTAGTATGTTTTTGGATTTACCAGGCTTGTCTACAGATTTGGGTGAAGCGGTCGACACAACTTGCTATTGGGTGAACCTTCTCTTCTTTACAATTTGTTTTCTCAGTTGTTGTTTCCACAGGAAAGGAGAGCATGGTTATAGCAAGAAGGTGGAGTTGCTGGGAGAGCTTCACAACAGAGTGCAGGTGGTACTCTAGATCATGCTATTGAAATTAAGTATGATTTTGATTTTGGCATTGACGTACAGTGAGAGCAAGTCTATAGTTTCATCTGGTAGATAGAGGAGACAGTTTAGTCACCTTTGGGATATGCTCATGCAGGCTTTGAGGTGTTCTTACTTTGGCAGAGAATATTTGTTGTTAGCCTCCGTGTGTATTCAGAAGCCGTTGTTCAAGTAAGCAGTCTGTTTCAGTGGTGCGTTGTCTTTTGTGTGAAGAGGTTGATTCTTCATTAGGACCAAGCTTGTGATTTGGTCAAATTGTCTATGGTATTGAAGACTTTTGAGTGGAAATTGAGTTCTTCAAGGATAAACGTTGTGTTCGGGGTTTGTGATTCCCCTTTGGTGATTTGTTGGTGGGAATCGATTTCTTGGTTAATGGTTTTTTGTTTAGGCTTGACGGAATTCAAGCCAAGGTGGAGATTTGTTGAGTTTGGCTTGATTTCCTGCTGAAAATATATTTTTTGGGGCTTGGCTTGACTGTTGCTTGACCCTAGCTCGACTGTGGCTCGACCCTAGCTCAAGCTAAGGTTCCGCTCGACCTCCGCTTGACAGCCCGCTCGAGTGAACTCATCCAGAGAGTTCTGCTCGACCTCCACTTTACAGTCCGCTCGAGTAAACTCATCCAGAGAGTTCCGCTCGACCTCCACTCGACAGTCCGCTCGAGCGAACTCATCTAGAGAGTTCCGCTCGACCTCCGCTCGACTGTTCGCTCGAGCGAAATCTTCCAGAGAGTTCTGCTCGACCTCCACTCGATAGTCCGCTCGAGCGAACTCATCCAGAGAGTAACGCTCGAACTCCGCTCGACTGTTCGCTCGAGCGAAATCTTCCAGAGAGTTCCGCTCGACCTCCGCTCGACTGTCCGCTCGAGCGAGAATGCAACCCTAACGTGCGCTCGACACTTTTCTCGACGTCCGCTCGAGCGAATGTTCTGAATTAGCGCCTTGTGCTATAAATACATTATTTTCTCTTCATTTTGAAGAGACCTCAGCAGCCAGGTTAGAGAGAGTTTTAAGAATCCTTTTGTATACAATCCTAAGAGTCCATTGGATGTATTGGGGCTTTAGGATTAAGGATTTTGTGATCAATACTCTTGTACTCCATCTTTGTTCATAGTGAATTTGTTGAAACCGACCCCGACAGTGGACGTAGACTCACATTGAGCTGCACCACTTAAATCTTGGTGTTCATTGTGTGCTTGTTTTTCATTTTGTTGCTTCCGCTATTATTTACTTCAACTTAGCCTGTGTTTATTTGGTCCATTCCCAACAAACTGGTATCAGAGCGTCAAGCTCTTTGCAAAATCTTGAGGAATGGCTATGGCAAAGTTTGAAGTGGAGAAATTCGACGGACAAAACAACTTTAGCTTATGGCGCATCAAGATGAAGGCTTTGTTATGACAACAAGGCTTGTCGAAAGCTTTGGAAGGGAAGGTATCCGAGGATTCTCCTGCACCGTCAAGAAAAGAAGATGAGAAGGCACATAGTGTCATTTTGTTGTCACTATCAGATGGAGTTTTGAGGGAGGTTGCTGATGAGGAGACCGCTTTCGGTCTTTGGTCCAAGCTTGAGAGCTTGTATATGAAAAAGTCGCTCACCAACCGTTTGTATTTGAAGCAACGACTATACACTCTCAAGATGAGGGAAGGTACTCCTATTTTCGATCATCTAGATGAATTTAATAAAACTATTATGGATCTAAGAAATATTGATATTAAGCTTGATGATGAGGGTCAAGCATTAATTTTGTTGTGTTCATTGCCGGTATCATTTGAAAGTTTTGTGAACTCGATGTTGTATGGTAGAGATACCATCTCCTTGGTAGATGTAAAATCTGCTTTGAACTCTAAGGAGTTGAGAACAAAATTGGGTGTACAAGGCACAAACAATCAAGCCAATGGTTTGTTTGTGAAATATTCCTCTGGTGGTAGATCTAATGGAAGAGGTTCGGATTATGGTGGGAGTAATTCCAGTAGTAGCTCTAAATTTAACAAGAAAAATGTTAAATGTCACTACTGTCATAGGTTTAGTTATTACAAGAATGAGTGTCCCAGATTGGAGGAAAGTAAAAGTTCCTCCAATGTTGTTAGCGTTGAACAGTCTAACGACTCTGATATTGTCCTAGCAGTCAGCGGTTCTAGTGGTCACTTTGGTAACAAGTGGGTCATGGATTCAGCTTGTACATTCCATATGTGTTCCAGGATAGATTGGTTCACTACCTATGAATCAATCAACGGTGACTCCGTTTTGGTTGGAAATGATATGGCTTGTGATATTGTTGGGATTGGTTCAGTTGAGATTAAGATGTATGATGGAATCGTTAGAACCTTGTCTAACGTTTGGCATATTCCATCTTTGAAGAAAAATCTTATATCTTTGGGCATTCTTGACTCCTTTGATTACCAGTATTCAGCTGGAGGTGGAGTCATTCGAGTCTACAAGGGCTCTTCAGTGGTAATGACAGGGAAGAAGACAGATGGTCTTTATTTTCTTTAGGGTAGTACAGTGATTGGTGGAGCATCTCAGATGTTCTAGATTCAGATATTACTCATTTATGGCGCATGTGATTGTGCCATATAGGTGAACGAGTATGGTCATTTGTGAGTAGGCATTTTTTGCTTTGTGTAATCAGAAGACAGAAAAGCTTGATTTGTTTGTTTGCATTGTATTCTTGTAAAGCAGTGCTGAATTAGGTTTACTAGAGTTTATGTCTTTATGATTTTTTGGGGGTACATCTAGTGCGATGTGGTGCCCTGTTTGTACTCATATTTGTTGATGACCATTTGAAGAAGAGTCTGGATTTGTTTATCCTTGTTTTGTGATGTGTTTGATGTGTTCAAGCATTTTGAAGGCTAGTGATCTACAGACAAGAAGGTAGAGCGTTGTTCATACCATACAGTTGGGTCCACTCCACAGAAATGGAGTAGTTGAATGGAATGAGTCGGACTCTTGTGTGAGAGCTCGTAGTATGTTTTTGGATTTACCAGGCTTGTCTACAGATTTGGGTGAAGCGGTCGACACAACTTGCTATTGGGTGAACCTTCTCTTCTTTACAATTTGTTTTCTCAGTTGTTGTTTCCACAGGAAAGGAGAGCATGGTTATAGCAAGAAGGTGGAGTTGCTGGGAGAGCTTCACAACAGAGTGCAGGTGGTACTCTAGATCATGCTATTGAAATTAAGTATGATTTTGATTTTGGCATTGACGTACAGTGAGAGCAAGTCTATAGTTTCATCTGGTAGATAGAGGAGACAGTTTAGTCACCTTTGGGATATGCTCATGCAGGCTTTGAGGTGTTCTTACTTTGGCAGAGAATATTTGTTGTTAGCCTCCGTGTGTATTCAGAAGCCGTTGTTCAAGTAAGCAGTCTGTTTCAGTGGTGCGTTGTCTTTTGTGTGAAGAGGTTGATTCTTCATTAGGACCAAGCTTGTGATTTGGTCAAATTGTCTATGGTATTGAAGACTTTTGAGTGGAAATTGAGTTCTTCAAGGATAAACGTTGTGTTCGGGGTTTGTGATTCCCCTTTGGTGATTTGTTGGTGGGAATCGATTTCTTGGTTAATGGTTTTTTGTTTAGGCTTGACGGAATTCAAGCCAAGGTGGAGATTTGTTGAGTTTGGCTTGATTTCCTGCTGAAAATATATTTTTTGGGGCTTGGCTTGACTGTTGCTTGACCCTAGCTCGACTGTGGCTCGACCCTAGCTCAAGCTAAGGTTCCGCTCGACCTCCGCTTGACAGCCCGCTCGAGTGAACTCATCCAGAGAGTTCTGCTCGACCTCCACTTTACAGTCCGCTCGAGTAAACTCATCCAGAGAGTTCCGCTCGACCTCCACTCGACAGTCCGCTCGAGCGAACTCATCTAGAGAGTTCCGCTCGACCTCCGCTCGACTGTTCGCTCGAGCGAAATCTTCCAGAGAGTTCTGCTCGACCTCCACTCGATAGTCCGCTCGAGCGAACTCATCCAGAGAGTAACGCTCGAACTCCGCTCGACTGTTCGCTCGAGCGAAATCTTCCAGAGAGTTCCGCTCGACCTCCGCTCGACTGTCCACTCGACCTCCGCTCGACTGTCCGCTCGAGCGAGAATGCAACCCTAACGTGCGCTCGACACGAATGTTCTGAATTAGCGCCTTGTGCTATAAATACATCATTTTCTCTTCATTTTGAAGAGACCTCAGCAGCCAGGTTAGAGAGAGTTTTAAGAATCCTTTTGTATACAATCCTAAGAGTCCATTGGATGTATTGGGGCTTTAGGATTAAGGATTTTGTGATCAATACTCTTGTACTCCATCTTTGTTCATAGTGAATTTGTTGAAACCGACCCCGACAGTGGACGTAGACTCACATTGAGCTGCACCACTTAAATCTTGGTGTTCATTGTGTGCTTGTTTTTCATTTTGTTGCTTCCGCTATTATTTACTTCAACTTAGCCTGTGTTTATTTGGTCCATTCCCAACAAACTGGTATCAGAGCGTCAAGCTCTTTGCAAAATCTTGAGGAATGGCTATGGCAAAGTTTGAAGTGGAGAAATTCGACGGACAAAACAGCTTTAGCTTATGGCGCATCAAGATGAAGGCTTTGTTATGACAACAAGGCTTGTCGAAAGCTTTGGAAGGGAAGGTATCCGAGGATTCTCCTGCACCGTCAAGAAAAGAAGATGAGAAGGCACATAGTGTCATTTTGTTGTCACTATCAGATGGAGTTTTGAGGGAGGTTGCTGATGAGGAGACCGCTTTCGGTCTTTGGTCCAAGCTTGAGAGCTTGTATATTAAAAAGTCGCTCACCAACCGTTTGTATTTGAAGCAACGACTATACACTCTCAAGATGAGGGAAGGTACTCCTATTTTCGATCATCTAGATGAATTTAATAAAACTATTATGGATCTAAGAAATATTGATATTAAGCTTGATGATGAGGGTCAAGCATTAATTTTGTTGTGTTCATTGCCGGTATCATTTGAAAGTTTTGTGAACTCGATGTTGTATGGTAGAGATACCATCTCCTTGGTAGATGTAAAATCTGCTTTGAACTCTAAGGAGTTGAGAACAAAATTGGGTGTACAAGGCACAAACAATCAAGCCAATGGTTTGTTTGTGAAATATTCCTCTGGTGGTAGATCTAATGGAAGAGGTTCGGATTATGGTGGGAGTAATTCCAGTAGTAGCTCTAAATTTAACAAGAAAAATGTTAAATGTCACTACTGTCATAGGTTTAGTTATTACAAGAATGAGTGTCCCAGATTGGAGGAAAGTAAAAGTTCCTCCAATGTTGTTAGCGTTGAACAGTCTAACGACTCTGATATTGTCCTAGCAGTCAGCGGTTCTAGTGGTCACTTTGGTAACAAGTGGGTCATGGATTCAGCTTGTACATTCCATATGTGTTCCAGGATAGATTGGTTCACTACCTATGAATCAATCAACGGTGACTCCGTTTTGGTTGGAAATGATATGGCTTGTGATATTGTTGGGATTGGTTCAGTTGAGATTAAGATGTATGATGGAATCGTTAGAACCTTGTCTAACGTTTGGCATATTCCATCTTTGAAGAAAAATCTTATATCTTTGGGCATTCTTGACTCCTTTGATTACCAGTATTCAGCTGGAGGTGGAGTCATTCGAGTCTACAAGGGCTCTTCAGTGGTAATGACAGGGAAGAAGACAGATGGTCTTTATTTTCTTTAGGGTAGTACAGTGATTGGTGGAGCATCTCAGATGTTCTAGATTCAGATATTACTCATTTATGGCGCATGTGATTGTGCCATATAGGTGAACGAGTATGGTCATTTGTGAGTAGGCATTTTTTGCTTTGTGTAATCAGAAGACAGAAAAGCTTGATTTGTTTGTTTGCATTGTATTCTTGTAAAGCAGTGCTGAATTAGGTTTACTAGAGTTTATGTCTTTATGATTTTTTGGGGGTACATCTAGTGCGATGTGGTGCCCTGTTTGTACTCATATTTGTTGATGACCATTTGAAGAAGAGTCTGGATTTGTTTATCCTTGTTTTGTGATGTGTTTGATGTGTTCAAGCATTTTGAAGGCTAGTGATCTACAGACAAGAAGGTAGAGCGTTGTTCATACCATACAGTTGGGTCCACTCCACAGAAATGGAGTAGTTGAATGGAATGAGTCGGACTCTTGTGTGAGAGCTCGTAGTATGTTTTTGGATTTACCAGGCTTGTCTACAGATTTGGGTGAAGCGGTCGACACAACTTGCTATTGGGTGAACCTTCTCTTCTTTACAATTTGTTTTCTCAGTTGTTGTTTCCACAGGAAAGGAGAGCATGGTTATAGCAAGAAGGTGGAGTTGCTGGGAGAGCTTCACAACAGAGTGCAGGTGGTACTCTAGATCATGCTATTGAAATTAAGTATGATTTTGATTTTGGCATTGACGTACAGTGAGAGCAAGTCTATAGTTTCATCTGGTAGATAGAGGAGACAGTTTAGTCACCTTTGGGATATGCTCATGCAGGCTTTGAGGTGTTCTTACTTTGGCAGAGAATATTTGTTGTTAGCCTCCGTGTGTATTCAGAAGCCGTTGTTCAAGTAAGCAGTCTGTTTCAGTGGTGCGTTGTCTTTTGTGTGAAGAGGTTGATTCTTCATTAGGACCAAGCTTGTGATTTGGTCAAATTGTCTATGGTATTGAAGACTTTTGAGTGGAAATTGAGTTCTTCAAGGATAAACGTTGTGTTCGGGGTTTGTGATTCCCCTTTGGTGATTTGTTGGTGGGAATCGATTTCTTGGTTAATGGTTTTTTGTTTAGGCTTGACGGAATTCAAGCCAAGGTGGAGATTTGTTGAGTTTGGCTTGATTTCCTGCTGAAAATATATTTTTTGGGGCTTGGCTTGACTGTTGCTTGACCCTAGCTCGACTGTGGCTCGACCCTAGCTCAAGCTAAGGTTCCGCTCGACCTCCGCTTGACAGCCCGCTCGAGTGAACTCATCCAGAGAGTTCTGCTCGACCTCCACTTTACAGTCCGCTCGAGTAAACTCATCCAGAGAGTTCCGCTCGACCTCCACTCGACAGTCCGCTCGAGCGAACTCATCTAGAGAGTTCCGCTCGACCTCCGCTCGACTGTTCGCTCGAGCGAAATCTTCCAGAGAGTTCTGCTCGACCTCCACTCGATAGTCCGCTCGAGCGAACTCATCCAGAGAGTAACGCTCGAACTCCGCTCGACTGTTCGCTCGAGCGAAATCTTCCAGAGAGTTCCGCTCGACCTCCGCTCGACTGTCCGCTCGAGCGAGAATGCAACCCTAACGTGCGCTCGACACTTTTCTCGACGTCCGCTCGAGCGAATGTTCTGAATTAGCGCCTTGTGCTATAAATACATCATTTTCTCTTCATTTTGAAGAGACCTCAGCAGCCAGGTTAGAGAGAGTTTTAAGAATCCTTTTGTATACAATCCTAAGAGTCCATTGGATGTATTGGGGCTTTAGGATTAAGGATTTTGTGATCAATACTCTTGTACTCCATCTTTGTTCATAGTGAATTTGTTGAAACCGACCCCGACAGTGGACGTAGACTCACATTGAGCTGCACCACTTAAATCTTGGTGTTCATTGTGTGCTTGTTTTTCATTTTGTTGCTTCCGCTATTATTTACTTCAACTTAGCCTGTGTTTATTTGGTCCATTCCCAACAAACTGGTATCAGAGCGTCAAGCTCTTTGCAAAATCTTGAGGAATGGCTATGGCAAAGTTTGAAGTGGAGAAATTCGACGGACAAAACAGCTTTAGCTTATGGCGCATCAAGATGAAGGCTTTGTTATGACAACAAGGCTTGTCGAAAGCTTTGGAAGGGAAGGTATCCGAGGATTCTCCTGCACCGTCAAGAAAAGAAGATGAGAAGGCACATAGTGTCATTTTGTTGTCACTATCAGATGGAGTTTTGAGGGAGGTTGCTGATGAGGAGACCGCTTTCGGTCTTTGGTCCAAGCTTGAGAGCTTGTATATTAAAAAGTCGCTCACCAACCGTTTGTATTTGAAGCAACGACTATACACTCTCAAGATGAGGGAAGGTACTCCTATTTTCGATCATCTAGATGAATTTAATAAAACTATTATGGATCTAAGAAATATTGATATTAAGCTTGATGATGAGGGTCAAGCATTAATTTTGTTGTGTTCATTGCCGGTATCATTTGAAAGTTTTGTGAACTCGATGTTGTATGGTAGAGATACCATCTCCTTGGTAGATGTAAAATCTGCTTTGAACTCTAAGGAGTTGAGAACAAAATTGGGTGTACAAGGCACAAACAATCAAGCCAATGGTTTGTTTGTGAAATATTCCTCTGGTGGTAGATCTAATGGAAGAGGTTCGGATTATGGTGGGAGTAATTCCAGTAGTAGCTCTAAATTTAACAAGAAAAATGTTAAATGTCACTACTGTCATAGGTTTAGTTATTACAAGAATGAGTGTCCCAGATTGGAGGAAAGTAAAAGTTCCTCCAATGTTGTTAGCGTTGAACAGTCTAACGACTCTGATATTGTCCTAGCAGTCAGCGGTTCTAGTGGTCACTTTGGTAACAAGTGGGTCATGGATTCAGCTTGTACATTCCATATGTGTTCCAGGATAGATTGGTTCACTACCTATGAATCAATCAACGGTGACTCCGTTTTGGTTGGAAATGATATGGCTTGTGATATTGTTGGGATTGGTTCAGTTGAGATTAAGATGTATGATGGAATCGTTAGAACCTTGTCTAACGTTTGGCATATTCCATCTTTGAAGAAAAATCTTATATCTTTGGGCATTCTTGACTCCTTTGATTACCAGTATTCAGCTGGAGGTGGAGTCATTCGAGTCTACAAGGGCTCTTCAGTGGTAATGACAGGGAAGAAGACAGATGGTCTTTATTTTCTTTAGGGTAGTACAGTGATTGGTGGAGCATCTCAGATGTTCTAGATTCAGATATTACTCATTTATGGCGCATGTGATTGTGCCATATAGGTGAACGAGTATGGTCATTTGTGAGTAGGCATTTTTTGCTTTGTGTAATCAGAAGACAGAAAAGCTTGATTTGTTTGTTTGCATTGTATTCTTGTAAAGCAGTGCTGAATTAGGTTTACTAGAGTTTATGTCTTTATGATTTTTTGGGGGTACATCTAGTGCGATGTGGTGCCCTGTTTGTACTCATATTTGTTGATGACCATTTGAAGAAGAGTCTGGATTTGTTTATCCTTGTTTTGTGATGTGTTTGATGTGTTCAAGCATTTTGAAGGCTAGTGATCTACAGACAAGAAGGTAGAGCGTTGTTCATACCATACAGTTGGGTCCACTCCACAGAAATGGAGTAGTTGAATGGAATGAGTCGGACTCTTGTGTGAGAGCTCGTAGTATGTTTTTGGATTTACCAGGCTTGTCTACAGATTTGGGTGAAGCGGTCGACACAACTTGCTATTGGGTGAACCTTCTCTTCTTTACAATTTGTTTTCTCAGTTGTTGTTTCCACAGGAAAGGAGAGCATGGTTATAGCAAGAAGGTGGAGTTGCTGGGAGAGCTTCACAACAGAGTGCAGGTGGTACTCTAGATCATGCTATTGAAATTAAGTATGATTTTGATTTTGGCATTGACGTACAGTGAGAGCAAGTCTATAGTTTCATCTGGTAGATAGAGGAGACAGTTTAGTCACCTTTGGGATATGCTCATGCAGGCTTTGAGGTGTTCTTACTTTGGCAGAGAATATTTGTTGTTAGCCTCCGTGTGTATTCAGAAGCCGTTGTTCAAGTAAGCAGTCTGTTTCAGTGGTGCGTTGTCTTTTGTGTGAAGAGGTTGATTCTTCATTAGGACCAAGCTTGTGATTTGGTCAAATTGTCTATGGTATTGAAGACTTTTGAGTGGAAATTGAGTTCTTCAAGGATAAACGTTGTGTTCGGGGTTTGTGATTCCCCTTTGGTGATTTGTTGGTGGGAATCGATTTCTTGGTTAATGGTTTTTTGTTTAGGCTTGACGGAATTCAAGCCAAGGTGGAGATTTGTTGAGTTTGGCTTGATTTCCTGCTGAAAATATATTTTTTGGGGCTTGGCTTGACTGTTGCTTGACCCTAGCTCGACTGTGGCTCGACCCTAGCTCAAGCTAAGGTTCCGCTCGACCTCCGCTTGACAGCCCGCTCGAGTGAACTCATCCAGAGAGTTCTGCTCGACCTCCACTTTACAGTCCGCTCGAGTAAACTCATCCAGAGAGTTCCGCTCGACCTCCACTCGACAGTCCGCTCGAGCGAACTCATCTAGAGAGTTCCGCTCGACCTCCGCTCGACTGTTCGCTCGAGCGAAATCTTCCAGAGAGTTCTGCTCGACCTCCACTCGATAGTCCGCTCGAGCGAACTCATCCAGAGAGTAACGCTCGAACTCCGCTCGACTGTTCGCTCGAGCGAAATCTTCCAGAGAGTTCCGCTCGACCTCCGCTCGACTGTCCGCTCGAGCGAGAATGCAACCCTAACGTGCGCTCGACACTTTTCTCGACGTCCGCTCGAGCGAATGTTCTGAATTAGCGCCTTGTGCTATAAATACATCATTTTCTCTTCATTTTGAAGAGACCTCAGCAGCCAGGTTAGAGAGAGTTTTAAGAATCCTTTTGTATACAATCCTAAGAGTCCATTGGATGTATTGGGGCTTTAGGATTAAGGATTTTGTGATCAATACTCTTGTACTCCATCTTTGTTCATAGTGAATTTGTTGAAACCGACCCCGACAGTGGACGTAGACTCACATTGAGCTGCACCACTTAAATCTTGGTGTTCATTGTGTGCTTGTTTTTCATTTTGTTGCTTCCGCTATTATTTACTTCAACTTAGCCTGTGTTTATTTGGTCCATTCCCAACAAACTGGTATCAGAGCGTCAAGCTCTTTGCAAAATCTTGAGGAATGGCTATGGCAAAGTTTGAAGTGGAGAAATTCGACGGACAAAACAGCTTTAGCTTATGGCGCATCAAGATGAAGGCTTTGTTATGACAACAAGGCTTGTCGAAAGCTTTGGAAGGGAAGGTATCCGAGGATTCTCCTGCACCGTCAAGAAAAGAAGATGAGAAGGCACATAGTGTCATTTTGTTGTCACTATCAGATGGAGTTTTGAGGGAGGTTGCTGATGAGGAGACCGCTTTCGGTCTTTGGTCCAAGCTTGAGAGCTTGTATATTAAAAAGTCGCTCACCAACCGTTTGTATTTGAAGCAACGACTATACACTCTCAAGATGAGGGAAGGTACTCCTATTTTCGATCATCTAGATGAATTTAATAAAACTATTATGGATCTAAGAAATATTGATATTAAGCTTGATGATGAGGGTCAAGCATTAATTTTGTTGTGTTCATTGCCGGTATCATTTGAAAGTTTTGTGAACTCGATGTTGTATGGTAGAGATACCATCTCCTTGGTAGATGTAAAATCTGCTTTGAACTCTAAGGAGTTGAGAACAAAATTGGGTGTACAAGGCACAAACAATCAAGCCAATGGTTTGTTTGTGAAATATTCCTCTGGTGGTAGATCTAATGGAAGAGGTTCGGATTATGGTGGGAGTAATTCCAGTAGTAGCTCTAAATTTAACAAGAAAAATGTTAAATGTCACTACTGTCATAGGTTTAGTTATTACAAGAATGAGTGTCCCAGATTGGAGGAAAGTAAAAGTTCCTCCAATGTTGTTAGCGTTGAACAGTCTAACGACTCTGATATTGTCCTAGCAGTCAGCGGTTCTAGTGGTCACTTTGGTAACAAGTGGGTCATGGATTCAGCTTGTACATTCCATATGTGTTCCAGGATAGATTGGTTCACTACCTATGAATCAATCAACGGTGACTCCGTTTTGGTTGGAAATGATATGGCTTGTGATATTGTTGGGATTGGTTCAGTTGAGATTAAGATGTATGATGGAATCGTTAGAACCTTGTCTAACGTTTGGCATATTCCATCTTTGAAGAAAAATCTTATATCTTTGGGCATTCTTGACTCCTTTGATTACCAGTATTCAGCTGGAGGTGGAGTCATTCGAGTCTACAAGGGCTCTTCAGTGGTAATGACAGGGAAGAAGACAGATGGTCTTTATTTTCTTTAGGGTAGTACAGTGATTGGTGGAGCATCTCAGATGTTCTAGATTCAGATATTACTCATTTATGGCGCATGTGATTGTGCCATATAGGTGAACGAGTATGGTCATTTGTGAGTAGGCATTTTTTGCTTTGTGTAATCAGAAGACAGAAAAGCTTGATTTGTTTGTTTGCATTGTATTCTTGTAAAGCAGTGCTGAATTAGGTTTACTAGAGTTTATGTCTTTATGATTTTTTGGGGGTACATCTAGTGCGATGTGGTGCCCTGTTTGTACTCATATTTGTTGATGACCATTTGAAGAAGAGTCTGGATTTGTTTATCCTTGTTTTGTGATGTGTTTGATGTGTTCAAGCATTTTGAAGGCTAGTGATCTACAGACAAGAAGGTAGAGCGTTGTTCATACCATACAGTTGGGTCCACTCCACAGAAATGGAGTAGTTGAATGGAATGAGTCGGACTCTTGTGTGAGAGCTCGTAGTATGTTTTTGGATTTACCAGGCTTGTCTACAGATTTGGGTGAAGCGGTCGACACAACTTGCTATTGGGTGAACCTTCTCTTCTTTACAATTTGTTTTCTCAGTTGTTGTTTCCACAGGAAAGGAGAGCATGGTTATAGCAAGAAGGTGGAGTTGCTGGGAGAGCTTCACAACAGAGTGCAGGTGGTACTCTAGATCATGCTATTGAAATTAAGTATGATTTTGATTTTGGCATTGACGTACAGTGAGAGCAAGTCTATAGTTTCATCTGGTAGATAGAGGAGACAGTTTAGTCACCTTTGGGATATGCTCATGCAGGCTTTGAGGTGTTCTTACTTTGGCAGAGAATATTTGTTGTTAGCCTCCGTGTGTATTCAGAAGCCGTTGTTCAAGTAAGCAGTCTGTTTCAGTGGTGCGTTGTCTTTTGTGTGAAGAGGTTGATTCTTCATTAGGACCAAGCTTGTGATTTGGTCAAATTGTCTATGGTATTGAAGACTTTTGAGTGGAAATTGAGTTCTTCAAGGATAAACGTTGTGTTCGGGGTTTGTGATTCCCCTTTGGTGATTTGTTGGTGGGAATCGATTTCTTGGTTAATGGTTTTTTGTTTAGGCTTGACGGAATTCAAGCCAAGGTGGACATTTGTTGAGTTTGGCTTGATTTCCTGCTGAAAATATATTTTTTGGGGCTTGGCTTGACTGTTGCTTGACCCTAGCTCGACTGTGGCTCGACCCTAGCTCAAGCTAAGGTTCCGCTCGACCTCCGCTTGACAGCCCGCTCGAGTGAACTCATCCAGAGAGTTCTGCTCGACCTCCACTTTACAGTCCGCTCGAGTAAACTCATCCAGAGAGTTCCGCTCGACCTCCACTCGACAGTCCGCTCGAGCGAACTCATCTAGAGAGTTCCGCTCGACCTCCGCTCGACTGTTCGCTCGAGCGAAATCTTCCAGAGAGTTCTGCTCGACCTCCACTCGATAGTCCGCTCGAGCGAACTCATCCAGAGAGTAACGCTCGAACTCTGCTCGACTGTTTGCTCGAGCGAAATCTTCCAGAGAGTTCCGCTCGACCTCCGCTCGACTGTCCGCTCGAGCGAGAATGCAACCCTAACGTGCGCTCGACACTTTTCTCGACGTCCGCTCGAGCGAATGTTCTGAATTAGCGCCTTGTGCTATAAATACATCATTTTCTCTTCATTTTGAAGAGACCTCAGCAGCCAGGTTAGAGAGAGTTTTAAGAATCCTTTTGTATACAATCCTAAGAGTCCATTGGATGTATTGGGGCTTTAGGATTAAGGATTTTGTGATCAATACTCTTGTACTCCATCTTTGTTCATAGTGAATTTGTTGAAACCGACCCCGACAGTGGACGTAGACTCACATTGAGCTGCACCACTTAAATCTTGGTGTTCATTGTGTGCTTGTTTTTCATTTTGTTGCTTCCGCTATTATTTACTTCAACTTAGCCTGTGTTTATTTGGTCCATTCCCAACAAACTGGTATCAGAGCGTCAAGCTCTTTGCAAAATCTTGAGGAATGGCTATGGCAAAGTTTGAAGTGGAGAAATTCGACGGACAAAACAGCTTTAGCTTATGGCGCATCAAGATGAAGGCTTTGTTATGACAACAAGGCTTGTCGAAAGCTTTGGAAGGGAAGGTATCCGAGGATTCTCCTGCACCGTCAAGAAAAGAAGATGAGAAGGCACATAGTGTCATTTTGTTGTCACTATCAGATGGAGTTTTGAGGGAGGTTGCTGATGAGGAGACCGCTTTCGGTCTTTGGTCCAAGCTTGAGAGCTTGTATATTAAAAAGTCGCTCACCAACCGTTTGTATTTGAAGCAACGACTATACACTCTCAAGATGAGGGAAGGTACTCCTATTTTCGATCATCTAGATGAATTTAATAAAACTATTATGGATCTAAGAAATATTGATATTAAGCTTGATGATGAGGGTCAAGCATTAATTTTGTTGTGTTCATTGCCGGTATCATTTGAAAGTTTTGTGAACTCGATGTTGTATGGTAGAGATACCATCTCCTTGGTTGATGTAAAATCTGCTTTGAACTCTAAGGAGTTGAGAACAAAATTGGGTGTACAAGGCACAAACAATCAAGCCAATGGTTTGTTTGTGAAATATTCCTCTGGTGGTAGATCTAATGGAAGAGGTTCGGATTATGGTGGGAGTAATTCCAGTAGTAGCTCTAAATTTAACAAGAAAAATGTTAAATGTCACTACTGTCATAGGTTTAGTTATTACAAGAATGAGTGTCCCAGATTGGAGGAAAGTAAAAGTTCCTCCAATGTTGTTAGCGTTGAACAGTCTAACGACTCTGATATTGTCCTAGCAGTCAGCGGTTCTAGTGGTCACTTTGGTAACAAGTGGGTCATGGATTCAGCTTGTACATTCCATATGTGTTCCAGGATAGATTGGTTCACTACCTATGAATCAATCAACGGTGACTCCGTTTTGGTTGGAAATGATATGGCTTGTGATATTGTTGGGATTGGTTCAGTTGAGATTAAGATGTATGATGGAATCGTTAGAACCTTGTCTAACGTTTGGCATATTCCATCTTTGAAGAAAAATCTTATATCTTTGGGCATTCTTGACTCCTTTGATTACCAGTATTCAGCTGGAGGTGGAGTCATTCGAGTCTACAAGGGCTCTTCAGTGGTAATGACAGGGAAGAAGACAGATGGTCTTTATTTTCTTTAGGGTAGTACAGTGATTGGTGGAGCATCTCAGATGTTCTAGATTCAGATATTACTCATTTATGGCGCATGTGATTGTGCCATATAGGTGAACGAGTATGGTCATTTGTGAGTAGGCATTTTTTGCTTTGTGTAATCAGAAGACAGAAAAGCTTGATTTGTTTGTTTGCATTGTATTCTTGTAAAGCAGTGCTGAATTAGGTTTACTAGAGTTTATGTCTTTATGATTTTTTGGGGGTACATCTAGTGCGATGTGGTGCCCTGTTTGTACTCATATTTGTTGATGACCATTTGAAGAAGAGTCTGGATTTGTTTATCCTTGTTTTGTGATGTGTTTGATGTGTTCAAGCATTTTGAAGGCTAGTGATCTACAGACAAGAAGGTAGAGCGTTGTTCATACCATACAGTTGGGTCCACTCCACAGAAATGGAGTAGTTGAATGGAATGAGTCGGACTCTTGTGTGAGAGCTCGTAGTATGTTTTTGGATTTACCAGGCTTGTCTACAGATTTGGGTGAAGCGGTCGACACAACTTGCTATTGGGTGAACCTTCTCTTCTTTACAATTTGTTTTCTCAGTTGTTGTTTCCACAGGAAAGGAGAGCATGGTTATAGCAAGAAGGTGGAGTTGCTGGGAGAGCTTCACAACAGAGTGCAGGTGGTACTCTAGATCATGCTATTGAAATTAAGTATGATTTTGATTTTGGCATTGACGTACAGTGAGAGCAAGTCTATAGTTTCATCTGGTAGATAGAGGAGACAGTTTAGTCACCTTTGGGATATGCTCATGCAGGCTTTGAGGTGTTCTTACTTTGGCAGAGAATATTTGTTGTTAGCCTCCGTGTGTATTCAGAAGCCGTTGTTCAAGTAAGCAGTCTGTTTCAGTGGTGCGTTGTCTTTTGTGTGAAGAGGTTGATTCTTCATTAGGACCAAGCTTGTGATTTGGTCAAATTGTCTATGGTATTGAAGACTTTTGAGTGGAAATTGAGTTCTTCAAGGATAAACGTTGTGTTCGGGGTTTGTGATTCCCCTTTGGTGATTTGTTGGTGGGAATCGATTTCTTGGTTAATGGTTTTTTGTTTAGGCTTGACGGAATTCAAGCCAAGGTGGACATTTGTTGAGTTTGGCTTGATTTCCTGCTGAAAATATATTTTTTGGGGCTTGGCTTGACTGTTGCTTGACCCTAGCTCGACTGTGGCTCGACCCTAGCTCAAGCTAAGGTTCCGCTCGACCTCCGCTTGACAGCCCGCTCGAGTGAACTCATCCAGAGAGTTCTGCTCGACCTCCACTTTACAGTCCGCTCGAGTAAACTCATCCAGAGAGTTCCGCTCGACCTCCACTCGACAGTCCGCTCGAGCGAACTCATCTAGAGAGTTCCGCTCGACCTCCGCTCGACTGTTCGCTCGAGCGAAATCTTCCAGAGAGTTCTGCTCGACCTCCACTCGATAGTCCGCTCGAGCGAACTCATCCAGAGAGTAACGCTCGAACTCCGCTCGACTGTTCGCTCGAGCGAAATCTTCCAGAGAGTTCCGCTCGACCTCCGCTCGACTGTCCGCTCGAGCGAGAATGCAACCCTAACGTGCGCTCGACACTTTTCTCGACGTCCGCTCGAGCGAATGTTCTGAATTAGCGCCTTGTGCTATAAATACATCATTTTCTCTTCATTTTGAAGAGACCTCAGCAGCCAGGTTAGAGAGAGTTTTAAGAATCCTTTTGTATACAATCCTAAGAGTCCATTGGATGTATTGGGGCTTTAGGATTAAGGATTTTGTGATCAATACTCTTGTACTCCATCTTTGTTCATAGTGAATTTGTTGAAACCGACCCCGACAGTGGACGTAGACTCACATTGAGCTGCACCACTTAAATCTTGGTGTTCATTGTGTGCTTGTTTTTCATTTTGTTGCTTCCGCTATTATTTACTTCAACTTAGCCTGTGTTTATTTGGTCCATTCCCAACAAACTGGTATCAGAGCGTCAAGCTCTTTGCAAAATCTTGAGGAATGGCTATGGCAAAGTTTGAAGTGGAGAAATTCGACGGACAAAACAGCTTTAGCTTATGGCGCATCAAGATGAAGGCTTTGTTATGACAACAAGGCTTGTCGAAAGCTTTGGAAGGGAAGGTATCCGAGGATTCTCCTGCACCGTCAAGAAAAGAAGATGAGAAGGCACATAGTGTCATTTTGTTGTCACTATCAGATGAAGTTTTGAGGGAGGTTGCTGATGAGGAGACCGCTTTCGGTCTTTGGTCCAAGCTTGAGAGCTTGTATATTAAAAAGTCGCTCACCAACCGTTTGTATTTGAAGCAACGACTATACACTCTCAAGATGAGGGAAGGTACTCCTATTTTCGATCATCTAGATGAATTTAATAAAACTATTATGGATCTAAGAAATATTGATATTAAGCTTGATGATGAGGGTCAAGCATTAATTTTGTTGTGTTCATTGCCGGTATCATTTGAAAGTTTTGTGAACTCGATGTTGTATGGTAGAGATACCATCTCCTTGGTAGATGTAAAATCTGCTTTGAACTCTAAGGAGTTGAGAACAAAATTGGGTGTACAAGGCACAAACAATCAAGCCAATGGTTTGTTTGTGAAATATTCCTCTGGTGGTAGATCTAATGGAAGAGGTTCGGATTATGGTGGGAGTAATTCCAGTAGTAGCTCTAAATTTAACAAGAAAAATGTTAAATGTCACTACTGTCATAGGTTTAGTTATTACAAGAATGAGTGTCCCAGATTGGAGGAAAGTAAAAGTTCCTCCAATGTTGTTAGCGTTGAACAGTCTAACGACTCTGATATTGTCCTAGCAGTCAGCGGTTCTAGTGGTCACTTTGGTAACAAGTGGGTCATGGATTCAGCTTGTACATTCCATATGTGTTCCAGGATAGATTGGTTCACTACCTATGAATCAATCAACGGTGACTCCGTTTTGGTTGGAAATGATATGGCTTGTGATATTGTTGGGATTGGTTCAGTTGAGATTAAGATGTATGATGGAATCGTTAGAACCTTGTCTAACGTTTGGCATATTCCATCTTTGAAGAAAAATCTTATATCTTTGGGCATTCTTGACTCCTTTGATTACCAGTATTCAGCTGGAGGTGGAGTCATTCGAGTCTACAAGGGCTCTTCAGTGGTAATGACAGGGAAGAAGACAGATGGTCTTTATTTTCTTTAGGGTAGTACAGTGATTGGTGGAGCATCTCAGATGTTCTAGATTCAGATATTACTCATTTATGGCGCATGTGATTGTGCCATATAGGTGAACGAGTATGGTCATTTGTGAGTAGGCATTTTTTGCTTTGTGTAATCAGAAGACAGAAAAGCTTGATTTGTTTGTTTGCATTGTATTCTTGTAAAGCAGTGCTGAATTAGGTTTACTAGAGTTTATGTCTTTATGATTTTTTGGGGGTACATCTAGTGCGATGTGGTGCCCTGTTTGTACTCATATTTGTTGATGACCATTTGAAGAAGAGTCTGGATTTGTTTATCCTTGTTTTGTGATGTGTTTGATGTGTTCAAGCATTTTGAAGGCTAGTGATCTACAGACAAGAAGGTAGAGCGTTGTTCATACCATACAGTTGGGTCCACTCCACAGAAATGGAGTAGTTGAATGGAATGAGTCGGACTCTTGTGTGAGAGCTCGTAGTATGTTTTTGGATTTACCAGGCTTGTCTACAGATTTGGGTGAAGCGGTCGACACAACTTGCTATTGGGTGAACCTTCTCTTCTTTACAATTTGTTTTCTCAGTTGTTGTTTCCACAGGAAAGGAGAGCATGGTTATAGCAAGAAGGTGGAGTTGCTGGGAGAGCTTCACAACAGAGTGCAGGTGGTACTCTAGATCATGCTATTGAAATTAAGTATGATTTTGATTTTGGCATTGACGTACAGTGAGAGCAAGTCTATAGTTTCATCTGGTAGATAGAGGAGACAGTTTAGTCACCTTTGGGATATGCTCATGCAGGCTTTGAGGTGTTCTTACTTTGGCAGAGAATATTTGTTGTTAGCCTCCGTGTGTATTCAGAAGCCGTTGTTCAAGTAAGCAGTCTGTTTCAGTGGTGCGTTGTCTTTTGTGTGAAGAGGTTGATTCTTCATTAGGACCAAGCTTGTGATTTGGTCAAATTGTCTATGGTATTGAAGACTTTTGAGTGGAAATTGAGTTCTTCAAGGATAAACGTTGTGTTCGGGGTTTGTGATTCCCCTTTGGTGATTTGTTGGTGGGAATCGATTTCTTGGTTAATGGTTTTTTGTTTAGGCTTGACGGAATTCAAGCCAAGGTGGACATTTGTTGAGTTTGGCTTGATTTCCTGCTGAAAATATATTTTTTGGGGCTTGGCTTGACTGTTGCTTGACCCTAGCTCGACTGTGGCTCGACCCTAGCTCAAGCTAAGGTTCCGCTCGACCTCCGCTTGACAGCCCGCTCGAGTGAACTCATCCAGAGAGTTCTGCTCGACCTCCACTTTACAGTCCGCTCGAGTAAACTCATCCAGAGAGTTCCGCTCGACCTCCACTCGACAGTCCGCTCGAGCGAACTCATCTAGAGAGTTCCGCTCGACCTCCGCTCGACTGTTCGCTCGAGCGAAATCTTCCAGAGAGTTCTGCTCGACCTCCACTCGATAGTCCGCTCGAGCGAACTCATCCAGAGAGTAACGCTCGAACTCCGCTCGACTGTTCGCTCGAGCGAAATCTTCCAGAGAGTTCCGCTCGACCTCCGCTCGACTGTCCGCTCGAGCGAGAATGCAACCCTAACGTGCGCTCGACACTTTTCTCGACGTCCGCTCGAGCGAATGTTCTGAATTAGCGCCTTGTGCTATAAATACATCATTTTCTCTTCATTTTGAAGAGACCTCAGCAGCCAGGTTAGAGAGAGTTTTAAGAATCCTTTTGTATACAATCCTAAGAGTCCATTGGATGTATTGGGGCTTTAGGATTAAGGATTTTGTGATCAATACTCTTGTACTCCATCTTTGTTCATAGTGAATTTGTTGAAACCGACCCCGACAGTGGACGTAGACTCACATTGAGCTGCACCACTTAAATCTTGGTGTTCATTGTGTGCTTGTTTTTCATTTTGTTGCTTCCGCAATTATTTACTTCAACTTAGCCTGTGTTTATTTGGTCCATTCCCAACAAACTGGTATCAGAGCGTCAAGCTCTTTGCAAAATCTTGAGGAATGGCTATGGCAAAGTTTGAAGTGGAGAAATTCGACGGACAAAACAGCTTTAGCTTATGGCGCATCAAGATGAAGGCTTTGTTATGACAACAAGGCTTGTCGAAAGCTTTGGAAGGGAAGGTATCCGAGGATTCTCCCGCACCGTCAAGAAAAGAAGATGAGAAGGCACATAGTGTCATTTTGTTGTCACTATCAGATGGAGTTTTGAGGGAGGTTGCTGATGAGGAGACCGCTTTCGGTCTTTGGTCCAAGCTTGAGAGCTTGTATATTAAAAAGTCGCTCACCAACCGTTTGTATTTGAAGCAACGACTATACACTCTCAAGATGAGGGAAGGTACTCCTATTTTCGATCATCTAGATGAATTTAATAAAACTATTATGGATCTAAGAAATATTGATATTAAGCTTGATGATGAGGGTCAAGCATTAATTTTGTTGTGTTCATTGCCGGTATCATTTGAAAGTTTTGTGAACTCGATGTTGTATGGTAGAGATACCATCTCCTTGGTAGATGTAAAATCTGCTTTGAACTCTAAGGAGTTGAGAACAAAATTGGGTGTACAAGGCACAAACAATCAAGCCAATGGTTTGTTTGTGAAATATTCCTCTGGTGGTAGATCTAATGGAAGAGGTTCGGATTATGGTGGGAGTAATTCCAGTAGTAGCTCTAAATTTAACAAGAAAAATGTTAAATGTCACTACTGTCATAGGTTTAGTTATTACAAGAATGAGTGTCCCAGATTGGAGGAAAGTAAAAGTTCCTCCAATGTTGTTAGCGTTGAACAGTCTAACGACTCTGATATTGTCCTAGCAGTCAGCGGTTCTAGTGGTCACTTTGGTAACAAGTGGGTCATGGATTCAGCTTGTACATTCCATATGTGTTCCAGGATAGATTGGTTCACTACCTATGAATCAATCAACGGTGACTCCGTTTTGGTTGGAAATGATATGGCTTGTGATATTGTTGGGATTGGTTCAGTTGAGATTAAGATGTATGATGGAATCGTTAGAACCTTGTCTAACGTTTGGCATATTCCATCTTTGAAGAAAAATCTTATATCTTTGGGCATTCTTGACTCCTTTGATTACCAGTATTCAGCTGGAGGTGGAGTCATTCGAGTCTACAAGGGCTCTTCAGTGGTAATGACAGGGAAGAAGACAGATGGTCTTTATTTTCTTTAGGGTAGTACAGTGATTGGTGGAGCATCTCAGATGTTCTAGATTCAGATATTACTCATTTATGGCGCATGTGATTGTGCCATATAGGTGAACGAGTATGGTCATTTGTGAGTAGGCATTTTTTGCTTTGTGTAATCAGAAGACAGAAAAGCTTGATTTGTTTGTTTGCATTGTATTCTTGTAAAGCAGTGCTGAATTAGGTTTACTAGAGTTTATGTCTTTATGATTTTTTGGGGGTACATCTAGTGCGATGTGGTGCCCTGTTTGTACTCATATTTGTTGATGACCATTTGAAGAAGAGTCTGGATTTGTTTATCCTTGTTTTGTGATGTGTTTGATGTGTTCAAGCATTTTGAAGGCTAGTGATCTACAGACAAGAAGGTAGAGCGTTGTTCATACCATACAGTTGGGTCCACTCCACAGAAATGGAGTAGTTGAATGGAATGAGTCGGACTCTTGTGTGAGAGCTCGTAGTATGTTTTTGGATTTACCAGGCTTGTCTACAGATTTGGGTGAAGCGGTCGACACAACTTGCTATTGGGTGAACCTTCTCTTCTTTACAATTTGTTTTCTCAGTTGTTGTTTCCACAGGAAAGGAGAGCATGGTTATAGCAAGAAGGTGGAGTTGCTGGGAGAGCTTCACAACAGAGTGCAGGTGGTACTCTAGATCATGCTATTGAAATTAAGTATGATTTTGATTTTGGCATTGACGTACAGTGAGAGCAAGTCTATAGTTTCATCTGGTAGATAGAGGAGACAGTTTAGTCACCTTTGGGATATGCTCATGCAGGCTTTGAGGTGTTCTTACTTTGGCAGAGAATATTTGTTGTTTAGCCTCCGTGTGTATTCAGAAGCCGTTGTTCAAGTAAGCAGTCTGTTTCAGTGGTGCGTTGTCTTTTGTGTGAAGAGGTTGATTCTTCATTAGGACCAAGCTTGTGATTTGGTCAAATTGTCTATGGTATTGAAGACTTTTGAGTGGAAATTGAGTTCTTCAAGGATAAACGTTGTGTTCGGGGTTTGTGATTCCCCTTTGGTGATTTGTTGGTGGGAATCGATTTCTTGGTTAATGGTTTTTTGTTTAGGCTTGACGGAATTCAAGCCAAGGTGGACATTTGTTGAGTTTGGCTTGATTTCCTGCTGAAAATATATTTTTTGGGGCTTGGCTTGACTGTTGCTTGACCCTAGCTCGACTGTGGCTCGACCCTAGCTCAAGCTAAGGTTCCGCTCGACCTCCGCTTGACAGCCCGCTCGAGTGAACTCATCCAGAGAGTTCTGCTCGACCTCCACTTTACAGTCCGCTCGAGTAAACTCATCCAGAGAGTTCCGCTCGACCTCCACTCGACAGTCCGCTCGAGCGAACTCATCTAGAGAGTTCCGCTCGACCTCCGCTCGACTGTTCGCTCGAGCGAAATCTTCCAGAGAGTTCCGCTCGACCTCTGCTCGACTGTCCGCTCGAGCGAGAATGCAACCCTAACGTGCGCTCGACACTTTTCTCGACGTCCGCTCGAGCGAATGTTCTGAATTAGCGCCTTGTGCTATAAATACATCATTTTCTCTTCATTTTGAAGAGACCTCAGCAGCCAGGTTAGAGAGAGTTTTAAGAATCCTTTTGTATACAATCCTAAGAGTCCATTGGATGTATTGGGGCTTTAGGATTAAGGATTTTGTGATCAATACTCTTGTACTCCATCTTTGTTCATAGTGAATTTGTTGAAACCGACCCCGACAGTGGACGTAGACTCACATTGAGCTGCACCACTTAAATCTTGGTGTTCATTGTGTGCTTTTTTTTCATTTTGTTGCTTCCGCTATTATTTACTTCAACTTAGCCTGTGTTTATTTGGTCCATTCCCAACAAACTGGTATCAGAGCGTCAAGCTCTTTGCAAAATCTTGAGGAATGGCTATGGCAAAGTTTGAAGTGGAGAAATTCGACGGACAAAACAACTTTAGCTTATGGCGCATCAAGATGAAGGCTTTGTTATGACAACAAGGCTTGTCGAAAGCTTTGGAAGGGAAGGTATCCGAGGATTCTCCCGCACCGTCAAGAAAAGAAGATGAGAAGGCACATAGTGTCATTTTGTTGTCACTATCAGATGGAGTTTTGAGGGAGGTTGCTGATGAGGAGACCGCTTTCGGTCTTTGGTCCAAGCTTGAGAGCTTGTATATTAAAAAGTCGCTCACCAACCGTTTGTATTTGAAGCAACGACTATACACTCTCAAGATGAGGGAAGGTACTCCTATTTTCGATCATCTAGATGAATTTAATAAAACTATTATGGATCTAAGAAATATTGATATTAAGCTTGATGATGAGGGTCAAGCATTAATTTTGTTGTGTTCATTGCCGGTATCATTTGAAAGTTTTGTGAACTCGATGTTGTATGGTAGAGATACCATCTCCTTGGTAGATGTAAAATCTGCTTTGAACTCTAAGGAGTTGAGAACAAAATTGGGTGTACAAGGCACAAACAATCAAGCCAATGGTTTGTTTGTGAAATATTCCTCTGGTGGTAGATCTAATGGAAGAGGTTCGGATTATGGTGGGAGTAATTCCAGTAGTAGCTCTAAATTTAACAAGAAAAATGTTAAATGTCACTACTGTCATAGGTTTAGTTATTACAAGAATGAGTGTCCCAGATTGGAGGAAAGTAAAAGTTCCTCCAATGTTGTTAGCGTTGAACAGTCTAACGACTCTGATATTGTCCTAGCAGTCAGCGGTTCTAGTGGTCACTTTGGTAACAAGTGGGTCATGGATTCAGCTTGTACATTCCATATGTGTTCCAGGATAGATTGGTTCACTACCTATGAATCAATCAACGGTGACTCCGTTTTGGTTGGAAATGATATGGCTTGTGATATTGTTGGGATTGGTTCAGTTGAGATTAAGATGTATGATGGAATCGTTAGAACCTTGTCTAACGTTTGGCATATTCCATCTTTGAAGAAAAATCTTATATCTTTGGGCATTCTTGACTCCTTTGATTACCAGTATTCAGCTGGAGGTGGAGTCATTCGAGTCTACAAGGGCTCTTCAGTGGTAATGACAGGGAAGAAGACAGATGGTCTTTATTTTCTTTAGGGTAGTACAGTGATTGGTGGAGCATCTCAGATGTTCTAGATTCAGATATTACTCATTTATGGCGCATGTGATTGTGCCATATAGGTGAACGAGTATGGTCATTTGTGAGTAGGCATTTTTTGCTTTGTGTAATCAGAAGACAGAAAAGCTTGATTTGTTTGTTTGCATTGTATTCTTGTAAAGCAGTGCTGAATTAGGTTTAATAGAGTTTATGTCTTTATGATTTTTTGGGGGTACATCTAGTGCGATGTGGTGCCCTGTTTGTACTCATATTTGTTGATGACCATTTGAAGAAGAGTCTGGATTTGTTTATCCTTGTTTTGTGATGTGTTTGATGTGTTCAAGCATTTTGAAGGCTAGTGATCTACAGACAAGAAGGTAGAGCGTTGTTCATACCATACAGTTGGGTCCACTCCACAGAAATGGAGTAGTTGAATGGAATGAGTCGGACTCTTGTGTGAGAGCTCGTAGTATGTTTTTGGATTTGCCAGGCTTGTCTACAGATTTGGGTGAAGCGGTCGACACAACTTGCTATTGGGTGAACCTTCTCTTCTTTACAATTTGTTTTTTCAGTTGTTGTTTCCACAGGAAAGGAGAGCATGGTTATAGCAAGAAGGTGGAGTTGCTGGGAGAGCTTCACAACAGAGTGCAGGTGGTACTCTAGATCATGCTATTGAAATTAAGTATGATTTTGATTTTGGCATTGACGTACAGTGAGAGCAAGTCTATAGTTTCATCTGGTAGATAGAGGAGACAGTTTAGTCACCTTTGGGATATGCTCATGCAGGCTTTGAGGTGTTCTTACTTTGGCAGAGAATATTTGTTGTTAGCCTCCGTGTGTATTCAGAAGCCGTTGTTCAAGTAAGCAGTCTGTTTCAGTGGTGCGTTGTCTTTTGTGTGAAGAGGTTGATTCTTCATTAGGACCAAGCTTGTGATTTGGTCAAATTGTCTATGGTATTGAAGACTTTTGAGTGGAAATTGAGTTCTTCAAGGATAAACGTTGTGTTCGGGGTTTGTGATTCCCCTTTGGTGATTTGTTGGTGGGAATCGATTTCTTGGTTAATGGTTTTTTGTTTAGGCTTGACGGAATTCAAGCCAAGGTGGAGATTTGTTGAGTTTGGCTTGATTTCCTGCTGAAAATATATTTTTTGGGGCTTGGCTTGACTGTTGCTTGACCCTAGCTCGACTGTGGCTCGACCCTAGCTCAAGCTAAGGTTCCGCTCGACCTCCGCTTGACAGCCCGCTCGAGTGAACTCATCCAGAGAGTTCTGCTCGACCTCCACTTTACAGTCCGCTCGAGTAAACTCATCCAGAGAGTTCCGCTCGACCTCCACTCGACAGTCCGCTCGAGCGAACTCATCTAGAGAGTTCCGCTCGACCTCCGCTCGACTGTTCGCTCGAGCGAAATCTTCCAGAGAGTTCTGCTCGACCTCCACTCGATAGTCCGCTCGAGCGAACTCATCCAGAGAGTAACGCTCGAACTCCGCTCGACTGTTCGCTCGAGCGAAATCTTCCAGAGAGTTCCGCTCGACCTCCGCTCGACTGTCCGCTCGACCTCCGCTCGACTGTCCGCTCGAGCGAGAATGCAACCCTAACGTGCGCTCGACACTTTTCTCGACGTCCGCTCGAGCGAATGTTCTGAATTAGCGCCTTGCGCTATAAATACATCATTTTCTCTTCATTTTGAAGAGACCTCAGCAGCCAGGTTAGAGAGAGTTTTAAGAATCCTTTTGTATACAATCCTAAGAGTCCATTGGATGTATTGGGGCTTTAGGATTAAGGATTTTGTGATCAATACTCTTGTACTCCATCTTTGTTCATAGTGAATTTGTTGAAACCGACCCCGACAGTGGACGTAGACTCACATTGAGCTGCACCACTTAAATCTTGGTGTTCATTGTGTGCTTTTTTTTCATTTTGTTGCTTCCGCTATTATTTACTTCAACTTAGCCTGTGTTTATTTGGTCCATTCCCAACAAACTGGTATCAGAGCGTCAAGCTCTTTGCAAAATCTTGAGGAATGGCTATGGCAAAGTTTGAAGTGGAGAAATTCGACGGACAAAACAACTTTAGCTTATGGCGCATCAAGATGAAGGCTTTGTTATGACAACAAGGCTTGTCGAAAGCTTTGGAAGGGAAGGTATCCGAGGATTCTCCCGCACCGTCAAGAAAAGAAGATGAGAAGGCACATAGTGTCATTTTGTTGTCACTATCAGATGGAGTTTTGAGGGAGGTTGCTGATGAGGAGACCGCTTTCGGTCTTTGGTCCAAGCTTGAGAGCTTGTATATTAAAAAGTCGCTCACCAACCGTTTGTATTTGAAGCAACGACTATACACTCTCAAGATGAGGGAAGGTACTCCTATTTTCGATCATCTAGATGAATTTAATAAAACTATTATGGATCTAAGAAATATTGATATTAAGCTTGATGATGAGGGTCAAGCATTAATTTTGTTGTGTTCATTGCCGGTATCATTTGAAAGTTTTGTGAACTCGATGTTGTATGGTAGAGATACCATCTCCTTGGTAGATGTAAAATCTGCTTTGAACTCTAAGGAGTTGAGAACAAAATTGGGTGTACAAGGCACAAACAATCAAGCCAATGGTTTGTTTGTGAAATATTCCTCTGGTGGTAGATCTAATGGAAGAGGTTCGGATTATGGTGGGAGTAATTCCAGTAGTAGCTCTAAATTTAACAAGAAAAATGTTAAATGTCACTACTGTCATAGGTTTAGTTATTACAAGAATGAGTGTCCCAGATTGGAGGAAAGTAAAAGTTCCTCCAATGTTGTTAGCGTTGAACAGTCTAACGACTCTGATATTGTCCTAGCAGTCAGCGGTTCTAGTGGTCACTTTGGTAACAAGTGGGTCATGGATTCAGCTTGTACATTCCATATGTGTTCCAGGATAGATTGGTTCACTACCTATGAATCAATCAACGGTGACTCCGTTTTGGTTGGAAATGATATGGCTTGTGATATTGTTGGGATTGGTTCAGTTGAGATTAAGATGTATGATGGAATCGTTAGAACCTTGTCTAACGTTTGGCATATTCCATCTTTGAAGAAAAATATTATATCTTTGGGCATTCTTGACTCCTTTGATTACCAGTATTCAGCTGGAGGTGGAGTCATTCGAGTCTACAAGGGCTCTTCAGTGGTAATGACAGGGAAGAAGACAGATGGTCTTTATTTTCTTTAGGGTAGTACAGTGATTGGTGGAGCATCTCAGATGTTCTAGATTCAGATATTACTCATTTATGGCGCATGTGATTGTGCCATATAGGTGAACGAGTATGGTCATTTGTGAGTAGGCATTTTTTGCTTTGTGTAATCAGAAGACAGAAAAGCTTGATTTGTTTGTTTGCATTGTATTCTTGTAAAGCAGTGCTGAATTAGGTTTAATAGAGTTTATGTCTTTATGATTTTTTGGGGGTACATCTAGTGCGATGTGGTGCCCTGTTTGTACTCATATTTGTTGATGACCATTTGAAGAAGAGTCTGGATTTGTTTATCCTTGTTTTGTGATGTGTTTGATGTGTTCAAGCATTTTGAAGGCTAGTGATCTACAGACAAGAAGGTAGAGCGTTGTTCATACCATACAGTTGGGTCCACTCCACAGAAATGGAGTAGTTGAATGGAATGAGTCGGACTCTTGTGTGAGAGCTCGTAGTATGTTTTTGGATTTGCCAGGCTTGTCTACAGATTTGGGTGAAGCGGTCGACACAACTTGCTATTGGGTGAACCTTCTCTTCTTTACAATTTGTTTTTTCAGTTGTTGTTTCCACAGGAAAGGAGAGCATGGTTATAGCAAGAAGGTGGAGTTGCTGGGAGAGCTTCACAACAGAGTGCAGGTGGTACTCTAGATCATGCTATTGAAATTAAGTATGATTTTGATTTTGGCATTGACGTACAGTGAGAGCAAGTCTATAGTTTCATCTGGTAGATAGAGGAGACAGTTTAGTCACCTTTGGGATATGCTCATGCAGGCTTTGAGGTGTTCTTACTTTGGCAGAGAATATTTGTTGTTAGCCTCCGTGTGTATTCAGAAGTCGTTGTTCAAGTAAGCAGTCTGTTTCAGTGGTGCGTTGTCTTTTGTGTGAAGAGGTTGATTCTTCATTAGGACCAAGCTTGTGATTTGGTCAAATTGTCTATGGTATTGAAGACTTTTGAGTGGAAATTGAGTTCTTCAAGGATAAACGTTGTGTTCGGGGTTTGTGATTCCCCTTTGGTGATTTGTTGGTGGGAATCGATTTCTTGGTTAATGGTTTTTTGTTTAGGCTTGACGGAATTCAAGCCAAGGTGGAGATTTGTTGAGTTTGGCTTGATTTCCTGCTGAAAATATATTTTTTGGGGCTTGGCTTGACTGTTGCTTGACCCTAGCTCGACTGTGGCTCGACCCTAGCTCAAGCTAAGGTTCCGCTCGACCTCCGCTTGACAGCCCGCTCGAGTGAACTCATCCAGAGAGTTCTGCTCGACCTCCACTTTACAGTCCGCTCGAGTAAACTCATCCAGAGAGTTCCGCTCGACCTCCACTCGACAGTCCGCTCGAGCGAACTCATCTAGAGAGTTCCGCTCGACCTCCGCTCGACTGTTCGCTCGAGCGAAATCTTCCAGAGAGTTCTGCTCGACCTCCACTCGATAGTCCGCTCGAGCGAACTCATCCAGAGAGTAACGCTCGAACTCCGCTCGACTGTTCGCTCGAGCGAAATCTTCCAGAGAGTTTCGCTCGACCTCCGCTCGACTGTCCGCTCGACCTCCGCTCGACTGTCCGCTCGAGCGAGAATGCAACCCTAACGTGCGCTCGACACTTTTCTCGACGTCCGCTCGAGCGAATGTTCTGAATTAGCGCCTTGCGCTATAAATACATCATTTTCTCTTCATTTTGAAGAGACCTCAGCAGCCAGGTTAGAGAGAGTTTTAAGAATCCTTTTGTATACAATCCTAAGAGTCCATTGGATGTATTGGGGCTTTAGGATTAAGGATTTTGTGATCAATACTCTTGTACTCCATCTTTGTTCATAGTGAATTTGTTGAAACCGACCCCGACAGTGGACGTAGACTCACATTGAGCTGCACCACTTAAATCTTGGTGTTCATTGTGTGCTTTTTTTTCATTTTGTTGCTTCCGCTATTATTTACTTCAACTTAGCCTGTGTTTATTTGGTCCATTCCCAACAAACTGGTATCAGAGCGTCAAGCTCTTTGCAAAATCTTGAGGAATGGCTATGGCAAAGTTTGAAGTGGAGAAATTCGACGGACAAAACAACTTTAGCTTATGGCGCATCAAGATGAAGGCTTTGTTATGACAACAAGGCTTGTCGAAAGCTTTGGAAGGGAAGGTATCCGAGGATTCTCCCGCACCGTCAAGAAAAGAAGATGAGAAGGCACATAGTGTCATTTTGTTGTCACTATCAGATGGAGTTTTGAGGGAGGTTGCTGATGAGGAGACCGCTTTCGGTCTTTGGTCCAAGCTTGAGAGCTTGTATATTAAAAAGTCGCTCACCAACCGTTTGTATTTGAAGCAACGACTATACACTCTCAAGATGAGGGAAGGTACTCCTATTTTCGATCATCTAGATGAATTTAATAAAACTATTATGGATCTAAGAAATATTGATATTAAGCTTGATGATGAGGGTCAAGCATTAATTTTGTTGTGTTCATTGCCGGTATCATTTGAAAGTTTTGTGAACTCGATGTTGTATGGTAGAGATACCATCTCCTTGGTAGATGTAAAATCTGCTTTGAACTCTAAGGAGTTGAGAACAAAATTGGGTGTACAAGGCACAAACAATCAAGCCAATGGTTTGTTTGTGAAATATTCCTCTGGTGGTAGATCTAATGGAAGAGGTTCGGATTATGGTGGGAGTAATTCCAGTAGTAGCTCTAAATTTAACAAGAAAAATGTTAAATGTCACTACTGTCATAGGTTTAGTTATTACAAGAATGAGTGTCCCAGATTGGAGGAAAGTAAAAGTTCCTCCAATGTTGTTAGCGTTGAACAGTCTAACGACTCTGATATTGTCCTAGCAGTCAGCGGTTCTAGTGGTCACTTTGGTAACAAGTGGGTCATGGATTCAGCTTGTACATTCCATATGTGTTCCAGGATAGATTGGTTCACTACCTATGAATCAATCAACGGTGACTCCGTTTTGGTTGGAAATGATATGGCTTGTGATATTGTTGGGATTGGTTCAGTTGAGATTAAGATGTATGATGGAATCGTTAGAACCTTGTCTAACGTTTGGCATATTCCATCTTTGAAGAAAAATATTATATCTTTGGGCATTCTTGACTCCTTTGATTACCAGTATTCAGCTGGAGGTGGAGTCATTCGAGTCTACAAGGGCTCTTCAGTGGTAATGACAGGGAAGAAGACAGATGGTCTTTATTTTCTTTAGGGTAGTACAGTGATTGGTGGAGCATCTCAGATGTTCTAGATTCAGATATTACTCATTTATGGCGCATGTGATTGTGCCATATAGGTGAACGAGTATGGTCATTTGTGAGTAGGCATTTTTTGCTTTGTGTAATCAGAAGACAGAAAAGCTTGATTTGTTTGTTTGCATTGTATTCTTGTAAAGCAGTGCTGAATTAGGTTTAATAGAGTTTATGTCTTTATGATTTTTTGGGGGTACATCTAGTGCGATGTGGTGCCCTGTTTGTACTCATATTTGTTGATGACCATTTGAAGAAGAGTCTGGATTTGTTTATCCTTGTTTTGTGATGTGTTTGATGTGTTCAAGCATTTTGAAGGCTAGTGATCTACAGACAAGAAGGTAGAGCGTTGTTCATACCATACAGTTGGGTCCACTCCACAGAAATGGAGTAGTTGAATGGAATGAGTCGGACTCTTGTGTGAGAGCTCGTAGTATGTTTTTGGATTTGCCAGGCTTGTCTACAGATTTGGGTGAAGCGGTCGACACAACTTGCTATTGGGTGAACCTTCTCTTCTTTACAATTTGTTTTTTCAGTTGTTGTTTCCACAGGAAAGGAGAGCATGGTTATAGCAAGAAGGTGGAGTTGCTGGGAGAGCTTCACAACAGAGTGCAGGTGGTACTCTAGATCATGCTATTGAAATTAAGTATGATTTTGATTTTGGCATTGACGTACAGTGAGAGCAAGTCTATAGTTTCATCTGGTAGATAGAGGAGACAGTTTAGTCACCTTTGGGATATGCTCATGCAGGCTTTGAGGTGTTCTTACTTTGGCAGAGAATATTTGTTGTTAGCCTCCGTGTGTATTCAGAAGTCGTTGTTCAAGTAAGCAGTCTGTTTCAGTGGTGCGTTGTCTTTTGTGTGAAGAGGTTGATTCTTCATTAGGACCAAGCTTGTGATTTGGTCAAATTGTCTATGGTATTGAAGACTTTTGAGTGGAAATTGAGTTCTTCAAGGATAAACGTTGTGTTCGGGGTTTGTGATTCCCCTTTGGTGATTTGTTGGTGGGAATCGATTTCTTGGTTAATGGTTTTTTGTTTAGGCTTGACGGAATTCAAGCCAAGGTGGAGATTTGTTGAGTTTGGCTTGATTTCCTGCTGAAAATATATTTTTTGGGGCTTGGCTTGACTGTTGCTTGACCCTAGCTCGACTGTGGCTCGACCCTAGCTCAAGCTAAGGTTCCGCTCGACCTCCGCTTGACAGCCCGCTCGAGTGAACTCATCCAGAGAGTTCTGCTCGACCTCCACTTTACAGTCCGCTCGAGTAAACTCATCCAGAGAGTTCCGCTCGACCTCCACTCGACAGTCCGCTCGAGCGAACTCATCTAGAGAGTTCCGCTCGACCTCCGCTCGACTGTTCGCTCGAGCGAAATCTTCCAGAGAGTTCTGCTCGACCTCCACTCGATAGTCCGCTCGAGCGAACTCATCCAGAGAGTAACGCTCGAACTCCGCTCGACTGTTCGCTCGAGCGAAATCTTCCAGAGAGTTTCGCTCGACCTCCGCTCGACTGTCCGCTCGACCTCCGCTCGACTGTCCGCTCGAGCGAGAATGCAACCCTAACGTGCGCTCGACACTTTTCTCGACGTCCGCTCGAGCGAATGTTCTGAATTAGCGCCTTGCGCTATAAATACATCATTTTCTCTTCATTTTGAAGAGACCTCAGCAGCCAGGTTAGAGAGAGTTTTAAGAATCCTTTTGTATACAATCCTAAGAGTCCATTGGATGTATTGGGGCTTTAGGATTAAGGATTTTGTGATCAATACTCTTGTACTCCATCTTTGTTCATAGTGAATTTGTTGAAACCGACCCCGACAGTGGACGTAGACTCACATTGAGCTGCACCACTTAAATCTTGGTGTTCATTGTGTGCTTTTTTTTCATTTTGTTGCTTCCGCTATTATTTACTTCAACTTAGCCTGTGTTTATTTGGTCCATTCCCAACAAACTGGTATCAGAGCGTCAAGCTCTTTGCAAAATCTTGAGGAATGGCTATGGCAAAGTTTGAAGTGGAGAAATTCGACGGACAAAACAACTTTAGCTTATGGCGCATCAAGATGAAGGCTTTGTTATGACAACAAGGCTTGTCGAAAGCTTTGGAAGGGAAGGTATCCGAGGATTCTCCCGCACCGTCAAGAAAAGAAGATGAGAAGGCACATAGTGTCATTTTGTTGTCACTATCAGATGGAGTTTTGAGGGAGGTTGCTGATGAGGAGACCGCTTTCGGTCTTTGGTCCAAGCTTGAGAGCTTGTATATTAAAAAGTCGCTCACCAACCGTTTGTATTTGAAGCAACGACTATACACTCTCAAGATGAGGGAAGGTACTCCTATTTTCGATCATCTAGATGAATTTAATAAAACTATTATGGATCTAAGAAATATTGATATTAAGCTTGATGATGAGGGTCAAGCATTAATTTTGTTGTGTTCATTGCCGGTATCATTTGAAAGTTTTGTGAACTCGATGTTGTATGGTAGAGATACCATCTCCTTGGTAGATGTAAAATCTGCTTTGAACTCTAAGGAGTTGAGAACAAAATTGGGTGTACAAGGCACAAACAATCAAGCCAATGGTTTGTTTGTGAAATATTCCTCTGGTGGTAGATCTAATGGAAGAGGTTCGGATTATGGTGGGAGTAATTCCAGTAGTAGCTCTAAATTTAACAAGAAAAATGTTAAATGTCACTACTGTCATAGGTTTAGTTATTACAAGAATGAGTGTCCCAGATTGGAGGAAAGTAAAAGTTCCTCCAATGTTGTTAGCGTTGAACAGTCTAACGACTCTGATATTGTCCTAGCAGTCAGCGGTTCTAGTGGTCACTTTGGTAACAAGTGGGTCATGGATTCAGCTTGTACATTCCATATGTGTTCCAGGATAGATTGGTTCACTACCTATGAATCAATCAACGGTGACTCCGTTTTGGTTGGAAATGATATGGCTTGTGATATTGTTGGGATTGGTTCAGTTGAGATTAAGATGTATGATGGAATCGTTAGAACCTTGTCTAACGTTTGGCATATTCCATCTTTGAAGAAAAATATTATATCTTTGGGCATTCTTGACTCCTTTGATTACCAGTATTCAGCTGGAGGTGGAGTCATTCGAGTCTACAAGGGCTCTTCAGTGGTAATGACAGGGAAGAAGACAGATGGTCTTTATTTTCTTTAGGGTAGTACAGTGATTGGTGGAGCATCTCAGATGTTCTAGATTCAGATATTACTCATTTATGGCGCATGTGATTGTGCCATATAGGTGAACGAGTATGGTCATTTGTGAGTAGGCATTTTTTGCTTTGTGTAATCAGAAGACAGAAAAGCTTGATTTGTTTGTTTGCATTGTATTCTTGTAAAGCAGTGCTGAATTAGGTTTAATAGAGTTTATGTCTTTATGATTTTTTGGGGGTACATCTAGTGCGATGTGGTGCCCTGTTTGTACTCATATTTGTTGATGACCATTTGAAGAAGAGTCTGGATTTGTTTATCCTTGTTTTGTGATGTGTTTGATGTGTTCAAGCATTTTGAAGGCTAGTGATCTACAGACAAGAAGGTAGAGCGTTGTTCATACCATACAGTTGGGTCCACTCCACAGAAATGGAGTAGTTGAATGGAATGAGTCGGACTCTTGTGTGAGAGCTCGTAGTATGTTTTTGGATTTGCCAGGCTTGTCTACAGATTTGGGTGAAGCGGTCGACACAACTTGCTATTGGGTGAACCTTCTCTTCTTTACAATTTGTTTTTTCAGTTGTTGTTTCCACAGGAAAGGAGAGCATGGTTATAGCAAGAAGGTGGAGTTGCTGGGAGAGCTTCACAACAGAGTGCAGGTGGTACTCTAGATCATGCTATTGAAATTAAGTATGATTTTGATTTTGGCATTGACGTACAGTGAGAGCAAGTCTATAGTTTCATCTGGTAGATAGAGGAGACAGTTTAGTCACCTTTGGGATATGCTCATGCAGGCTTTGAGGTGTTCTTACTTTGGCAGAGAATATTTGTTGTTAGCCTCCGTGTGTATTCAGAAGTCGTTGTTCAAGTAAGCAGTCTGTTTCAGTGGTGCGTTGTCTTTTGTGTGAAGAGGTTGATTCTTCATTAGGACCAAGCTTGTGATTTGGTCAAATTGTCTATGGTATTGAAGACTTTTGAGTGGAAATTGAGTTCTTCAAGGATAAACGTTGTGTTCGGGGTTTGTGATTCCCCTTTGGTGATTTGTTGGTGGGAATCGATTTCTTGGTTAATGGTTTTTTGTTTAGGCTTGACGGAATTCAAGCCAAGGTGGAGATTTGTTGAGTTTGGCTTGATTTCCTGCTGAAAATATATTTTTTGGGGCTTGGCTTGACTGTTGCTTGACCCTAGCTCGACTGTGGCTCGACCCTAGCTCAAGCTAAGGTTCCGCTCGACCTCCGCTTGACAGCCCGCTCGAGTGAACTCATCCAGAGAGTTCTGCTCGACCTCCACCTTACAGTCCGCTCGAGTAAACTCATCCAGAGAGTTCCGCTCGACCTCCACTCGACAGTCCGCTCGAGCGAACTCATCTAGAGAGTTCCGCTCGACCTCCGCTCGACTGTTCGCTCGAGCGAAATCTTCCAGAGAGTTCTGCTCGACCTCCACTCGATAGTCCGCTCGAGCGAACTCATCCAGAGAGTAACGCTCGAACTCCGCTCGACTGTTCGCTCGAGCGAAATCTTCCAGAGAGTTTCGCTCGACCTCCGCTCGACTGTCCGCTCGACCTCCGCTCGACTGTCCGCTCGAGCGAGAATGCAACCCTAACGTGCGCTCGACACTTTTCTCGACGTCCGCTCGAGCGAATGTTCTGAATTAGCGCCTTGCGCTATAAATACATCATTTTCTCTTCATTTTGAAGAGACCTCAGCAGCCAGGTTAGAGAGAGTTTTAAGAATCCTTTTGTATACAATCCTAAGAGTCCATTGGATGTATTGGGGCTTTAGGATTAAGGATTTTGTGATCAATACTCTTGTACTCCATCTTTGTTCATAGTGAATTTGTTGAAACCGACCCCGACAGTGGACGTAGACTCACATTGAGCTGCACCACTTAAATCTTGGTGTTCATTGTGTGCTTTTTTTTCATTTTGTTGCTTCCGCTATTATTTACTTCAACTTAGCCTGTGTTTATTTGGTCCATTCCCAACAAACTGGTATCAGAGCGTCAAGCTCTTTGCAAAATCTTGAGGAATGGCTATGGCAAAGTTTGAAGTGGAGAAATTCGACGGACAAAACAACTTTAGCTTATGGCGCATCAAGATGAAGGCTTTGTTATGACAACAAGGCTTGTCGAAAGCTTTGGAAGGGAAGGTATCCGAGGATTCTCCCGCACCGTCAAGAAAAGAAGATGAGAAGGCACATAGTGTCATTTTGTTGTCACTATCAGATGGAGTTTTGAGGGAGGTTGCTGATGAGGAGACCGCTTTCGGTCTTTGGTCCAAGCTTGAGAGCTTGTATATTAAAAAGTCGCTCACCAACCGTTTGTATTTGAAGCAACGACTATACACTCTCAAGATGAGGGAAGGTACTCCTATTTTCGATCATCTAGATGAATTTAATAAAACTATTATGGATCTAAGAAATATTGATATTAAGCTTGATGATGAGGGTCAAGCATTAATTTTGTTGTGTTCATTGCCGGTATCATTTGAAAGTTTTGTGAACTCGATGTTGTATGGTAGAGATACCATCTCCTTGGTAGATGTAAAATCTGCTTTGAACTCTAAGGAGTTGAGAACAAAATTGGGTGTACAAGGCACAAACAATCAAGCCAATGGTTTGTTTGTGAAATATTCCTCTGGTGGTAGATCTAATGGAAGAGGTTCGGATTATGGTGGGAGTAATTCCAGTAGTAGCTCTAAATTTAACAAGAAAAATGTTAAATGTCACTACTGTCATAGGTTTAGTTATTACAAGAATGAGTGTCCCAGATTGGAGGAAAGTAAAAGTTCCTCCAATGTTGTTAGCGTTGAACAGTCTAACGACTCTGATATTGTCCTAGCAGTCAGCGGTTCTAGTGGTCACTTTGGTAACAAGTGGGTCATGGATTCAGCTTGTACATTCCATATGTGTTCCAGGATAGATTGGTTCACTACCTATGAATCAATCAACGGTGACTCCGTTTTGGTTGGAAATGATATGGCTTGTGATATTGTTGGGATTGGTTCAGTTGAGATTAAGATGTATGATGGAATCGTTAGAACCTTGTCTAACGTTTGGCATATTCCATCTTTGAAGAAAAATCTTATATCTTTGGGCATTCTTGACTCCTTTGATTACCAGTATTCAGCTGGAGGTGGAGTCATTCGAGTCTACAAGGGCTCTTCAGTGGTAATGACAGGGAAGAAGACAGATGGTCTTTATTTTCTTTAGGGTAGTACAGTGATTGGTGGAGCATCTCAGATGTTCTAGATTCAGATATTACTCATTTATGGCGCATGTGATTGTGCCATATAGGTGAACGAGTATGGTCATTTGTGAGTAGGCATTTTTTGCTTTGTGTAATCAGAAGACAGAAAAGCTTGATTTGTTTGTTTGCATTGTATTCTTGTAAAGCAGTGCTGAATTAGGTTTACTAGAGTTTATGTCTTTATGATTTTTTGGGGGTACATCTAGTGCGATGTGGTGCCCTGTTTGTACTCATATTTGTTGATGACCATTTGAAGAAGAGTCTGGATTTGTTTATCCTTGTTTTGTGATGTGTTTGATGTGTTCAAGCATTTTGAAGGCTAGTGATCTACAGACAAGAAGGTAGAGCGTTGTTCATACCATACAGTTGGGTCCACTCCACAGAAATGGAGTAGTTGAATGGAATGAGTCGGACTCTTGTGTGAGAGCTCGTAGTATGTTTTTGGATTTGCCAGGCTTGTCTACAGATTTGGGTGAAGCGGTCGACACAACTTGCTATTGGGTGAACCTTCTCTTCTTTACAATTTGTTTTTTCAGTTGTTGTTTCCACAGGAAAGGAGAGCATGGTTATAGCAAGAAGGTGGAGTTGCTGGGAGAGCTTCACAACAGAGTGCAGGTGGTACTCTAGATCATGCTATTGAAATTAAGTATGATTTTGATTTTGGCATTGACGTACAGTGAGAGCAAGTCTATAGTTTCATCTGGTAGATAGAGGAGACAGTTTAGTCACCTTTGGGATATGCTCATGCAGGCTTTGAGGTGTTCTTACTTTGGCAGAGAATATTTGTTGTTAGCCTCCGTGTGTATTCAGAAGTCGTTGTTCAAGTAAGCAGTCTGTTTCAGTGGTGCGTTGTCTTTTGTGTGAAGAGGTTGATTCTTCATTAGGACCAAGCTTGTGATTTGGTCAAATTGTCTATGGTATTGAAGACTTTTGAGTGGAAATTGAGTTCTTCAAGGATAAACGTTGTGTTCGGGGTTTGTGATTCCCCTTTGGTGATTTGTTGGTGGGAATCGATTTCTTGGTTAATGGTTTTTTGTTTAGGCTTGACGGAATTCAAGCCAAGGTGGAGATTTGTTGAGTTTGGCTTGATTTCCTGCTGAAAATATATTTTTTGGGGCTTGGCTTGACTGTTGCTTGACCCTAGCTCGACTGTGGCTCGACCCTAGCTCAAGCTAAGGTTCCGCTCGACCTCCGCTTGACAGCCCGCTCGAGTGAACTCATCCAGAGAGTTCTGCTCGACCTCCACTTTACAGTCCGCTCGAGTAAACTCATCCAGAGAGTTCCGCTCGACCTCCACTCGACAGTCCGCTCGAGCGAACTCATCTAGAGAGTTCCGCTCGACCTCCGCTCGACTGTTCGCTCGAGCGAAATCTTCCAGAGAGTTCTGCTCGACCTCCACTCGATAGTCCGCTCGAGCGAACTCATCCAGAGAGTAACGCTCGAACTCCGCTCGACTGTTCGCTCGAGCGAAATCTTCCAGAGAGTTCCGCTCGACCTCCGCTCGACTGTCCGCTCGACCTCCGCTCGACTGTCCGCTCGAGCGAGAATGCAACCCTAACGTGCGCTCGACACTTTTCTCGACGTCCGCTCGAGCGAATGTTCTGAATTAGCGCCTTGCGCTATAAATACATCATTTTCTCTTCATTTTGAAGAGACCTCAGCAGCCAGGTTAGAGAGAGTTTTAAGAATCCTTTTGTATACAATCCTAAGAGTCCATTGGATGTATTGGGGCTTTAGGATTAAGGATTTTGTGATCAATACTCTTGTACTCCATCTTTGTTCATAGTGAATTTGTTGAAACCGACCCCGACAGTGGACGTAGACTCACATTGAGCTGCACCACTTAAATCTTGGTGTTCATTGTGTGCTTTTTTTTCATTTTGTTGCTTCCGCTATTATTTACTTCAACTTAGCCTGTGTTTATTTGGTCCATTCCCAACAAACTGGTATCAGAGCGTCAAGCTCTTTGCAAAATCTTGAGGAATGGCTATGGCAAAGTTTGAAGTGGAGAAATTCGACGGACAAAACAACTTTAGCTTATGGCGCATCAAGATGAAGGCTTTGTTATGACAACAAGGCTTGTCGAAAGCTTTGGAAGGGAAGGTATCCGAGGATTCTCCCGCACCGTCAAGAAAAGAAGATGAGAAGGCACATAGTGTCATTTTGTTGTCACTATCAGATGGAGTTTTGAGGGAGGTTGCTGATGAGGAGACCGCTTTCGGTCTTTGGTCCAAGCTTGAGAGCTTGTATATTAAAAAGTCGCTCACCAACCGTTTGTATTTGAAGCAACGACTATACACTCTCAAGATGAGGGAAGGTACTCCTATTTCCGATCATCTAGATGAATTTAATAAAACTATTATGGATCTAAGAAATATTGATATTAAGCTTGATGATGAGGGTCAAGCATTAATTTTGTTGTGTTCATTGCCGGTATCATTTGAAAGTTTTGTGAACTCGATGTTGTATGGTAGAGATACCATCTCCTTGGTAGATGTAAAATCTGCTTTGAACTCTAAGGAGTTGAGAACAAAATTGGGTGTACAAGGCACAAACAATCAAGCCAATGGTTTGTTTGTGAAATATTCCTCTGGTGGTAGATCTAATGGAAGAGGTTCGGATTATGGTGGGAGTAATTCCAGTAGTAGCTCTAAATTTAACAAGAAAAATGTTAAATGTCACTACTGTCATAGGTTTAGTTATTACAAGAATGAGTGTCCCAGATTGGAGGAAAGTAAAAGTTCCTCCAATGTTGTTAGCGTTGAACAGTCTAACGACTCTGATATTGTCCTAGCAGTCAGCGGTTCTAGTGGTCACTTTGGTAACAAGTGGGTCATGGATTCAGCTTGTACATTCCATATGTGTTCCAGGATAGATTGGTTCACTACCTATGAATCAATCAACGGTGACTCCGTTTTGGTTGGAAATGATATGGCTTGTGATATTGTTGGGATTGGTTCAGTTGAGATTAAGATGTATGATGGAATCGTTAGAACCTTGTCTAACGTTTGGCATATTCCATCTTTGAAGAAAAATCTTATATCTTTGGGCATTCTTGACTCCTTTGATTACCAGTATTCAGCTGGAGGTGGAGTCATTCGAGTCTACAAGGGCTCTTCAGTGGTAATGACAGGGAAGAAGACAGATGGTCTTTATTTTCTTTAGGGTAGTACAGTGATTGGTGGAGCATCTCAGATGTTCTAGATTCAGATATTACTCATTTATGGCGCATGTGATTGTGCCATATAGGTGAACGAGTATGGTCATTTGTGAGTAGGCATTTTTTGCTTTGTGTAATCAGAAGACAGAAAAGCTTGATTTGTTTGTTTGCATTGTATTCTTGTAAAGCAGTGCTGAATTAGGTTTACTAGAGTTTATGTCTTTATGATTTTTTGGGGGTACATCTAGTGCGATGTGGTGCCCTGTTTGTACTCATATTTGTTGATGACCATTTGAAGAAGAGTCTGGATTTGTTTATCCTTGTTTTGTGATGTGTTTGATGTGTTCAAGCATTTTGAAGGCTAGTGATCTACAGACAAGAAGGTAGAGCGTTGTTCATACCATACAGTTGGGTCCACTCCACAGAAATGGAGTAGTTGAATGGAATGAGTCGGACTCTTGTGTGAGAGCTCGTAGTATGTTTTTGGATTTGCCAGGCTTGTCTACAGATTTGGGTGAAGCGGTCGACACAACTTGCTATTGGGTGAACCTTCTCTTCTTTACAATTTGTTTTTTCAGTTGTTGTTTCCACAGGAAAGGAGAGCATGGTTATAGCAAGAAGGTGGAGTTGCTGGGAGAGCTTCACAACAGAGTGCAGGTGGTACTCTAGATCATGCTATTGAAATTAAGTATGATTTTGATTTTGGCATTGACGTACAGTGAGAGCAAGTCTATAGTTTCATCTGGTAGATAGAGGAGACAGTTTAGTCACCTTTGGGATATGCTCATGCAGGCTTTGAGGTGTTCTTACTTTGGCAGAGAATATTTGTTGTTAGCCTCCGTGTGTATTCAGAAGTCGTTGTTCAAGTAAGCAGTCTGTTTCAGTGGTGCGTTGTCTTTTGTGTGAAGAGGTTGATTCTTCATTAGGACCAAGCTTGTGATTTGGTCAAATTGTCTATGGTATTGAAGACTTTTGAGTGGAAATTGAGTTCTTCAAGGATAAACGTTGTGTTCGGGGTTTGTGATTCCCCTTTGGTGATTTGTTGGTGGGAATCGATTTCTTGGTTAATGGTTTTTTGTTTAGGCTTGACGGAATTCAAGCCAAGGTGGAGATTTGTTGAGTTTGGCTTGATTTCCTGCTGAAAATATATTTTTTGGGGCTTGGCTTGACTGTTGCTTGACCCTAGCTCGACTGTGGCTCGACCCTAGCTCAAGCTAAGGTTCCGCTCGACCTCCGCTTGACAGCCCGCTCGAGTGAACTCATCCAGAGAGTTCTGCTCGACCTCCACTTTACAGTCCGCTCGAGTAAACTCATCCAGAGAGTTCCGCTCGACCTCCACTCGACAGTCCGCTCGAGCGAACTCATCTAGAGAGTTCCGCTCGACCTCCGCTCGACTGTTCGCTCGAGCGAAATCTTCCAGAGAGTTCTGCTCGACCTCCACTCGATAGTCCGCTCGAGCGAACTCATCCAGAGAGTAACGCTCGAACTCCGCTCGACTGTTCGCTCGAGCGAAATCTTCCAGAGAGTTTCGCTCGACCTCCGCTCGACTGTCCGCTCGACCTCCGCTCGACTGTCCGCTCGAGCGAGAATGCAACCCTAACGTGCGCTCGACACTTTTCTCGACGTCCGCTCGAGCGAATGTTCTGAATTAGCGCCTTGCGCTATAAATACATCATTTTCTCTTCATTTTGAAGAGACCTCAGCAGCCAGGTTAGAGAGAGTTTTAAGAATCCTTTTGTATACAATCCTAAGAGTCCATTGGATGTATTGGGGCTTTAGGATTAAGGATTTTGTGATCAATACTCTTGTACTCCATCTTTGTTCATAGTGAATTTGTTGAAACCGACCCCGACAGTGGACGTAGACTCACATTGAGCTGCACCACTTAAATCTTGGTGTTCATTGTGTGCTTTTTTTTCATTTTGTTGCTTCCGCTATTATTTACTTCAACTTAGCCTGTGTTTATTTGGTCCATTCCCAACAAACTGGTATCAGAGCGTCAAGCTCTTTGCAAAATCTTGAGGAATGGCTATGGCAAAGTTTGAAGTGGAGAAATTCGACGGACAAAACAACTTTAGCTTATGGCGCATCAAGATGAAGGCTTTGTTATGACAACAAGGCTTGTCGAAAGCTTTGGAAGGGAAGGTATCCGAGGATTCTCCCGCACCGTCAAGAAAAGAAGATGAGAAGGCACATAGTGTCATTTTGTTGTCACTATCAGATGGAGTTTTGAGGGAGGTTGCTGATGAGGAGACCGCTTTCGGTCTTTGGTCCAAGCTTGAGAGCTTGTATATTAAAAAGTCGCTCACCAACCGTTTGTATTTGAAGCAACGACTATACACTCTCAAGATGAGGGAAGGTACTCCTATTTTCGATCATCTAGATGAATTTAATAAAACTATTATGGATCTAAGAAATATTGATATTAAGCTTGATGATGAGGGTCAAGCATTAATTTTGTTGTGTTCATTGCCGGTATCATTTGAAAGTTTTGTGAACTCGATGTTGTATGGTAGAGATACCATCTCCTTGGTAGATGTAAAATCTGCTTTGAACTCTAAGGAGTTGAGAACAAAATTGGGTGTACAAGGCACAAACAATCAAGCCAATGGTTTGTTTGTGAAATATTCCTCTGGTGGTAGATCTAATGGAAGAGGTTCGGATTATGGTGGGAGTAATTCCAGTAGTAGCTCTAAATTTAACAAGAAAAATGTTAAATGTCACTACTGTCATAGGTTTAGTTATTACAAGAATGAGTGTCCCAGATTGGAGGAAAGTAAAAGTTCCTCCAATGTTGTTAGCGTTGAACAGTCTAACGACTCTGATATTGTCCTAGCAGTCAGCGGTTCTAGTGGTCACTTTGGTAACAAGTGGGTCATGGATTCAGCTTGTACATTCCATATGTGTTCCAGGATAGATTGGTTCACTACCTATGAATCAATCAACGGTGACTCCGTTTTGGTTGGAAATGATATGGCTTGTGATATTGTTGGGATTGGTTCAGTTGAGATTAAGATGTATGATGGAATCGTTAGAACCTTGTCTAACGTTTGGCATATTCCATCTTTGAAGAAAAATCTTATATCTTTGGGCATTCTTGACTCCTTTGATTACCAGTATTCAGCTGGAGGTGGAGTCATTCGAGTCTACAAGGGCTCTTCAGTGGTAATGACAGGGAAGAAGACAGATGGTCTTTATTTTCTTTAGGGTAGTACAGTGATTGGTGGAGCATCTCAGATGTTCTAGATTCAGATATTACTCATTTATGGCGCATGTGATTGTGCCATATAGGTGAACGAGTATGGTCATTTGTGAGTAGGCATTTTTTGCTTTGTGTAATCAGAAGACAGAAAAGCTTGATTTGTTTGTTTGCATTGTATTCTTGTAAAGCAGTGCTGAATTAGGTTTACTAGAGTTTATGTCTTTATGATTTTTTGGGGGTACATCTAGTGCGATGTGGTGCCCTGTTTGTACTCATATTTGTTGATGACCATTTGAAGAAGAGTCTGGATTTGTTTATCCTTGTTTTGTGATGTGTTTGATGTGTTCAAGCATTTTGAAGGCTAGTGATCTACAGACAAGAAGGTAGAGCGTTGTTCATACCATACAGTTGGGTCCACTCCACAGAAATGGAGTAGTTGAATGGAATGAGTCGGACTCTTGTGTGAGAGCTCGTAGTATGTTTTTGGATTTGCCAGGCTTGTCTACAGATTTGGGTGAAGCGGTCGACACAACTTGCTATTGGGTGAACCTTCTCTTCTTTACAATTTGTTTTTTCAGTTGTTGTTTCCACAGGAAAGGAGAGCATGGTTATAGCAAGAAGGTGGAGTTGCTGGGAGAGCTTCACAACAGAGTGCAGGTGGTACTCTAGATCATGCTATTGAAATTAAGTATGATTTTGATTTTGGCATTGACGTACAGTGAGAGCAAGTCTATAGTTTCATCTGGTAGATAGAGGAGACAGTTTAGTCACCTTTGGGATATGCTCATGCAGGCTTTGAGGTGTTCTTACTTTGGCAGAGAATATTTGTTGTTAGCCTCCGTGTGTATTCAGAAGCCGTTGTTCAAGTAAGCAGTCTGTTTCAGTGGTGCGTTGTCTTTTGTGTGAAGAGGTTGATTCTTCATTAGGACCAAGCTTGTGATTTGGTCAAATTGTCTATGGTATTGAAGACTTTTGAGTGGAAATTGAGTTCTTCAAGGATAAACGTTGTGTTCGGGGTTTGTGATTCCCCTTTGGTGATTTGTTGGTGGGAATCGATTTCTTGGTTAATGGTTTTTTGTTTAGGCTTGACGGAATTCAAGCCAAGGTGGAGATTTGTTGAGTTTGGCTTGATTTCCTGCTGAAAATATATTTTTTGGGGCTTGGCTTGACTGTTGCTTGACCCTAGCTCGACTGTGGCTCGACCCTAGCTCAAGCTAAGGTTCCGCTCGACCTCCGCTTGACAGCCCGCTCGAGTGAACTCATCCAGAGAGTTCTGCTCGACCTCCACTTTACAGTCCGCTCGAGTAAACTCATCCAGAGAGTTCCGCTCGACCTCCACTCGACAGTCCGCTCGAGCGAACTCATCTAGAGAGTTCCGCTCGACCTCCGCTCGACTGTTCGCTCGAGCGAAATCTTCCAGAGAGTTCTGCTCGACCTCCACTCGATAGTCCGCTCGAGCGAACTCATCCAGAGAGTAACGCTCGAACTCCGCTCGACTGTTCGCTCGAGCGAAATCTTCCAGAGAGTTCCGCTCGACCTCCGCTCGACTGTCCGCTCGACCTCCGCTCGACTGTCCGCTCGAGCGAGAATGCAACCCTAACGTGCGCTCGACACTTTTCTCGACGTCCGCTCGAGCGAATGTTCTGAATTAGCGCCTTGCGCTATAAATACATCATTTTCTCTTCATTTTGAAGAGACCTCAGCAGCCAGGTTAGAGAGAGTTTTAAGAATCCTTTTGTATACAATCCTAAGAGTCCATTGGATGTATTGGGGCTTTAGGATTAAGGATTTTGTGATCAATACTCTTGTACTCCATCTTTGTTCATAGTGAATTTGTTGAAACCGACCCCGACAGTGGACGTAGACTCACATTGAGCTGCACCACTTAAATCTTGGTGTTCATTGTGTGCTTTTTTTTCATTTTGTTGCTTCCGCTATTATTTACTTCAACTTAGCCTGTGTTTATTTGGTCCATTCCCAACAAACTGGTATCAGAGCGTCAAGCTCTTTGCAAAATCTTGAGGAATGGCTATGGCAAAGTTTGAAGTGGAGAAATTCGACGGACAAAACAACTTTAGCTTATGGCGCATCAAGATGAAGGCTTTGTTATGACAACAAGGCTTGTCGAAAGCTTTGGAAGGGAAGGTATCCGAGGATTCTCCCGCACCGTCAAGAAAAGAAGATGAGAAGGCACATAGTGTCATTTTGTTGTCACTATCAGATGGAGTTTTGAGGGAGGTTGCTGATGAGGAGACCGCTTTCGGTCTTTGGTCCAAGCTTGAGAGCTTGTATATTAAAAAGTCGCTCACCAACCGTTTGTATTTGAAGCAACGACTATACACTCTCAAGATGAGGGAAGGTACTCCTATTTCCGATCATCTAGATGAATTTAATAAAACTATTATGGATCTAAGAAATATTGATATTAAGCTTGATGATGAGGGTCAAGCATTAATTTTGTTGTGTTCATTGCCGGTATCATTTGAAAGTTTTGTGAACTCGATGTTGTATGGTAGAGATACCATCTCCTTGGTAGATGTAAAATCTGCTTTGAACTCTAAGGAGTTGAGAACAAAATTGGGTGTACAAGGCACAAACAATCAAGCCAATGGTTTGTTTGTGAAATATTCCTCTGGTGGTAGATCTAATGGAAGAGGTTCGGATTATGGTGGGAGTAATTCCAGTAGTAGCTCTAAATTTAACAAGAAAAATGTTAAATGTCACTACTGTCATAGGTTTAGTTATTACAAGAATGAGTGTCCCAGATTGGAGGAAAGTAAAAGTTCCTCCAATGTTGTTAGCGTTGAACAGTCTAACGACTCTGATATTGTCCTAGCAGTCAGCGGTTCTAGTGGTCACTTTGGTAACAAGTGGGTCATGGATTCAGCTTGTACATTCCATATGTGTTCCAGGATAGATTGGTTCACTACCTATGAATCAATCAACGGTGACTCCGTTTTGGTTGGAAATGATATGGCTTGTGATATTGTTGGGATTGGTTCAGTTGAGATTAAGATGTATGATGGAATCGTTAGAACCTTGTCTAACGTTTGGCATATTCCATCTTTGAAGAAAAATCTTATATCTTTGGGCATTCTTGACTCCTTTGATTACCAGTATTCAGCTGGAGGTGGAGTCATTCGAGTCTACAAGGGCTCTTCAGTGGTAATGACAGGGAAGAAGACAGATGGTCTTTATTTTCTTTAGGGTAGTACAGTGATTGGTGGAGCATCTCAGATGTTCTAGATTCAGATATTACTCATTTATGGCGCATGTGATTGTGCCATATAGGTGAACGAGTATGGTCATTTGTGAGTAGGCATTTTTTGCTTTGTGTAATCAGAAGACAGAAAAGCTTGATTTGTTTGTTTGCATTGTATTCTTGTAAAGCAGTGCTGAATTAGGTTTACTAGAGTTTATGTCTTTATGATTTTTTGGGGGTACATCTAGTGCGATGTGGTGCCCTGTTTGTACTCATATTTGTTGATGACCATTTGAAGAAGAGTCTGGATTTGTTTATCCTTGTTTTGTGATGTGTTTGATGTGTTCAAGCATTTTGAAGGCTAGTGATCTACAGACAAGAAGGTAGAGCGTTGTTCATACCATACAGTTGGGTCCACTCCACAGAAATGGAGTAGTTGAATGGAATGAGTCGGACTCTTGTGTGAGAGCTCGTAGTATGTTTTTGGATTTGCCAGGCTTGTCTACAGATTTGGGTGAAGCGGTCGACACAACTTGCTATTGGGTGAACCTTCTCTTCTTTACAATTTGTTTTTTCAGTTGTTGTTTCCACAGGAAAGGAGAGCATGGTTATAGCAAGAAGGTGGAGTTGCTGGGAGAGCTTCACAACAGAGTGCAGGTGGTACTCTAGATCATGCTATTGAAATTAAGTATGATTTTGATTTTGGCATTGACGTACAGTGAGAGCAAGTCTATAGTTTCATCTGGTAGATAGAGGAGACAGTTTAGTCACCTTTGGGATATGCTCATGCAGGCTTTGAGGTGTTCTTACTTTGGCAGAGAATATTTGTTGTTAGCCTCCGTGTGTATTCAGAAGCCGTTGTTCAAGTAAGCAGTCTGTTTCAGTGGTGCGTTGTCTTTTGTGTGAAGAGGTTGATTCTTCATTAGGACCAAGCTTGCGATTTGGTCAAATTGTCTATGGTATTGAAGACTTTTGAGTGGAAATTGAGTTCTTCAAGGATAAACGTTGTGTTCGGGGTTTGTGATTCCCCTTTGGTGATTTGTTGGTGGGAATCGATTTCTTGGTTAATGGTTTTTTGTTTAGGCTTGACGGAATTCAAGCCAAGGTGGAGATTTGTTGAGTTTGGCTTGATTTCCTGCTGAAAATATATTTTTTGGGGCTTGGCTTGACTGTTGCTTGACCCTAGCTCGACTGTGGCTCGACCCTAGCTCAAGCTAAGGTTCCGCTCGACCTCCGCTTGACAGCCCGCTCGAGTGAACTCATCCAGAGAGTTCTGCTCGACCTCCACTTTACAGTCCGCTCGAGTAAACTCATCCAGAGAGTTCCGCTCGACCTCCACTCGACAGTCTGCTCGAGCGAACTCATCTAGAGAGTTCCGCTCGACCTCCGCTCGACTGTTCGCTCGAGCGAAATCTTCCAGAGAGTTCTGCTCGACCTCCACTCGATAGTCCGCTCGAGCGAACTCATCCAGAGAGTAACGCTCGAACTCCGCTCGACTGTTCGCTCAAGCGAAATCTTCCAGAGAGTTCCGCTCGACCTCCGCTCGACCTCCGCTCGACTGTCCGCTCGAGCGAGAATGCAACCCTAACGTGCGCTCGACACTTTTCTCGACGTCCGCTCGAGCGAATGTTCTGAATTAGCGCCTTGTGCTATAAATACATCATTTTCTCTTCATTTTGAAGAGACCTCAGCAGCCAGGTTAGAGAGAGTTTTAAGAATCCTTTTGTATACAATCCTAAGAGTCCATTGGATGTATTGGGGCTTTAGGATTAAGGATTTTGTGATCAATACTCTTGTACTCCATCTTTGTTCATAGTGAATTTGTTGAAACCGACCCCGACAGTGGACGTAGACTCACATTGAGCTGCACCACTTAAATCTTGGTGTTCATTGTGTGCTTTTTTTTCATTTTGTTGCTTCCGCTATTATTTACTTCAACTTAGCCTGTGTTTATTTGGTCCATTCCCAACAAACTGGTATCAGAGCGTCAAGCTCTTTGCAAAATCTTGAGGAATGGCTATGGCAAAGTTTGAAGTGGAGAAATTCGACGGACAAAACAACTTTAGCTTATGGCGCATCAAGATGAAGGCTTTGTTATGACAACAAGGCTTGTCGAAAGCTTTGGAAGGGAAGGTATCCGAGGATTCTCCCGCACCGTCAAGAAAAGAAGATGAGAAGGCACATAGTGTCATTTTGTTGTCACTATCAGATGGAGTTTTGAGGGAGGTTGCTGATGAGGAGACCGCTTTCGGTCTTTGGTCCAAGCTTGAGAGCTTGTATATTAAAAAGTCGCTCACCAACCGTTTGTATTTGAAGCAACGACTATACACTCTCAAGATGAGGGAAGGTACTCCTATTTCCGATCATCTAGATGAATTTAATAAAACTATTATGGATCTAAGAAATATTGATATTAAGCTTGATGATGAGGGTCAAGCATTAATTTTGTTGTGTTCATTGCCGGTATCATTTGAAAGTTTTGTGAACTCGATGTTGTATGGTAGAGATACCATCTCCTTGGTAGATGTAAAATCTGCTTTGAACTCTAAGGAGTTGAGAACAAAATTGGGTGTACAAGGCACAAACAATCAAGCCAATGGTTTGTTTGTGAAATATTCCTCTGGTGGTAGATCTAATGGAAGAGGTTCGGATTATGGTGGGAGTAATTCCAGTAGTAGCTCTAAATTTAACAAGAAAAATGTTAAATGTCACTACTGTCATAGGTTTAGTTATTACAAGAATGAGTGTCCCAGATTGGAGGAAAGTAAAAGTTCCTCCAATGTTGTTAGCGTTGAACAGTCTAACGACTCTGATATTGTCCTAGCAGTCAGCGGTTCTAGTGGTCACTTTGGTAACAAGTGGGTCATGGATTCAGCTTGTACATTCCATATGTGTTCCAGGATAGATTGGTTCACTACCTATGAATCAATCAACGGTGACTCCGTTTTGGTTGGAAATGATATGGCTTGTGATATTGTTGGGATTGGTTCAGTTGAGATTAAGATGTATGATGGAATCGTTAGAACCTTGTCTAACGTTTGGCATATTCCATCTTTGAAGAAAAATATTATATCTTTGGGCATTCTTGACTCCTTTGATTACCAGTATTCAGCTGGAGGTGGAGTCATTCGAGTCTACAAGGGCTCTTCAGTGGTAATGACAGGGAAGAAGACAGATGGTCTTTATTTTCTTTAGGGTAGTACAGTGATTGGTGGAGCATCTCAGATGTTCTAGATTCAGATATTACTCATTTATGGCGCATGTGATTGTGCCATATAGGTGAACGAGTATGGTCATTTGTGAGTAGGCATTTTTTGCTTTGTGTAATCAGAAGACAGAAAAGCTTGATTTGTTTGTTTGCATTGTATTCTTGTAAAGCAGTGCTGAATTAGGTTTACTAGAGTTTATGTCTTTATGATTTTTTGGGGGTACATCTAGTGCGATGTGGTGCCCTGTTTGTACTCATATTTGTTGATGACCATTTGAAGAAGAGTCTGGATTTGTTTATCCTTGTTTTGTGATGTGTTTGATGTGTTCAAGCATTTTGAAGGCTAGTGATCTACAGACAAGAAGGTAGAGCGTTGTTCATACCATACAGTTGGGTCCACTCCACAGAAATGGAGTAGTTGAATGGAATGAGTCGGACTCTTGTGTGAGAGCTCGTAGTATGTTTTTGGATTTGCCAGGCTTGTCTACAGATTTGGGTGAAGCGGTCGACACAACTTGCTATTGGGTGAACCTTCTCTTCTTTACAATTTGTTTTTTCAGTTGTTGTTTCCACAGGAAAGGAGAGCATGGTTATAGCAAGAAGGTGGAGTTGCTGGGAGAGCTTCACAACAGAGTGCAGGTGGTACTCTAGATCATGCTATTGAAATTAAGTATGATTTTGATTTTGGCATTGACGTACAGTGAGAGCAAGTCTATAGTTTCATCTGGTAGATAGAGGAGACAGTTTAGTCACCTTTGGGATATGCTCATGCAGGCTTTGAGGTGTTCTTACTTTGGCAGAGAATATTTGTTGTTAGCCTCCGTGTGTATTCAGAAGCCGTTGTTCAAGTAAGCAGTCTGTTTCAGTGGTGCGTTGTCTTTTGTGTGAAGAGGTTGATTCTTCATTAGGACCAAGCTTGCGATTTGGTCAAATTGTCTATGGTATTGAAGACTTTTGAGTGGAAATTGAGTTCTTCAAGGATAAACGTTGTGTTCGGGGTTTGTGATTCCCCTTTGGTGATTTGTTGGTGGGAATCGATTTCTTGGTTAATGGTTTTTTGTTTAGGCTTGACGGAATTCAAGCCAAGGTGGAGATTTGTTGAGTTTGGCTTGATTTCCTGCTGAAAATATATTTTTTGGGGCTTGGCTTGACTGTTGCTTGACCCTAGCTCGACTGTGGCTCGACCCTAGCTCAAGCTAAGGTTCCGCTCGACCTCCGCTTGACAGCCCGCTCGAGTGAACTCATCCAGAGAGTTCTGCTCGACCTCCACTTTACAGTCCGCTCGAGTAAACTCATCCAGAGAGTTCCGCTCGACCTCCACTCGACAGTCCGCTCGAGCGAACTCATCTAGAGAGTTCCGCTCGACCTCCGCTCGACTGTTCGCTCGAGCGAAATCTTCCAGAGAGTTCTGCTCGACCTCCACTCGATAGTCCGCTCGAGCGAACTCATCCAGAGAGTAACGCTCGAACTCCGCTCGACTGTTCGCTCGAGCGAAATCTTCCAGAGAGTTCCGCTCGACCTCCGCTCGACTGTCCGCTCGACCTCCGCTCGACTGTCCGCTCGAGCGAGAATGCAACCCTAACGTGCGCTCGACACTTTTCTCGACGTCCGCTCGAGCGAATGTTCTGAATTAGCGCCTTGTGCTATAAATACATCATTTTCTCTTCATTTTGAAGAGACCTCAGCAGCCAGGTTAGAGAGAGTTTTAAGAATCCTTTTGTATACAATCCTAAGAGTCCATTGGATGTATTGGGGCTTTAGGATTAAGGATTTTGTGATCAATACTCTTGTACTCCATCTTTGTTCATAGTGAATTTGTTGAAACCGACCCCGACAGTGGACGTAGACTCACATTGAGCTGCACCACTTAAATCTTGGTGTTCATTGTGTGCTTTTTTTTCATTTTGTTGCTTCCGCTATTATTTACTTCAACTTAGCCTGTGTTTATTTGGTCCATTCCCAACAAACTGGTATCAGAGCGTCAAGCTCTTTGCAAAATCTTGAGGAATGGCTATGGCAAAGTTTGAAGTGGAGAAATTCGACGGACAAAACAACTTTAGCTTATGGCGCATCAAGATGAAGGCTTTGTTATGACAACAAGGCTTGTCGAAAGCTTTGGAAGGGAAGGTATCCGAGGATTCTCCCGCACCGTCAAGAAAAGAAGATGAGAAGGCACATAGTGTCATTTTGTTGTCACTATCAGATGGAGTTTTGAGGGAGGTTGCTGATGAGGAGACCGCTTTCGGTCTTTGGTCCAAGCTTGAGAGCTTGTATATTAAAAAGTCGCTCACCAACCGTTTGTATTTGAAGCAACGACTATACACTCTCAAGATGAGGGAAGGTACTCCTATTTCCGATCATCTAGATGAATTTAATAAAACTATTATGGATCTAAGAAATATTGATATTAAGCTTGATGATGAGGGTCAAGCATTAATTTTGTTGTGTTCATTGCCGGTATCATTTGAAAGTTTTGTGAACTCGATGTTGTATGGTAGAGATACCATCTCCTTGGTAGATGTAAAATCTGCTTTGAACTCTAAGGAGTTGAGAACAAAATTGGGTGTACAAGGCACAAACAATCAAGCCAATGGTTTGTTTGTGAAATATTCCTCTGGTGGTAGATCTAATGGAAGAGGTTCGGATTATGGTGGGAGTAATTCCAGTAGTAGCTCTAAATTTAACAAGAAAAATGTTAAATGTCACTACTGTCATAGGTTTAGTTATTACAAGAATGAGTGTCCCAGATTGGAGGAAAGTAAAAGTTCCTCCAATGTTGTTAGCGTTGAACAGTCTAACGACTCTGATATTGTCCTAGCAGTCAGCGGTTCTAGTGGTCACTTTGGTAACAAGTGGGTCATGGATTCAGCTTGTACATTCCATATGTGTTCCAGGATAGATTGGTTCACTACCTATGAATCAATCAACGGTGACTCCGTTTTGGTTGGAAATGATATGGCTTGTGATATTGTTGGGATTGGTTCAGTTGAGATTAAGATGTATGATGGAATCGTTAGAACCTTGTCTAACGTTTGGCATATTCCATCTTTGAAGAAAAATATTATATCTTTGGGCATTCTTGACTCCTTTGATTACCAGTATTCAGCTGGAGGTGGAGTCATTCGAGTCTACAAGGGCTCTTCAGTGGTAATGATAGGGAAGAAGACAGATGGTCTTTATTTTCTTTAGGGTAGTACAGTGATTGGTGGAGCATCTCAGATGTTCTAGATTCAGATATTACTCATTTATGGCGCATGTGATTGTGCCATATAGGTGAACGAGTATGGTCATTTGTGAGTAGGCATTTTTTGCTTTGTGTAATCAGAAGACAGAAAAGCTTGATTTGTTTGTTTGCATTGTATTCTTGTAAAGCAGTGCTGAATTAGGTTTACTAGAGTTTATGTCTTTATGATTTTTTGGGGGTACATCTAGTGCGATGTGGTGCCCTGTTTGTACTCATATTTGTTGATGACCATTTGAAGAAGAGTCTGGATTTGTTTATCCTTGTTTTGTGATGTGTTTGATGTGTTCAAGCATTTTGAAGGCTAGTGATCTACAGACAAGAAGGTAGAGCGTTGTTCATACCATACAGTTGGGTCCACTCCACAGAAATGGAGTAGTTGAATGGAATGAGTCGGACTCTTGTGTGAGAGCTCGTAGTATGTTTTTGGATTTGCCAAGCTTGTCTACAGATTTGGGTGAAGCGGTCGACACAACTTGCTATTGGGTGAACCTTCTCTTCTTTACAATTTGTTTTTTCAGTTGTTGTTTCCACAGGAAAGGAGAGCATGGTTATAGCAAGAAGGTGGAGTTGCTGGGAGAGCTTCACAACAGAGTGCAGGTGGTACTCTAGATCATGCTATTGAAATTAAGTATGATTTTGATTTTGGCATTGACGTACAGTGAGAGCAAGTCTATAGTTTCATCTGGTAGATAGAGGAGACAGTTTAGTCACCTTTGGGATATGCTCATGCAGGCTTTGAGGTGTTCTTACTTTGGCAGAGAATATTTGTTGTTAGCCTCCGTGTGTATTCAGAAGCCGTTGTTCAAGTAAGCAGTCTGTTTCAGTGGTGCGTTGTCTTTTGTGTGAAGAGGTTGATTCTTCATTAGGACCAAGCTTGCGATTTGGTCAAATTGTCTATGGTATTGAAGACTTTTGAGTGGAAATTGAGTTCTTCAAGGATAAACGTTGTGTTCGGGGTTTGTGATTCCCCTTTGGTGATTTGTTGGTGGGAATCGATTTCTTGGTTAATGGTTTTTTGTTTAGGCTTGACGGAATTCAAGCCAAGGTGGAGATTTGTTGAGTTTGGCTTGATTTCCTGCTGAAAATATATTTTTTGGGGCTTGGCTTGACTGTTGCTTGACCCTAGCTCGACTGTGGCTCGACCCTAGCTCAAGCTAAGGTTCCGCTCGACCTCCGCTTGACAGCCCGCTCGAGTGAACTCATCCAGAGAGTTCTGCTCGACCTCCACTTTACAGTCCGCTCGAGTAAACTCATCCAGAGAGTTCCGCTCGACCTCCACTCGACAGTCCGCTCGAGCGAACTCATCTAGAGAGTTCCGCTCGACCTCCGCTCGACTGTTCGCTCGAGCGAAATCTTCTAGAGAGTTCTGCTCGACCTCCACTCGATAGTCCGCTCGAGCGAACTCATCCAGAGAGTAACGCTCGAACTCCGCTCGACTGTTCGCTCGAGCGAAATCTTCCAGAGAGTTCCGCTCGACCTCCGCTCGACTGTCCGCTCGACCTCCGCTCGACTGTCCGCTCGAGCGAGAATGCAACCCTAACGTGCGCTCGACACTTTTCTCGACGTCCGCTCGAGCGAATGTTCTGAATTAGCGCCTTGTGCTATAAATACATCATTTTCTCTTCATTTTGAAGAGACCTCAGCAGCCAGGTTAGAGAGAGTTTTAAGAATCCTTTTGTATACAATCCTAAGAGTCCATTGGATGTATTGGGGCTTTAGGATTAAGGATTTTGTGATCAATACTCTTGTACTCCATCTTTGTTCATAGTGAATTTGTTGAAACCGACCCCGACAGTGGACGTAGACTCACATTGAGCTGCACCACTTAAATCTTGGTGTTCATTGTGTGCTTTTTTTTCATTTTGTTGCTTCCGCTATTATTTACTTCAACTTAGCCTGTGTTTATTTGGTCCATTCCCAACAAACTGGTATCAGAGCGTCAAGCTCTTTGCAAAATCTTGAGGAATGGCTATGGCAAAGTTTGAAGTGGAGAAATTCGACGGACAAAACAACTTTAGCTTATGGCGCATCAAGATGAAGGCTTTGTTATGACAACAAGGCTTGTCGAAAGCTTTGGAAGGGAAGGTATCCGAGGATTCTCCCGCACCGTCAAGAAAAGAAGATGAGAAGGCACATAGTGTCATTTTGTTGTCACTATCAGATGGAGTTTTGAGGGAGGTTGCTGATGAGGAGACCGCTTTCGGTCTTTGGTCCAAGCTTGAGAGCTTGTATATTAAAAAGTCGCTCACCAACCGTTTGTATTTGAAGCAACGACTATACACTCTCAAGATGAGGGAAGGTACTCCTATTTTCGATCATCTAGATGAATTTAATAAAACTATTATGGATCTAAGAAATATTGATATTAAGCTTGATGATGAGGGTCAAGCATTAATTTTGTTGTGTTCATTGCCGGTATCATTTGAAAGTTTTGTGAACTCGATGTTGTATGGTAGAGATACCATCTCCTTGGTAGATGTAAAATCTGCTTTGAACTCTAAGGAGTTGAGAACAAAATTGGGTGTACAAGGCACAAACAATCAAGCCAATGGTTTGTTTGTGAAATATTCCTCTGGTGGTAGATCTAATGGAAGAGGTTCGGATTATGGTGGGAGTAATTCCAGTAGTAGCTCTAAATTTAACAAGAAAAATGTTAAATGTCACTACTGTCATAGGTTTAGTTATTACAAGAATGAGTGTCCCAGATTGGAGGAAAGTAAAAGTTCCTCCAATGTTGTTAGCGTTGAACAGTCTAACGACTCTGATATTGTCCTAGCAGTCAGCGGTTCTAGTGGTCACTTTGGTAACAAGTGGGTCATGGATTCAGCTTGTACATTCCATATGTGTTCCAGGATAGATTGGTTCACTACCTATGAATCAATCAACGGTGACTCCGTTTTGGTTGGAAATGATATGGCTTGTGATATTGTTGGGATTGGTTCAGTTGAGATTAAGATGTATGATGGAATCGTTAGAACCTTGTCTAACGTTTGGCATATTCCATCTTTGAAGAAAAATATTATATCTTTGGGCATTCTTGACTCCTTTGATTACCAGTATTCAGCTGGAGGTGGAGTCATTCGAGTCTACAAGGGCTCTTCAGTGGTAATGACAGGGAAGAAGACAGATGGTCTTTATTTTCTTTAGGGTAGTACAGTGATTGGTGGAGCATCTCAGATGTTCTAGATTCAGATATTACTCATTTATGGCGCATGTGATTGTGCCATATAGGTGAACGAGTATGGTCATTTGTGAGTAGGCATTTTTTGCTTTGTGTAATCAGAAGACAGAAAAGCTTGATTTGTTTGTTTGCATTGTATTCTTGTAAAGCAGTGCTGAATTAGGTTTACTAGAGTTTATGTCTTTATGATTTTTTGGGGGTACATCTAGTGCGATGTGGTGCCCTGTTTGTACTCATATTTGTTGATGACCATTTGAAGAAGAGTCTGGATTTGTTTATCCTTGTTTTGTGATGTGTTTGATGTGTTCAAGCATTTTGAAGGCTAGTGATCTACAGACAAGAAGGTAGAGCGTTGTTCATACCATACAGTTGGGTCCACTCCACAGAAATGGAGTAGTTGAATGGAATGAGTCGGACTCTTGTGTGAGAGCTCGTAGTATGTTTTTGGATTTGCCAGGCTTGTCTACAGATTTGGGTGAAGCGGTCGACACAACTTGCTATTGGGTGAACCTTCTCTTCTTTACAATTTGTTTTTTCAGTTGTTGTTTCCACAGGAAAGGAGAGCATGGTTATAGCAAGAAGGTGGAGTTGCTGGGAGAGCTTCACAACAGAGTGCAGGTGGTACTCTAGATCATGCTATTGAAATTAAGTATGATTTTGATTTTGGCATTGACGTACAGTGAGAGCAAGTCTATAGTTTCATCTGGTAGATAGAGGAGACAGTTTAGTCACCTTTGGGATATGCTCATGCAGGCTTTGAGGTGTTCTTACTTTGGCAGAGAATATTTGTTGTTAGCCTCCGTGTGTATTCAGAAGCCGTTGTTCAAGTAAGCAGTCTGTTTCAGTGGTGCGTTGTCTTTTGTGTGAAGAGGTTGATTCTTCATTAGGACCAAGCTTGCGATTTGGTCAAATTGTCTATGGTATTGAAGACTTTTGAGTGGAAATTGAGTTCTTCAAGGATAAACGTTGTGTTCGGGGTTTGTGATTCCCCTTTGGTGATTTGTTGGTGGGAATCGATTTCTTGGTTAATGGTTTTTTGTTTAGGCTTGACGGAATTCAAGCCAAGGTGGAGATTTGTTGAGTTTGGCTTGATTTCCTGCTGAAAATATATTTTTTGGGGCTTGGCTTGACTGTTGCTTGACCCTAGCTCGACTGTGGCTCGACCCTAGCTCAAGCTAAGGTTCCGCTCGACCTCCGCTTGACAGCCCGCTCGAGTGAACTCATCCAGAGAGTTCTGCTCGACCTCCACTTTACAGTCCGCTCGAGTAAACTCATCCAGAGAGTTCCGCTCGACCTCCACTCGACAGTCCGCTCGAGCGAACTCATCTAGAGAGTTCCGCTCGACCTCCGCTCGACTGTTCGCTCGAGCGAAATCTTCCAGAGAGTTCTGCTCGACCTCCACTCGATAGTCCGCTCGAGCGAACTCATCCAGAGAGTAACGCTCGAACTCCGCTCGACTGTTCGCTCGAGCGAAATCTTCCAGAGAGTTCCGCTCGACCTCCGCTCGACTGTCCGCTCGACCTCCGCTCGACTGTCCGCTCGAGCGAGAATGCAACCCTAACGTGCGCTCGACACTTTTCTCGACGTCCGCTCGAGCGAATGTTCTGAATTAGCGCCTTGTGCTATAAATACATCATTTTCTCTTCATTTTGAAGAGACCTCAGCAGCCAGGTTAGAGAGAGTTTTAAGAATCCTTTTGTATACAATCCTAAGAGTCCATTGGATGTATTGGGGCTTTAGGATTAAGGATTTTGTGATCAATACTCTTGTACTCCATCTTTGTTCATAGTGAATTTGTTGAAACCGACCCCGACAGTGGACGTAGACTCACATTGAGCTGCACCACTTAAATCTTGGTGTTCATTGTGTGCTTTTTTTTCATTTTGTTGCTTCCGCTATTATTTACTTCAACTTAGCCTGTGTTTATTTGGTCCATTCCCAACAAACTGGTATCAGAGCGTCAAGCTCTTTGCAAAATCTTGAGGAATGGCTATGGCAAAGTTTGAAGTGGAGAAATTCGACGGACAAAACAACTTTAGCTTATGGCGCATCAAGATGAAGGCTTTGTTATGACAACAAGGCTTGTCGAAAGCTTTGGAAGGGAAGGTATCCGAGGATTCTCCCGCACCGTCAAGAAAAGAAGATGAGAAGGCACATAGTGTCATTTTGTTGTCACTATCAGATGGAGTTTTGAGGGAGGTTGCTGATGAGGAGACCGCTTTCGGTCTTTGGTCCAAGCTTGAGAGCTTGTATATTAAAAAGTCGCTCACCAACCGTTTGTATTTGAAGCAACGACTATACACTCTCAAGATGAGGGAAGGTACTCCTATTTCCGATCATCTAGATGAATTTAATAAAACTATTATGGATCTAAGAAATATTGATATTAAGCTTGATGATGAGGGTCAAGCATTAATTTTGTTGTGTTCATTGCCGGTATCATTTGAAAGTTTTGTGAACTCGATGTTGTATGGTAGAGATACCATCTCCTTGGTAGATGTAAAATCTGCTTTGAACTCTAAGGAGTTGAGAACAAAATTGGGTGTACAAGGCACAAACAATCAAGCCAATGGTTTGTTTGTGAAATATTCCTCTGGTGGTAGATCTAATGGAAGAGGTTCGGATTATGGTGGGAGTAATTCCAGTAGTAGCTCTAAATTTAACAAGAAAAATGTTAAATGTCACTACTGTCATAGGTTTAGTTATTACAAGAATGAGTGTCCCAGATTGGAGGAAAGTAAAAGTTCCTCCAATGTTGTTAGCGTTGAACAGTCTAACGACTCTGATATTGTCCTAGCAGTCAGCGGTTCTAGTGGTCACTTTGGTAACAAGTGGGTCATGGATTCAGCTTGTACATTCCATATGTGTTCCAGGATAGATTGGTTCACTACCTATGAATCAATCAACGGTGACTCCGTTTTGGTTGGAAATGATATGGCTTGTGATATTGTTGGGATTGGTTCAGTTGAGATTAAGATGTATGATGGAATCGTTAGAACCTTGTCTAACGTTTGGCATATTCCATCTTTGAAGAAAAATATTATATCTTTGGGCATTCTTGACTCCTTTGATTACCAGTATTCAGCTGGAGGTGGAGTCATTCGAGTCTACAAGGGCTCTTCAGTGGTAATGACAGGGAAGAAGACAGATGGTCTTTATTTTCTTTAGGGTAGTACAGTGATTGGTGGAGCATCTCAGATGTTCTAGATTCAGATATTACTCATTTATGGCGCATGTGATTGTGCCATATAGGTGAACGAGTATGGTCATTTGTGAGTAGGCATTTTTTGCTTTGTGTAATCAGAAGACAGAAAAGCTTGATTTGTTTGTTTGCATTGTATTCTTGTAAAGCAGTGCTGAATTAGGTTTACTAGAGTTTATGTCTTTATGATTTTTTGGGGGTACATCTAGTGCGATGTGGTGCCCTGTTTGTACTCATATTTGTTGATGACCATTTGAAGAAGAGTCTGGATTTGTTTATCCTTGTTTTGTGATGTGTTTGATGTGTTCAAGCATTTTGAAGGCTAGTGATCTACAGACAAGAAGGTAGAGCGTTGTTCATACCATACAGTTGGGTCCACTCCACAGAAATGGAGTAGTTGAATGGAATGAGTCGGACTCTTGTGTGAGAGCTCGTAGTATGTTTTTGGATTTGCCAGGCTTGTCTACAGATTTGGGTGAAGCGGTCGACACAACTTGCTATTGGGTGAACCTTCTCTTCTTTACAATTTGTTTTTTCAGTTGTTGTTTCCACAGGAAAGGAGAGCATGGTTATAGCAAGAAGGTGGAGTTGCTGGGAGAGCTTCACAACAGAGTGCAGGTGGTACTCTAGATCATGCTATTGAAATTAAGTATGATTTTGATTTTGGCATTGACGTACAGTGAGAGCAAGTCTATAGTTTCATCTGGTAGATAGAGGAGACAGTTTAGTCACCTTTGGGATATGCTCATGCAGGCTTTGAGGTGTTCTTACTTTGGCAGAGAATATTTGTTGTTAGCCTCCGTGTGTATTCAGAAGCCGTTGTTCAAGTAAGCAGTCTGTTTCAGTGGTGCGTTGTCTTTTGTGTGAAGAGGTTGATTCTTCATTAGGACCAAGCTTGCGATTTGGTCAAATTGTCTATGGTATTGAAGACTTTTGAGTGGAAATTGAGTTCTTCAAGGATAAACGTTGTGTTCGGGGTTTGTGATTCCCCTTTGGTGATTTGTTGGTGGGAATCGATTTCTTGGTTAATGGTTTTTTGTTTAGGCTTGACGGAATTCAAGCCAAGGTGGAGATTTGTTGAGTTTGGCTTGATTTCCTGCTGAAAATATATTTTTTGGGGCTTGGCTTGACTGTTGCTTGACCCTAGCTCGACTGTGGCTCGACCCTAGCTCAAGCTAAGGTTCCGCTCGACCTCCGCTTGACAGCCCGCTCGAGTGAACTCATCCAGAGAGTTCTGCTCGACCTCCACTTTACAGTCCGCTCGAGTAAACTCATCCAGAGAGTTCCGCTCGACCTCCACTCGACAGTCCGCTCGAGCGAACTCATCTAGAGAGTTCCGCTCGACCTCCGCTCGACTGTTCGCTCGAGCGAAATCTTCCAGAGAGTTCTGCTCGACCTCCACTCGATAGTCCGCTCGAGCGAACTCATCCAGAGAGTAACGCTCGAACTCCGCTCGACTGTTCGCTCGAGCGAAATCTTCCAGAGAGTTCCGCTCGACCTCCGCTCGACTGTCCGCTCGACCTCCGCTCGACTGTCCGCTCGAGCGAGAATGCAACCCTAACGTGCGCTCGACACTTTTCTCGACGTCCGCTCGAGCGAATGTTCTGAATTAGCGCCTTGTGCTATAAATACATCATTTTCTCTTCATTTTGAAGAGACCTCAGCAGCCAGGTTAGAGAGAGTTTTAAGAATCCTTTTGTATACAATCCTAAGAGTCCATTGGATGTATTGGGGCTTTAGGATTAAGGATTTTGTGATCAATACTCTTGTACTCCATCTTTGTTCATAGTGAATTTGTTGAAACCGACCCCGACAGTGGACGTAGACTCACATTGAGCTGCACCACTTAAATCTTGGTGTTCATTGTGTGCTTTTTTTTCATTTTGTTGCTTCCGCTATTATTTACTTCAACTTAGCCTGTGTTTATTTGGTCCATTCCCAACAAACTGGTATCAGAGCGTCAAGCTCTTTGCAAAATCTTGAGGAATGGCTATGGCAAAGTTTGAAGTGGAGAAATTCGACGGACAAAACAACTTTAGCTTATGGCGCATCAAGATGAAGGCTTTGTTATGACAACAAGGCTTGTCGAAAGCTTTGGAAGGGAAGGTATCCGAGGATTCTCCCGCACCGTCAAGAAAAGAAGATGAGAAGGCACATAGTGTCATTTTGTTGTCACTATCAGATGGAGTTTTGAGGGAGGTTGCTGATGAGGAGACCGCTTTCGGTCTTTGGTCCAAGCTTGAGAGCTTGTATATTAAAAAGTCGCTCACCAACCGTTTGTATTTGAAGCAACGACTATACACTCTCAAGATGAGGGAAGGTACTCCTATTTCCGATCATCTAGATGAATTTAATAAAACTATTATGGATCTAAGAAATATTGATATTAAGCTTGATGATGAGGGTCAAGCATTAATTTTGTTGTGTTCATTGCCGGTATCATTTGAAAGTTTTGTGAACTCGATGTTGTATGGTAGAGATACCATCTCCTTGGTAGATGTAAAATCTGCTTTGAACTCTAAGGAGTTGAGAACAAAATTGGGTGTACAAGGCACAAACAATCAAGCCAATGGTTTGTTTGTGAAATATTCCTCTGGTGGTAGATCTAATGGAAGAGGTTCGGATTATGGTGGGAGTAATTCCAGTAGTAGCTCTAAATTTAACAAGAAAAATGTTAAATGTCACTACTGTCATAGGTTTAGTTATTACAAGAATGAGTGTCCCAGATTGGAGGAAAGTAAAAGTTCCTCCAATGTTGTTAGCGTTGAACAGTCTAACGACTCTGATATTGTCCTAGCAGTCAGCGGTTCTAGTGGTCACTTTGGTAACAAGTGGGTCATGGATTCAGCTTGTACATTCCATATGTGTTCCAGGATAGATTGGTTCACTACCTATGAATCAATCAACGGTGACTCCGTTTTGGTTGGAAATGATATGGCTTGTGATATTGTTGGGATTGGTTCAGTTGAGATTAAGATGTATGATGGAATCGTTAGAACCTTGTCTAACGTTTGGCATATTCCATCTTTGAAGAAAAATATTATATCTTTGGGCATTCTTGACTCCTTTGATTACCAGTATTCAGCTGGAGGTGGAGTCATTCGAGTCTACAAGGGCTCTTCAGTGGTAATGACAGGGAAGAAGACAGATGGTCTTTATTTTCTTTAGGGTAGTACAGTGATTGGTGGAGCATCTCAGATGTTCTAGATTCAGATATTACTCATTTATGGCGCATGTGATTGTGCCATATAGGTGAACGAGTATGGTCATTTGTGAGTAGGCATTTTTTGCTTTGTGTAATCAGAAGACAGAAAAGCTTGATTTGTTTGTTTGCATTGTATTCTTGTAAAGCAGTGCTGAATTAGGTTTACTAGAGTTTATGTCTTTATGATTTTTTGGGGGTACATCTAGTGCGATGTGGTGCCCTGTTTGTACTCATATTTGTTGATGACCATTTGAAGAAGAGTCTGGATTTGTTTATCCTTGTTTTGTGATGTGTTTGATGTGTTCAAGCATTTTGAAGGCTAGTGATCTACAGACAAGAAGGTAGAGCGTTGTTCATACCATACAGTTGGGTCCACTCCACAGAAATGGAGTAGTTGAATGGAATGAGTCGGACTCTTGTGTGAGAGCTCGTAGTATGTTTTTGGATTTGCCAGGCTTGTCTACAGATTTGGGTGAAGCGGTCGACACAACTTGCTATTGGGTGAACCTTCTCTTCTTTACAATTTGTTTTTTCAGTTGTTGTTTCCACAGGAAAGGAGAGCATGGTTATAGCAAGAAGGTGGAGTTGCTGGGAGAGCTTCACAACAGAGTGCAGGTGGTACTCTAGATCATGCTATTGAAATTAAGTATGATTTTGATTTTGGCATTGACGTACAGTGAGAGCAAGTCTATAGTTTCATCTGGTAGATAGAGGAGACAGTTTAGTCACCTTTGGGATATGCTCATGCAGGCTTTGAGGTGTTCTTACTTTGGCAGAGAATATTTGTTGTTAGCCTCCGTGTGTATTCAGAAGCCGTTGTTCAAGTAAGCAGTCTGTTTCAGTGGTGCGTTGTCTTTTGTGTGAAGAGGTTGATTCTTCATTAGGACCAAGCTTGCGATTTGGTCAAATTGTCTATGGTATTGAAGACTTTTGAGTGGAAATTGAGTTCTTCAAGGATAAACGTTGTGTTCGGGGTTTGTGATTCCCCTTTGGTGATTTGTTGGTGGGAATCGATTTCTTGGTTAATGGTTTTTTGTTTAGGCTTGACGGAATTCAAGCCAAGGTGGAGATTTGTTGAGTTTGGCTTGATTTCCTGCTGAAAATTTATTTTTTGGGGCTTGGCTTGACTGTTGCTTGACCCTAGCTCGACTGTGGCTCGACCCTAGCTCAAGCTAAGGTTCCGCTCGACCTCCGCTTGACAGCCCGCTCGAGTGAACTCATCCAGAGAGTTCTGCTCGACCTCCACTTTACAGTCCGCTCGAGTAAACTCATCCAGAGAGTTCCGCTCGACCTCCACTCGACAGTCCGCTCGAGTGAACTCATCTAGAGAGTTCCGCTCGACCTCCGCTCGACTGTTCGCTCGAGCGAAATCTTCCAGAGAGTTCTGCTCGACCTCCACTCGATAGTCCGCTCGAGCGAACTCATCCAGAGAGTAACGCTCGAACTCCGCTCGACTGTTCGCTCGAGCGAAATCTTCCAGAGAGTTCCGCTCGACCTCCGCTCGACTGTCCGCTCGAGTGAGAATGCAACCCTAAAGTGCACTCGACACTTTGCTCGACGTCCGCTCGAGTGAATGTTCTGAATTAGCGCCTTGTGCTATAAATACATCATTTTCTCTTCATTTTGAAGAGACCTCAGCAGCCAGGTTAGAGAGAGTTTTGAGAATCCTTTTGTATACAATCCTAAGAGTCCATTGGGTGTATTGGAGCTTTAAGATTAAGGATTTTGTGACCAATACTCTTGTACTCCATCTTTGTTCATAGTGAATTTGTTGAAATCGACCCCGACAGTGGACATAGGCTCACCTTGAGCTGAACCACTTAAATCTTGGTGTTCATTGTGTGATTGTTTTTCATTTTGTTTCTTCCGCTATTATTTACTTCAACTTAGCCTTTGTTTATTTGGTTCATTCCCAGCAAATGGGCTGACCAGAGGTGGCCTCACCACCTGATTGTGATCATATTTGCACTCTATCTATTGTGAACTGCTTATGATGGATTTAGAAGGGAGGAAGCTGCATGCGCTCCTTCAAGTTGGGAGTGAAATTCAATGAGTCAATCGGTGACTGATACTGATAATCTAAGGCGAATCCGTATTTTGAATTCAAGCCTAGGAATTAGTACATGTCAAAGCACACGAGAGTAATCTAACGGCCATTGAGCCACCACCTTTGGTGGTTTCTCATTTTTGTGTTTGGTATTCAAGTATGGGTTGCTTAGTTTCACTTTTGCGTTTAGCTATAGATTTCACAGACTCTCATTTTGAGAAGTGGGGTTCAGCTCCAAGCCGTTAATATAAATATCTTCTTATTGTTCTTCTATTTATTTTTAATGGGTTAATGATATATCTAATAATATAGATTTCCTACATCCAGTTGCGTATTCAATTTTTTCAAAAATTTCTGTTAAAAAGGCATAAATTTTGTTGACTTACCATGTAGAATTGGTGAATTCTAATTTTCCAAAGTTTATGATGACTGACATGTTATGGCAGAAAAGAATACTGGTGAGTTCACTTGGATTTGATGGGTAAGACAATTCACTTGTCTGGATTCCCTTGTAGTGTGACTGCACAAGAAGTTGAGGAATTTCTGGAGCGACATACAGGTGAAGGTACTGTTTATGCTATTAAGATTAGGCCAAACGAAAGTGGAGTTCAACGAGCAAATGCAACTGTTCAATTCACCAGCAACAGACATGCTGAGTCTATTATCTCCTTGGCTAATGTACGCCTAGCGCTCTTATTTGAAGGCATTAGAAATGGAGTGTGATATTGTACCAAAGCCAAGAACAACTCTGCATAGCTTGGAAAACACAACACTGCATTTTGGCTGTCAGATCTCAAATGAAAAATTTTCAATCCTATGGTGAGCAGTGAATGTTTCTGTGAATTTTGGGACTAGATTTCGAAAATTTCAATTTGTTCTGTTGCATAATTATGTGGAGTACAGGCTTGAACTTTCCTATGAGAACATATGGCAGATTGAGTTGCATCGCCCACGTGGTCAAACTGCAAAGTATCTTCTGATCCAGGTTCTCCTTTAGTTTAGTTTAATCTTCAAGTACATGGTAATCTTCTCTTGATACCTAAGTAGCTAGACAGGAATAGCATTTATTTTTTCAAATTTGTTTTGTCAATTTTGGAGAATTAAAAAATTGCATGTTTTGCATGTTGAGCTTGCTCCTCTGTTTCTCTGATTTGCGAAAGAATCGCAGCAACCTAACTGAATTGTTGCTGTAATGATCCAAGGAAGGACGAAGCCATATCTGGCTCATATTTTAAAATGATTAGTTGAGGCTGCAATTGAAGTCCCTTGGAATTCATTATAATAGGCAGGAACTTCTCATTTCCCCTCATTCGCCACCTTCCTTCCTTCATATGCATAATTCGTGGGATTTTAATCTCCCTCTCTTAGTTTCCTGATCTACTTGTCGAGCCATTCCATCATATACCATTTGTAGCGATTAAAGGAAGGCTTAAGTCACATTTGGGCCCATATTCCAAAAGGATTCGTCAAGGTTATGATTGGAGTCCCTCATAATTCATTGTAAGAGGGGATACATTTTCTCTCAAAGGGCTGTGGAGTCCCTACTCATTCGAAAGAGAGAGATCTGCTGAATCCTCTTTTCCATCACCTTTCAATGAAACTGGACAAATCTATACTTTCCAAGTTCTTGAAAAAATAATTATAAAACAAGAATATACGGAACATAAAGTTAATTGAGTACTTCTTGTGGAGATAGCAAATGAGTCTTCTGTTAAGAACTTGACAAATAGAAGATTAAATTCTAGATAACTAGAAAAATAGAGAGAAAGAAAAGAAGGCTATCGTATATTGCATTAAGGCTACTGAATTGAATGAATTGATACAAACGTTTTACATGTATTTATACAGATATGAGAAGAGAATAACAGATGGCTTATTAACATAAATAACTGTCAATGTAAATTCTCTAATCTGCCCTTCTCATATTTAGCTTTTAATTCCATATCTTCTATCTTTGATGCTATACTCCAACACCCCCCCTCAAGATGAACATGAATATTGAGGATGTTCATCTTGCGGAGAGTATGGTGAAAAGGTAAAGAACCAAGTGGTTTTGTAAGGATGTCTGCCAACTGTAGTCAAGATGGAATGTAGAATAGCTTGGTAAGGTTTTGCTGTAGTTTTTCACGAACTAAATGACAGTCAATTTGGATGTGTTTGGTTCTTTCATGCTGAACTGGATTGGAGGCTATGGACATGGCAGATTTGCTATCAGTATACATCAATGTTGGCCGAGAATGATGAATCTGTAAATCCTGCAGTGCATAATTCAACCATTGGACTTCACATGTTGTGGCTGCAAGTGCTCGATATTCTGCTTCAGCAGATGATCGACTGATAGTTAGTTGCTTTTTGGACTTCCATGAGATCAATGAGTTACCCAAAAACACTGCAAACCTTGTGACACTTCTCCTTGTATCAATGCACCCTGCCCAATCACTGTCTGAAAATGCCTTGAGTTGCATTTCTGAGGATGCCGAGAAGAACAATCCCTGGCCTAGAGTTGCTTTCAAGTACCTTAACACTCTAACTGCTGCTTGATAATGACTTACAGCAAGCTTAGCTAGGAATTGGCTTAGGACTTGTACTGAATATGCAAGGTCTGGTCTTGTAAGTGTTAAGTATAGTAGTCTCCCAATGAGTTTTCTGTAGGCTGAAGGATCTTCATACAAATCAGAATCATTGGCTGTCAACTTTAAGTTGCTCTCCATTGGAAAGGCTGCAGGCTTTGCACCAATGATTCATGTGTCTTGAAGAATATCCAATGCATATTTCATTTGGCAGATGGAAATACCTACTTTGGATCTTGCTATTTCCAATCCAAGGAAATATTTGAGGGGCCCCAGATCTTTTATAGTAAATTGATCATGCAGAAATTCTTTTAATTGTTGAATTTCTTGTAAGCTATCACTGGCCAGCAACACATCATCAACATATACCAGCAATGCCATAAAAGATGTTGTGGATTTCTTTATAAAAAGAGAGCAATCAAAATTCCCTTGAGTAAAACCATAACTAATGAGGGCAGTAGACAATTTTTCAAACCATTTTTGAGATGCCTGTTTGAGACCATAAAGGCTTTTTAAAAGTTTGCAAACCTTGTTTTCTGCATTAGGCATTCCAGGGGGCAGCTCCATGTAAACTTCTTCTTGTAAATCACCATGCAAAAATGAATTGTTTATATCCAATTGGTGGAGATGCCAGTTCTTAATTGCAACCACAGCAAGTAATAGTCTAATAGAAGTCACTTTTGCCACAGGAGAAAAAGTATCAAAGAAATCCAAACCCTCTTGTTGATTATAGCCCTTTGCCACTAATCTGGCCTTGTGCCTCTCTATACTTCCATCAGCTTTATATTTGACTCTAAAAACCCATTTACAACCAATAGTCTGTTTATTTTTAGGTAGAGTAACAAGGTTCCAAGTTTTATTTAACTCCAAAGCCTCAAGTTCATTTTTCATAGCTTTTTGCCATTCAGGAAATTGTACAGCCTGTTTATAAGATTTAGGTTTTGGACAGTTTGAAATTGAAGCAAGAAAAGCTTTATGGGAATTAGATATTCTACTAGAAGATAAGAAGGATGAGATAGGATATGGATTACCTTTAGAAGCATCATTAGAAGAAGTGAGAGGGGTTGCATTTGAAGAAACATTGCTGCAATAGTAGTCCTGCAAGAAAGTAGGTTTGTGTCTAACTCGAGAGGATTTTCTTCTATCTGGGCTGCTATTGGATTGATCAAGAATTATGGACAGATTTGGATCAATGTTTGGATTGGGGATATTTGGATCAATGTCTGGGATATTTCGATCAATGTTTTGCATGGAGTCATTAATGGACAGATTTGATGATTCACTCTGGTTAGGATTAACAACTGGGATTTTAGAAGAATAATCTGCACTGTATAAATCCTCTGAGGCAGGAAACAAAAAAGAATGAGCATGAGGATTTGAAGGAACAGCTTTGAATGGGAAAACATTTTCATGGAATGTGACATTCCTTGAAATGAAAATTTTATTGCTATTGAGGTCCATGACTTTGTAACCTTTGATATCAGATGGATATCCAAGGAAAACACATTTTGTAGCTCTTGGATCGAATTTGTGTCTGTGATGCTGCAATGTAGATGCAAAACAAAGGCAACCAAAAACCTTTAAATGAGAAAGTTTTGGTATTTTGTTAAACAACATTTCATAAGGTGTTTTATTATTGAGAAGTGGGGTGGGAATTCTATTTATTATATGGGCAGCAACTAACACACAGTCAATCCAAAAAGACAAAGGGATATTAGCTTGAAACATTAAAGCTCTAGCTGTGCTAATTAAGTGTTGATGTTTTCTTTCAACTATTCCATTTTGCTATGGAGTTTCTACACAACTTCTTTGGTGTAAAATGCCATTTTCATGATAAAAATCATTAATGAGAAATTCTGGTCCATTATCAGACCTTACTGTTTTAACAGTTGTGTTGAACTGAGTTTTTATCATGTTGCAAAAGTTCTTGAGTAAAAAAGAGACTTCAAACTTGGTTTTAAGCATATAAACCCAAGTAAATCTTGTAAAATCATCTACAATTGTTAAAAAATATTTATAACCTGAATAGGAAATTGTTGCAAATGGACCCCATATGTCACAATGTATCAAATCAAAAATTTTATTAAAACTAGTTTCAGATACAGCAAAGGGTTGCTTTCTTTGTTTAGCTAATGGACATACATCACAAACACTTTGACAATTGATAGAAATTGAGGGATCTAACTTTTTGAGAAGAAGCAGTCTAGAATGGGATGCATGACCTAATCTGTAATGCCAGACATCTGAAGAATTGTTTGAAACAATTGAAGCAAAGGAGGCTGAATTAGACTTAGATGTGTTGCAAGAAGAAGCCTTAGAATCAGCTTGTTGTAAAATGTAGAGCCCTTGTTTCTCAAATGCAATCCCAATCATCTTCTTTAGGTATTGGTCCTGTATAAGGCAGTGAGAATGAGAAAAGGATAAGCAAAGATTAGAATATTTGGTGAGCTTTGAAACAGATAAGAGATTAACAGAAAATGAAGGTACACATAGTACATTTGATAAGAAAATTTGATTGGAAAGGCAAATTGTGCCAATATGAGTGGCTGGAACTGTTTGGCCATTTGGCAGGTTTATTGATGTGTTAATATCTTTGGGAGGAAAGCAGTATAAAAGTGGTGAACAGATCATATGATCTGTTGCACCAGTGTCGAGAATCCAATGATGATTGGATTTTTGAGTAAATGAAGTAGGATATTTAGAGACATTACCAGAGAAGTTTGAAGATGTAATAAGATTGCAAGTTGAAGGCTGAACAGTTGTGGAAGGCTGAGAATTGTTGGCAAGAGATATGAGTTTATTGATTTCTTCAGCAGTTAAAGAAAACCTTGGTTCCTCATTGTTGGTTTGATTGCAGACTTCAGTTGAAATGGCATTATGAGCAGAGTAATTTCGTTTCCCTTTTGGTCTAGTCCACCCAGGGGGATAACCATGAAGCTGAAAACATTTTTCAATGGTATGACCATTGTATCCACAATGTGTACAGTGAAGTGAAGCTTTCTTGGATTTTTCTTTTGAGAATCGATATGAAGAAGCTGCTGGGTTCAACTGCTTTACCATCAGTGCATGAGTTTCACTAGAAACTGAATTGCTAAGCTGTCTTTGAGACTCTTCTTGAATCAATAGAGAGAATACTTTGGCCATAGTTGGTAATGGGACAACAAGAAGTAATTGGCTTCTAACAGAAGCATAGGAATCATTCAATCCAACAAGAAACTTTAAAACATAGTCAAATTGCTGTCTTTGTAGCAAGAAAGTAAAAAGATCACATGTACAAGATGACATTTTTCCACATGTGCAAGTAGGAAATGGACGATAACTCACATACTCATCCCAAAGTGTTTTGAAGGCACTAAAATATTCTATGATTGATAAAGAACCTTGATTAATGCAACTTAATGACTTCTCAAGATGAAATACTCTCGGTCCATCACTTCTCAAATACCGAGTCTTCAATTCATTCCATAGATCCAAGGCTGAGGCAACATACAATATACTATTTCTGATCTCCTTGGAGATAGAATTGATCAACCAAGAAAGCACTAAGTTGTTTGCAAGCAACCAAGCTGTGTATGCAATGGTTTGAGTGGTGGAAGGTGGGTGGACAGAACCATCAACAAATGCAACTTTATTCTTGACTGTCAGGGCTATAACAATCGATCTACTCCAAGCAACATAATTGTCTCCATTGAAGATCTCTGAGACTAGAAGAATACCTGGATTATCACTGGGATGAATGTAGTAAGGACTGGAAGAGTCATCTGATGGATTAATGTTCACAGAATTTGCAGAACCTTCAGAGGCCATTTCAAGAATGATAAAGATTTGCAATTCTTGAAAGAAAACACTGGGCAAGAATAACTACAAGATCTTGAGAAAAGATATTGTAATGCAGAAAATAGAAAGATCAAGTTCTGGTATGCGGAATGTTTAATCTGATACCATGTTAAGAACTTGACAAACAGAAGATTAAATTCTAGATAACTAGAAAAACAGAGAGATAGAAAAGAAGGCTATCGTATATTGCATTAAGGCTACTGAATTGAATGAATTGATACAAACGTTTTACATGTATTTATACAGATATGAGAAGAGAATAACAGATGGCTTATTAACAGAAATAACTGTCAATGTACATTCTCTAATCTGCCCTTCTCATATTTAGCTTTTAATTCCATATCTTCTATCTTTGATGCTATACTCCAACATCTTCATCATTAATAAATGTGAGAACAGATTCTATTTAGGAGTGCCAATGATTACCTTGGCTGAAGTTACCCTGAGGGGGGACACTTGAAGTGGAAGGAATGAGGCTATTTTTCATTATGACTGTTAGTTCAGCTATCTTCTCTTATCATTTCATCTTCAAAAATTCAAACATCATTTTTCAATTTTCTGCACTAAGTCACTGTACTTATTCCCAACTCGACATCGTTAATTGACCAAGTGTGATGCATATATATGCATATATTCTGGAAAGCGGTTCTACTTTCTCTTGTAATCTGGATCTAGTTCCTATAGTTGGCCCTTCTCCAGGTGTTGATTTACCGTATGTAATCTTGTTTAAAATAAACTTGTTGGTTCAGAACGGCTGTCTTGCTGGGCCAACACTTGATGTTACGTTTTATCGCTTGGTTGATCCACGTAATATAAACATTGCCTGTATAGAATATGCACTAGAGAAGCTCTATCATTTAAAGGAATGTTGCTATGAGCCATCGAGGTGGCTCAATGAGCAGTACAGAAAGTACCTCACATCAAGGCATTTTCCAAAGTCGCCTGCTATATCCTTGGACTCTGGGTTGGTTTATGTACGCAGGGTTCAGATAACACCTTCGAAAGTGTACTTCTGTGGTCCAAAAATTAATGTATCAAATCGTGTGCTGCGCCAATTTTCTGCTTATATAGATAATTTTCTCCGTGTCTCATTTGTTGATGAGGATTTGGATAAAATGTTTGCGACAGATTTATCTCCTCGGGCAACTTCTGCAAATGAAGATAGGAAAACTGGAATCTACAGAAGGATTCTTTCTGTTCTCAGAAATGGCATTGTTTTTGCTGGTAAGAAGTTTGAAACTCTTGCATTCTCATGAAGTCAGTTACGGGATAATTCTATATGGTTGTTTGCTTCAAGAGATGGGTTTACTGCTGCTCATATAAGAGCCTGGATGGGAAATTTTGGTCATATTAGAAACGTGGCAAACTATGCTGCCAGACTGGGTCAATCCTTCGGCTCATCCACAGAAACTCTTACAATTCATGATCATGAAATTGAAATTATACCTGATGTAGAGTTAAAATGGGGTGGAGTCAATTATGTTTTCTCTGATGGAATCGGGAAAATATCTGCTAAGTTTGCGGAGAAAGTGGCTTTGAAATGTGGCTGTAAAGGATCCCATCCATCAGCCTTTCAGATTTGACATGGTGGGTATAAAGGTGTTGTTACTGTTGATCCAACCTCAACAATGAAATTATCATTGAGGAAGAGCATGTCCAAGTTTGAAGCAGATAACCACAAGAAACGAGATGTCTTGGCATTTAGCAAGTTTCAGCCTAGTTTTCTGAATCGCTAGTTGATCAGTCTGTTGTCTACCCTTGGTGTGAAGGATAGTGTTTTTGAGAATAAACAAAGACAAGCTATAGAACAACTGGATGCTATACCATGAGATCCATTGAAGGCACAAGAGGCTCTTGATTTGATGTCCCCAGGAAAGAATACAAACATTCTAAAGGAAATGCTCGTGTGGTTACAAGCCTGATGCTGAACCATTTCTTGCTATGATGCTGCAGACATTCAGGGCATCGAAATTGTTGGAGTTGCGAACCAAAACGAGGATCTTCATTTCAGATGGAAGAGCAATGATGGGATGTCTAGATGAAACTGGAACCTTAGAATATGGTAAGGTATTTGTACAATTTTCTGGCACTAGACAAAGGCAGTCATTCAATGATTCCATCATGTTCAGTGACCATGGAGCCGATCAACGTGTTTTAGTTACGGGGAAGGTTGTAGTTGCCAAAAACCCATGCTTGCATCCAGGCGAGGTGCTTGTTTTAAGGACTGTAAATGTGCCGGCATTGCACCATTTGGTGGATTGTGTTGTTTTTCCTCAAAAAGGATTGAGGTAAATTAATCTCTTAGTACTTTTATGGCACTATAGTATTGAATTATGTTTATCAGTCTCCTACATATGTGAGACTTTGTTTGAATTTAAAACGTAAATTGCTGGTGAAAGGTGGATTGGGTGGATAATGAAGTGCATATCATCTGTTACATATGCTGTCTTAGTTAATGGCAAGCTAGGGGAGACTGTTATGCCTTCAAGAGGATTAAGACAAGGAGATCCATTATCTCCTTACTTGTTCCTTTTGTGTGCTAAAGGACTAAGTGCTTTACTTAATAAGGCTAAAAGTAGATCAGAACTAAAAGGTGTGGCAGTGGCTAGAGGAGGCTTAAGGGTTACCCATTTGTTATTTGCAGATGATTGCATCATTTTTGAGAAGGCTAGTTGGATGGAATGGAGGAAGATAATGGATATTCTTGGGACTTATGAAGCAGCATCAGGCCAGAGCCTTAATAAACATAAAACCACAGTGTTTTTTAGTCCAAAAGTCAAAGCTTCTATGAAGGAAGGAATCATAAGAGAGATGGGGGCCAGGCAGCAGAGTTGTTGTGAAAAATACTTGGGTTTGCCAATTACAGCTGGTAGATCAAAGTATAACTCTTTTAGAGTCATCAAGGACAAAGTGTGGAAGAAGCTTCAAAATTGGAAAAATCAGTTCTTGTCTCCCTCAGGGAAGGAAGTGTTGCTAAAGGCAGTTATACAATCCATCCCAACTTACTATATAATTGTTTTCCAGCTTCCAAATAAGTTATGTAAGGGGATAGCAGCACAAATGGCAAAGTTTTGGTGGGGCTATAAAAAAGAGGATTGTAAAATACAATGGAAAAGCTGGACCAAGATGGGGGTTTGGAAACATGGTGGTGGATTGGGGTTCCGAGAGCTTGAGAGTTTCAATAAGGCTCTTTTACCCAAGCAATGCTGGAGAGTGTTAGTTAATCCACAATCTTTGGTTGCAAGGATATTGAGAGACAAGTATTTCAGGCATGGGAAATTTTTAGATGCAAAGTTGGGTTACAAGCCTTCAACTATGTGAAGAAGCTTATGGGGTTCTTTGGATTTACTAAAGGAAGGATTGGTAAGGAGAGTTGGTGATGGGGAAAACATCAATATATGGGGTGATAGGTGGATACCAAAGCTATCTACTTTCAAAATTCAAACTCCTAGAAACTCTTTACCAGTTGATGCAAAGGTTAAAGACCTAATTGATGGAGTTACTAAGAAATGGAAAGAGGAGATGATAAGGGAAATTCTTGATGAAGAAGAGGTAAAGCTAGTAAACCAGATAAGTTAATATGGGCCCCTACAAAAAATGGATAGTTTAATGTAAAAAGTGCATACCACCTGGAGATGAGTAGGAAACATAGAGAAAAGGGGAAGGTATCGAAAGGTGTAACAGATATTTGGAAGAATATGTGGAAATTGAACATTCCTTGAGTAGTTAAGATGTTTTTATGGAAAGCACTGAATAATTGCTTACCTACAAAGTGGAATCTGGTTTGCAGGAAGGTTGTTAAGGAATTTTTCTGTCCAATATGCAAACTAAAAAAGGAAACAATTACACATGCACTTTGGAGTTGTGGTGGCGCTATGGATGTATGGGCAGACAATGCAAGTCCAGTACAGAAATGGGCATCTACTAAAAGAGATATGCAAGAATTATGGGCAGACTGGTGTGAAAAGATGCAAAAAGAGGAACTAGAGCTTATGGCTGTAGTGTTGAGGAGGATATGGTTAAGGCAAAATCTCTTTGTTTTTGAGAATAAATTTGAAGGGCCTAATGTGATATTTAGGCATGCTGCAGAAAGTTTATTTGTTCAGCAAGCTCAAAAACAGAATGCAAGGTGCCAAATAATTGGAACAAGGCAAAGAGACTTTTGTAGATGGAAAGCTCCTGCAACTGGTTAGATGAAAGAAAATTGGGATGCAACATTAAAGTTAGAAGAAGGGAGAATGGGAGTAGGTGTAGTGATAAGGAATAAGAATGGGGACCTTATGGTATCTATATGTTCTCAAAAGCATAATGTATGCAGTCCTTTGGTAGTTGAGCTTCAGGCATTATGGTGTGCCTTGCAGATTTGTGCAGATCTTAATTTGACAGAGGTAGTTTTTGAAGGAGATGCATTGAATGTAGTTAAGACTGTTAATAATCCTGAGACTAATTGGAAATGGCATGGTCAACTGGTCGAAGATGTCAAGGATATACTAAGGAACAGACCAACGGGGAAGGTTATACATACATACAGAAAATGTAATAGAGTAGCTCATTTTCTTGCAAAATTTTCCTTAACTGTAAATGAGGAGCAAAAATGGATAGAAGAAGGTCCTACAGGGATTCAATACTATGCAATGAAGGACAAAACTGTAATGACTACAGATGAATGAATATAAGATACAGAGGCTTGTTTAAAAAAAAAAACAAAAAGAAGTACACTACAAATATAAATTCTTTCAGAACTCTTCTCAACAATGATAAAGTCGTCCAAAAGAAATCATTAATACCAAACAATAAATGATCTTTTATGGTATATTTTTAAATTTTGCCATATAGATATAGATAGTGTATGGTGTAGAGGCCTTAACATCTCCGCTTTGAGAAAATACAAAAGAAAAGATCAATTCTTTCTCTCTATTGAATACTAACGTGTTTCTCTACTAAGTGGTTGATGAATTGCTTTTTCTAATAGAGCTTTGCTACACATAAATCCACACACCACACATTTTTTTTTTATTTTTTTTTGATTTTTTTTTTTGATTTTATTCTTCTTAAACTAATTAAATTTTTTACTCATTATTTATATACTAAACATTTGATAAAAGAAAAAAATTAAAAAAGTATGGTAAGTGGTGTCTGGGCATATCTTTAAAATTTTTCTTTCTAATATTCATATTAGGATTTTCTTATTAAAAAAAAATTTTAAAGAACATTTTTTAACTTCTAAGAGACTTTTAACTTGTTTAAAATTAATAAAAAAATTATATTTACAAGTTAGCATGGAAGATGCGTCCTTCAAACTATTAAGAGCATTCACATTGGTCTATGCATATGCATATGCAAAGTCATATTTGCATAATATGAGCCTAAATTCATCTACATTGGATTATGCATCTTCAAAAATTTGCATAGCTATGAACAGTACCTTTACATGTTTAAAGATCTACTATTCACTCTCCAAAACATATTTTATTCATTCTTTTTCTCTCCTCCCACTCTCTTTCTTCATATTTTACTTTTAAATATTTTACTACATATTTTACTCATTCACCCCCCAAAAAATATTTTACTTAAATATTTTACATATTTGAATATCAAACCCTATTAAAAAAAAGCAAAAAAAATAAAATAAAATGATAATATTTTATTATTATTTTGTCTCAAATTTGCATAAGCCAATGTGGAAATTTTACTTGCATGACAAATTGGATCTTCAAAAGATGTGATTTTGCATATGATGATTTGATTGGCAAATTGAATGCTCTAACATAGTATGATTTGATTGGCAAAATTTAATTTTAAAATTTCTTACTAGTCAAGTATAAAATTTTTATTCATCAACTCTACACACTATAGATTATATTTTTTTTTTAATTTTTTTTATCTTATCAGATATGTGATATATGAATGATAAGTAAAAAAATTTTGTTGCCTATATGACTAACACAAGAGGGGGGTGAATTGAGTTGTCTTTAAAAAAAAATAACAATTATAAATCAAATATACAATATAAAATATAAAAAAAATACGAAACAATAATAAATATAAAGAGTAAGGGAAAGAAAGACGCAAACTCAGTATGTTAACGAGGTTCGGCCCCACTGCCTATATCCTCGCCTCAAGCTACCCCTTGAGGATCTCCAAATTCACTATTCAACCTCCTTTAGGTGGAGATAGAAACCTATTACACCTTTGAATAACACCGCTACAAAGGATCCGTGTAGAACACCCTCTACACTTGCAATCACCTTACACGTGGTGATTCAACTATTCTCTGTGTAGAATACTTTCTATACACACAAGGGTTATACACACCATTTTACTGATACAAGAGTTGATAGTGGGTAAGTTATCAGAAAACACTCCTCAATAAATGAAATAAGAACAATACAACGCAAACTATATCTCTCTTAAAATAAATAAAGATTAAGGCTCAATGCTTAGAGAAAAGAGAATGAAAACTTTGAGTGAATGTTGTATGCTCTGGATGTTGTGAATGTAAAGCTCTCAAATGATCTATTTATAGGCATATGAGACTTCATATTCAAACTTAAAAAGATTCACATGTCAAATACAACATCATTCACTTTTTCAAAAAATTCAAATAAAAGATTCTTCTTTTTCAATTGTCAAAGACAGTATCATTCATTTTTCAAAAATTTCAAACATAATCTTTTACTTTTGGCATATGACAAAAGGAGTATACTTTACTTTTCAAAAAATTCAAACCTAATCTTTTTACTTTTTGTATATGGCAAAAGGAACACACTTTACTTTTTAAAAATTTCACACCTAATCTTTTTACTGTTTACATATGACAAAAAGAGCACACTTTACTTTTCAAAATTTTCAAACAAAAACATCTACTTTTTGCATAAGTCAAAAAAAAAATATCAATCACTTTTGAAAATATTCAAATAAAACATGTACATGTGAAATATGACAATCAATTATCTTTAATATTTTCAAAGTTCAAACCTTTAATCATGTAATGCACATGTAAAAGATGACAATCATTTATCTTTCAAAATTTTTAAATTTAATTTTCAAAATGTTCATGCACATGTGGAAAATGTATTTTAATGCTTTATGATAAAATATTAATTTTGAACTTTAATCCTAATTTCGAATTTTTAAGAGATTTACAATATTACTCTATGACTCTAATGTGAACTTGTTCCCTTCTTGTTCATGCTTGTTTCCTTAATGTGCTTGACTCTATTATGTAGACAACTTGAATTTGAGACTCATTTATTCTTTGAATTCATTTGTTATCATCAAAATCTATGTATAGATATATAATTACACAAAACTTAAAAACTTAAGTTCAATAAATTTAATTAGCTTAAGAGTAATAAAATAAAAAGTAATAATAATAAAAAGTGTGTGCTTATAAATAGCATTTGTTATTATAATAGTAATAACAATAATAGAAAATACTTTTAGAAGATAATTAATACCAAACAAAAAATGCATTTTCAAAAGATTCGTATGGTGTGTATTTAGGATGCAGACCTATAAATAGAGAAGGAGGGGCATTTTGTGGGATCTGGGATTACTTTATTTAAAGGGACTCATAATTAGTATAATAAATTTGAGGGCACGCCTTTTATAATGAAACATATTGTACTCGTCCAGCACCTTTATATGAGGCTGTGACCAATCAACATTATCTAAACATCTTTTATGGAATGTCCTTTGTCCTTTTCGATTTGGATTAAAAAAATAAAAATTTGAAAACTTCTTCCCTAAGATTTGGATGGAGGTATCAAGTGCATCCTTTCTTACTTGAAATCATGGTTAGTATTTCTCGTATCAAAATAATGATCGATGTAAAAAATATATGTATTTTATATAAGATTAAATATCAGCCATATTGATACGTTTCAATTAATACCGGCCAATTTTTTATGTAACGACAGAAATTAGTAAATTTTTATAATTAATGTAAAAATTTTGACATTTTTCATAATTTTCGTTCCAATTCTTACATCTGAAGATTATTTTTTTAACTTGTTTTAATCTTCTTTTCTTGAGAATTGAAAATCAAATCCCTACTCCTTTTTCATGATAAAGATGAGTGATTATTTTTTTAAATAGTTGGATTGAGAACTTAGAAGTATTATTATGTTTTATAAATATGTGTTTTAACTTTTTAATATTTGCATTGATATTATTTTAAAATATAATTTATACATATATAATTAATTTATTATATATAGACTAACTCGAAATGGCATCGGTATCAAAATATTTTGTTCTAATATTTTAACCGAAATGGTCACTGAAACGATATTCAAAACTTTGCTTAAAACATTTCAAACACTTTTCCTCTTCCTTTTTATTTATTTATTTTTTTAATTTTATTTTATAAATATTTTTTAGGTTTTTGGTGTAATATTGTGTGATCAAGCAACATCTTCTATTCTTGGTTTTAATTTTTATTCTATTTTACTTTTTCTTTTCCTTGATTGTTTCATGCTAATGTGGTTGTTTCGTGATTAATAGTCTTGTTTATGTGTGGGTGAAACTTTTACTTAATAAGTGAATTTAATACGTATGATATTTGAACTTAGATGTAGTCAAGTGTAGAATTAGATTGGAAACCAAAATCTCTACTTTGATATCATATTAAATTAATATAATTATTTAAATTATATCTTAACATCAATTCAAACAGCACCATTGTATTTCTTAACTCCTCATTCATATTTAAGAATACATGAAAATTAACAATAAAATATAAACTGACAGAAAGATGTAGTTGGAATAAATAACAAGAATACATGGTGTCATTAATCAAATCACTGTAAAACATAATTCCAATATCCCAAACAAGATAAGGGATAAAAACATGCATCCATAAAGAAAAAAAAGGAAGAAGAGATGATAATTTTATTTTATCTCTTTCCTGATTTATGATGATCGAATATTGAATCTTTAATAAAGTCTTAAACCTTAAAGTCTTCGTTCGTTCATATGCTAAAACCACCCATAGGCCATAGCTATAGCTTTCCTAAATCCTCAAGATCCTCTACCATTCTTTCATCATCTGTTTAGGCTCTGCATGATTGACAGAATCTCTTTCACTCTCTGCCATCTTTATATTTCTTTCTAGCAAGTTGAAACCAAAAGTATTTGATTCAAAAAAGAAAAAAGAAAAAAAAAAAAAGCTAAAAGTACTTATCTATGTGGGTGTGTGAGCAAACGCGCACATGCGCGAACACTTTTCTATCCAACTCCCACTATATTAAAGTTTCAGTTCGACAGTAACTTACTTTATCAACTTCAACAAAGAGCGGTTGACAATAGATGATTAGGATAAAAAAATTACTCCAGCTGTCCTTCTAGAAGGAGTATGGTCACGCAGTCTCTTTATGGTGGAGCTGGCCCGAAAGACAACTTCCATCCTCAGGAAATTCTTTTTTTCTTTTGAAGAGATCTCATCTCATTAATAAACCAGAAAACAATTTGTAACAGAGTACTCTATACTACATACAAACACAGAGTGCCACGATTACACCATTTCTTTGGTTACAACTGAAACTACACATGAAGGACAGGTTTCAATATCATAGGTATCCTCTGCACAACTTAGAGCTTCTTGTGCCAGAAGATGAGCTGCCATGTTTGCCTCAAGAGGAACATGAGAAATGCTTCATTTTGCACATGAGTTCATTATCTTCCTTGCATCTCCCACCAGACATCCTCCCATGCTCCAGTCCAAGCCTTGTCTTTTAGTCAAATCAACTACCTGTTTTGAGTCTCCTTCCAAGGAAGCCTGCCGTATGCCCAACTCCTTGATGAACACTGCTACTAGCAGTAATCCATATGCTTCTGCATCAAAAGGCCTCTCTCTGAAGGTTCTTTGAGCTCGGAGTGCACCAGTAACCTGGCCTGTGTGATCCCTGACCATGACACCTAGGCCAATTCTGCCTTCATCTGATCTTACTGCCGCATCCCAATTGACCTTGTAGTGGTTCTCAGCTGGCTTTTTTCACTTGTGTGACTCTACCCGAGGGTTGACCCTTCCCTTTCCTGGGCCCTACAAGCTGTCTGAGTATAGAGTCCACTCTTCCAGTGCCTGGTTGTATACCCTGGTGGGATGCCTAAGTTCCTTGCCATGAACCAACTCATTCTCCTACTCTATATTCCCTTTGAGATGCCTGCCACTATCCCAAGCTCACTAGTGTTCAACACCTCCACTAGACTAGACCATACATCAAAGAAGTGATCACTGTGGTATGTCATCTTTTGAATCTTTCTAAAGCTATGGTTCCATACATCCTGCGCAGCAACACAGCCCCATAGGGCATGGCCTGACGTCTCAGAGGCTTGTTTGCAAATACCACAAGAACTATCTTCAACCACCCTCCTCCTTTTCAAATTTGCCAAGGTGGGGAGAGCCTCACTGGATGCTTTCCATATAAACATTTTGGTTGCTGGTGGTTTTGATCTTCCATATTGTCTTCCACACTTGTGTATCTTGTCTTCTACATGAGGGTTCCCCATCTACTTCAGCTTCCATTGACCTGTGCAAATGATAGCAGCTCTTAACTGAGAATTGACCATTGTTGGTATGTTGTCAAATCATCCTGTCCTGTCTATCCCCAAGGCACACTGGTATTGCTTTGATTGCCTCTATCTCGTGTGTTAAGAATAACTCTTGGAGTAAACATTCCTTCCAGCTCCTACATATTGGATCTATAAGATCACTTACTTGCTCACACCAGCAGTCTTCTTCTCTTGGGGTGATAACTTTGTATGATGGCAGAGATGGGATCCAGTTATCCGACCAAATGTTTACACTCTGACCACTTCCTATTCTCCATACCACTCCCTTTTTAAGGACCTCTATGCCTGCATGTATGCCCCTCCAAGCAAAAGATGGTCTCGAGCCCAGCTGTGCATCTAATAAGGCACCTTTTACACAATATTTCTGCCTAATAACCATGGCCACCAGGGAGGATGGGTTATTAAGCATTCTCCAGCCTTGTTTGGCTAGAAGTGCCAGTTTAAAACTTCTGAAGTCCCTGAAGCCAAGGCCTTCAGCCTCCTTGTGCTTGTTGATCTGATCCCAGCTGACCCACTGGATTTTTGAAGTGTCTTCACTGAAGCCCCACCAGAACTTTCTTAGTAACTGATTTAGCTTCCTTGTAATCGAATCTGGAAGTAGGAAAATCCCCATTGTATATATGGGAATGGCCTGCAAAATAGCCTTGAGTAATACTTCTTTCCCTGCACTTGAAAGGTGCTTTGTTTTTCAATTTGCAATTCTGGCCCATGTTCTGTCAACTAAGGAGTGGAATGCAGTCACTTTCTTCCTCCCAACACATGCTGGAAGCCCCAAGTATTTTTCAAATGACCCATTAGTCTTAACCCCTGCCAGCTGCAAAATTTGATCTTTGGTCTCTTTCTTAGTGTTATTGCTAAAAAACACTGATGATTTTTCCTTGTTAAGAACTTGACCCGAGGCCTGCTCATACACAGCTAAAGTTTCAAGCAAGTGAATTAGCTCCTTTGGGTTTGCTTGGCAAAAAAGAAGGTTGTCATCTGCAAAAAAGAGGTGGTTTACAGTGATGGGGCCTCTTCCTATCTGAACTGGGGTTATCTCTTTGTGCTTTTCAGCTTGGTTCAGTAATAAGGTTAGAGCCTCAGCACATAAAATGAAGATGTAAGGAGACATAAGATCGCCTTGTCTTATGCCTCTTGAGGGAAAGAACTTTTCCTGTGGTGTCCCATTAACTAGGCTTGAGTATGTGACAGAATTAAGGCATGTTTGAACTAGGTTGATCCATTTGATAGGGAAACCCATTTTTGACATAACACTCTTCACAAAGCCCCATTCTACCCTATCATAAGCCTTACTCATGTCTAACTTGAGGGTCATACTCCCTTTCTTTCCTTTCATTCTTGTACTCATGGAGTGGAGAGCTTCATAAGCAACTAATACATTGTCTGAAATGATTCTGCCAGGTACAAAGGCGCTTTGGTTGGGGGAAATAAGGTTGGGGAGGATGGACTTCAGTCTGTTGGCAAGGGTTTTTGAGACAATCTTGTACAGTACATTGCACAGGCTGATGGGTCGAAATTCATTCACTCTTGTAGGGCTTTTAACTTTTGGGATTAGAGATATAAGTGTGTCATTAACCTCAGCTAAGGAACCTCCCTGGTTTAGAACATGTAGTGCAAACTGACTTACCTCCTCTCCTACTATTGGCCAGTGCTTTTGGTAGAAGAATGCTGGGAATCCATCAGGCCCAGGAGAGCCTAAAGGATTCATTTGGTTTACAGCACCATGGATCTCTTCTCGGGTGAAAGGATTAAGGAGCCACTCTGTCATCTCAGTGGTTAAGGTGGTGTTTAATGCAACCAAACATTCCTCAAAATTAGTTGGGGAGGAAGTAGTAAACAAAGATTTGAAAAAGTCTGTAAAGACCTCACCAATACCCTCTTGCTCAGTTATTGCCCTTCCTTGTGAATCCTGAATACTTCTAATGGTATTTGTCTTCTTTCTTTGATTGGCCTGCAGGTGAAAATATGTAGTGTTCCTGTCCCCAACTTTCATCCAGTGTTGCTTAGCTCTCTGTCTCCGTTTCGTGTCATTGACTTCCATTGAGATCTCAACCTCATTTTGAAGGTGTTTCATGGCTGCTATGTGCTCCCCACTGCCTGTATCCTGGAGATGAGTAATCTCTTCCAGTTTCTGATTAATATCCTTTTGAGTCTACACTTTTTCCTTCTGGTTCCACTGCTCTAAGCCTCTCTGGCATTGCTCAAGTTTTAGTCGTACTGAGTTGCCACCTCCTCCACTCATTCTATCTGCCTTCCAAACCTTTTCTACTATCTCCTTACACTCCTCTTTTAGGTCCCAAGCTACCTCATATCTAAAGCACACTTTCCTCTTCCTTTTTGCATTTCCTTCCTTCTGTTTGCTAATCCATAGAGGGGAATGATCAGACCTTACTGCTGCTAGAACAGTACAAGTACCAAAGCTAAACAATTCATTCCATTCCTTGTTTACCATTGCCCTATCAATTCTTTCTTTTGTAAATTCCCTTCCTCTTCTATTATTGGACCAAGTAAAGCATTGTCCCAGTGAGTAGAGCTCTTGGAGTCCACAAAATTTGACTGCCCTCCTGAAATCCTCAATCTGTTTATAAGGCCTACTTGCAGCCCCTTGTTTCTCCTTCTGGTGCAGGATTTCATTGAAGTCTCTTGCACACAGCCAGGCCATAGGTGTGGGGAGTTTTAAAATTTCAAGTAATTGCCAACTCCCCTTTCTTTTTGCTGTTTCTAGATGTCCATAAAATCCTGTGAATTGCCATGTTTGTCCATTAACTTCTTCCTTAACTAGTGCACTGATATGCCACCTGGTGTAGTTAATGATTGTAACTTCCCATTCCTCTTTCCACAGTAAAGCAATCCCACCACTAAGTCCCACGCTATGCACTACAAAGCAGCCATCTAACTTCAAGCTCCTTCTCACACTTTCTAACCTTTGTTTCCCAGCCTTTGTTTCCACAAGAAAGACTAGGTTGGGGCACTTGTCCTTAACTATTTTTTTAAGGATTCTAACTGGCCGAGGGTTCCCAAGCTCTCGGCAGTTCCACACTACAATGCTCATTGATATTGGCAGGGCTGGCTCCCAGCCTCTGCCACTTGGTTCTTGTTTTCATGGTCCCTACCTAGCCTCTTGATCCTCTTAGCATCTTGTTCATTTTCTGCACTTCCTCTTTTACAGCCCCTCTTATATCCTGACCTTTGGCAAAAATTAGTTATGTCTTTCAAAGGAAATTCCTCTGATAAACAGTCATGAGAAACCTCTCCTCGGGCAATCCTTTTCCATTTTCTGGTAATGGGACCCTCAAACTGTGTAGCAAGTATTTTCATGATCTCTGAGCTAACAACCTTCCTCCTAGTCAAACCTTCACCTGTGTTCTTTTCCCCATTGGTTCCAACTTATTTATCTAGTTTCGGGTGTGTACTTTCCTGAACTAGACTTTGTTTGACATGATCTATTTCCATTATATTACAGGCCTGAGGCAGTGGGGTCTCAGTGTCAGTGTCCAATATAAGGGCCTCGTGCACACTTGGAAAAGGCCTCTCTAAATGAAAATTGGTACTAGTTGCTAGGTTTGTACCTGTCATCACTTCAAAAGTTGGGACTTCCTCATCTGCCCTTTGACGTTTCCCTTTTTGGATAACCCCTTTTAAGTTTCCCGCTGAAAAGGTTTCCCCCAATTTCGCTGACACCTCCTGTTCCACAGCATGGTTGCTTGGTATGGGCTCTTCTCTGTCACATTGACCTTCCTCCGGCACATGCACTCCTCTGTTGCTGCTGGCACCGTATGCTTCTCCCCTTGCTCCTCCACTTGCACCACCCTTTGACCCACCATACTTACGGAAACTAAAGATATATGTATGCATGGGTTGAGCTCTTAGCCAGTGACCAAACTGCTGGGGGGCCTAGTCTTCCTTTTGTTGTTCATGGTGTATACTGTTACAGTTTCTACCTTTGTGGTATAAGATACCGCAGTGGAAGCAAAAATTCTGTAAGCGCTCGTATTTGAATGAGATCCAATGCTCTTGATCTTCAAACAACATCCACTTTCCCCTAAGTAGGGGTTTGTGAAGGTCCACAACCACTCTCACCCTCAAACAACAACCCCATGCACGTCCATCGACCTCTACATCGACACGGATAACATGTCCTATGGATTCTGCAAATTGTATGCCGACCTCCTCTGTCATCGTGGCTAGTGGAAGGTTGTGCAGTTGAACCCAGAAAGGTTCAAAACGAAATTGCATGCTATTAATGGACACCTTTGCATCAATTTCTTGTAGAGATAATAGGCACCTGTCGAAGAACCATGGCCTGCCACCCAAGACCTTCTCCTTATCTGCCAGTTCTTGAAATTCTATTAAGAAACTCTGGTCACCTATCTCTTTAAACTTCACCCATCCTTGCAACCTCCAAATTTGTGACATCGTGGTTCTAAAGGCTTCGCTGTTGACCACCTTTTCCACCATAGCCCGTCCTACTATGCAGTAATCCCCCAACCTGATCCTCTCCTTTGGCCCATCCAGTTTCACCTGGATAGGTGAACTTTCCTCCGTTGTTAGCTGTAGCCTTTCCCATTGTTTGGCCAGGTCCTCTGCCTCCATTGGTGTGCTTCCTCCAAACACAAGGATTAAGTAGTTTGACTTACAGAGACTGAGCCTTTGAGCCTTGGTGGGATGCTAATATACTCCTTCAATGACACTAGATAGAGCCCACTAAGAACAAAGTAAACAAAAGCTCAGAAATAGTGAGACCTTAAGCCGTTGGAAGCCAACGGCACTGAAGATTTACTGCTTCTCACCAGAGAAGAGAAAGCACTCTCACAAAGGTACTCCTCAGTTTTGTTTCTCCATCCTCAGGAAATTCATGAATAGGGCAAATGATTCTATTAATGCTGAAAACACGCTGCAAGTTTTGGTGGATCATACCAGAATCTCTTAACAGTACACGGATGAACGGTTGCAGGGGGAAGTGGGGCACATCCTTAACAATAATATTAAAAAATAATATTCTAATAATATTTTATTCAACTTTCATCATAACTTATTTTATCTCAACTCAATATCCAAACTACACTTAAGTACTTACTCATAATCTACATGCTTAAGTAATCTTTTCCTCTCTTCTCACTTATCATCATATCTCTCACTGCACCTATCTAGTACCTATGTGACTCTTTATCCGTTTAGTACGTGAGGATGGTAAACCGATGGCCTATCAAGAATCAGTGCATTTTTATTTTTATTTTTATTTTTTTCTTAAATATGTATAATCAAGTCAGTATGCAGAATACATTTAAAAAAATATTTATATGATATAATTTAATTTAATAAATAAATTATAAAAATGTAAAGTAATTATTATAAGTGTTTATATCCTCACTCATGCCTCACTCGTAAGCTATATTGACGAAGTTGACATCAATTATAAAAATCTCTTTATAACTATATATAATCTTCCTCACATGAATTCTCACATGATGTGATAAATTAAACTGAATAAATTTTTTTTATTATAAAATAGATTTAATTTATAATATAAAATGTTATTAATTTATAATTTTATTTTTATAAAATCTCTTTACATTTTTAAAAGGTTATTTTCTACAGTTTAAAAGAAACCAACCAGCCGAATCACGCCGCAACACAAGCTCGGTCTTCTTCTTCTTTACTTGATAACGGGGTCTAATTGAACAACTTTTTATCTTCTCGGTAAACGAAGTTCACCCCACTATACCAAACAATTCTTTAACTTTATTTTACGTTTCTTTATTTGGGACCCACCACATGATTTTATTTCTTTTATCAATAAATTATATAGGACCCACCAAAATATAGGGATTATGATATTATGTTTAAATTTATGTGGAGAGTTATTTTTTTAGACTAATTCAAAAAACAAAATCGTGGAGCAAATAGTACTTGGAGCCTTTCGAATTTGGTTCGTCCGCCTGTTGTTTTGGATTATGGTTTTGGTGTTCAATATAAAGTTAATGCATGGTTTTGGAGTTTGGATTCATCAACACCAATGGTTGGAAAGATGGTTGTTAAGGATATGTCCCACTTCCTCCCTGCAACCATTCACCTGCATCACCTGCATGATGTCAAGAGGATCTAATGTGATCTGCCTGGGAAAAACTTTGATTTTTAAGTCAATAAAGTATAAGAAAACGATTTAGAGTTTAAAAAAAAGTTTGATCACTTATTATCAAGAGTTACCCGGTATATATAGGTTCATACCTAATGCTTATCTTGTTCAGAGTTTATCGGTGTGGGTCATCACCCAATAACCGAAATGATCATGTATCTGCATGAAATCTCGATCTTTTTGTGAAAGATGGTGTGTTGTGTGTATAATTTTGTTGAGTTTTGGACTCTCTCCTAGTGCGCGTCTTTCATATTGAGCTTTTAATATGGAATGGGTCCTCAGCTAAAATAGGTCCTCCAGCTATCCCGCTAATTCTCTTCGCCACAAGGCATAGGGATCCAGCCCTAAATCTTTTGATGGCTTACCCCGGGCTTGGGCATGCACAAGGCGTGTTGCGCACAGAAAGCAAACGACTGTTGGGACGAGCCCGGCCCATCTATGAAGTATTGAGCACCTACCGAACTTTCATATTCTTCTTCCTGTGTCGTTTCACTTTTTCAAAAATCGAGTAGCTCCCATGATTTCCTACTGTTGTGGTGAAAGGGAAGGGGGGCTTTCATGCAACGGTTCTTCTTCTGCTTCAGTGCCAGGCCATGAAGTCTATGGTTGTTGATGTTCCGTATTCCTCCTTCTTTAAATACCCCTTATCTATCTCCTTGTGCTTTTCTTGCCCGTGCGTCCTTTCTTGTTCTCGTTTCTTGCCATTTTGTCTTCATCATCTTCTTGCTTCTTTTCTCCATTCCAGTTTTTATGGCTGAACAAAGTGACAGCTCCGTACAACCTTTTCAAGTCCCAAAGGGCATGACCTTTGGCTGGTACATGTGGTGTTCAGGCCTCCGAGAGAAACATTTATTAGGGATTCAGGAGGAATATCGCATCCCCGAAACAACAGTGATAGAGGCTTCCTCGTTTGGATGTTGTGATGAATAGGGTTTTTCCGATAAAGTTGCCTGACTGCATCCCTTTTGTCAAATGGGTTAAGGCTCCCCTTCTATCGTCCTTTTCACGACATCTTGGACCTTCTTGGTCTAGCGCTAGCTCAACCACACCCATTTTCATTGAGGGTTTATCTTTGTACTTGCATTGTTTTTCGTATGGTCCTGGAGGCTCTTGGTGATTCCTATCCCGATTTGACTGCTTAGAATTTTTTGGCCTTTTATAATGTGAGGGCTACTACTGAGGGCAACGTTGCTAGCTTTCTCAAGAAAGATAAGGGGCAGACCTTGGCTTGGTTTGAGACCCAATACTCCAATGCCAAAGCTTGGACAACCAGGTTTTTCTTTGTTACTGGCCAGGGCTGGGAGTTTCCCACCCAAGAAGATATTTTTAGAGATTTTCCAGTTAGGGTGATTTGGCACCCCTACCTGACGATAAGAGCTTGTGGGCTACCATAGAACCTTTGTTGCGTCGAGAGTCGACTAGAATTGAAACCATCCGTTCTTGGGCTGAAACTCATCTTGAGGATCTTCGGATCGACTTTTTGTTGTCACCAGTTTATATCGATCGGTTCTTGATGTCCCCCAACCAATCCCATGTTCAAGGGCGTTCGTTCATGATTTAAGATACGATTCCCCCTCCTTTACCAAAACCCTTTGAGAAAAGCGTGGCCAGGCCGTACAAGAAAAGAAAGAGAAAAAGAGACGGTCTGAAAAGAAGGAAAGTGGAGAGAAGAGGGAAAAAAAGCAAGAAAAAGAATGAAGATGAAAGTCAGAGAAAAAGAACTCACTTTGAAGACTCTTCTCCCTCTTTGCCTCCACAAAAAAAAAAAAAAAAAAAAAAACTTCGGCGCCCCAAGAGGGCACTTATGCCCAGACGCCCACGTCACCAATCATAGCCATGCTTCTTGTGCCATCACCTATGGAAGCTTTGGCGCCCTTGGTGGGCACCCAGACTCAAACGCTTATGGAAATCTTGGCATCCTTGGAGGGCACCTAACCTCGGGCACCTGTTCAGCCAGCCACCATTGCGTTCCCTATGCCACAGTTAGAGGAAGATGCCGAACCCTAGGGGGCGATCAGGTCCAACCGCCCACCCCTTTAGTTACTGCCACGCTTCCAGCACCTTATGGTTCCTCCACTCGACCGCATTCTTCTAGTCTGAGAGATGTTAAGGGTTTAGCCAGCATGAACCTTTTTGATCTGGCTGCTACCTTCTGAGTTGAGCCCCCTCAGTTGGTGCGCCCTCTAGCATCTGAACCTATATTTCAATTTCCTATTTTAGAGGGTCCGGTGAGGGAAGGCGAGTTGGATGCTGAAGTGGTGGTCGCCCTTAACCAAGACTCTGTCATGGGCGTAAGGGCTCGCCCACCTTCCCCGACTGGGGATGTTCGTGAAGGGGTGGTAAGTGTCATTCCTGTCGATAGGGCAGATGGAGCTTCTACCCATATTGAAGACCTGGGCGACAAGGCTGTGGATCAAGACGTAGCCAGGCGCACACCCCATTGTGGTGAGGATGTCCATGACGAGGCAGGGGGCAAAATAAATCGCCCCAAAGACCCTGCTAGTCACTGTCTCTAGTGGAAGTAGCCCTTCGTTGGTTGGTAGTGGAGAAGGCCTTTATCTTCCTCCCCTCCACGCCTCATCCTTTGGGGGAGACACCGACTCCCTTTTCGAAGAGCAATGAGGAAACTTTTTGCAAGAAAATGCTCACCTAATCAAGGCCGACTTGGCCTACACCACGTCCCCCTTTCCACCTATATGCCTCGAGGGTTTGTCAGAAAATGTGGCAGATTTAACTCTAAGGCTTACAAAGGCCTCCTTGCTCGGGGTTGTTTCTAGCCCCGAGGAGATCTTTGGTGGCAATGCTAGTGCTGGTACCTCCACTACTTTTGCTGGTGCCCAAGCTGAAGCCATTACTCAGATGGCTAACCATTTAAAGAACTGGTTCTCTGAGGTACCATGCGGCTTGTTCTTCTTCCTTTCATGCTTACACGCAGTTTCTTACTTTGGGTTGTTTCACCTTCTTTTGTAAGGCATTAATGATCTGGCAGCATGGATTGTGGTAGATCATGCCTGCATAGAGTAGGAGGTCAAAGAGCAACGAAAGTTGTGCTATGTCACCAAGCGCACTTCTAAGAAGTGACAGGTTGATAGGGTGAGCTATAAACCTTGACTGAGAAGAAGAAAGAGTTGGAGATTCTTCTAGAGCAGTCAGAAGACTACTCCCACTCGTTGCAAGGTGACTTGGAGATGCGTGAAGGAGAAGTCCTTGAGCTTCGTGAAGCCACTCGCCTTGCCCAAGAGGCGAAAGTTAGGGACTACTTTGCCCTGAAGCTCCTCCAGTCCAAAAGGGACTAAGTGAGGTCCCAACTCTTTGAGGCTTAGAAAGGTTTTGAAGCCTAGAAGGCCTACCTAAACTTTGAGCTTCTCGCCCGTGATGGAGAGTTAAACTCGACCCGCGAAGAATTGACTCGCTCAAAAGAACGTCGTAGCGAGCTATCACGGGAGTTGGAGCCCACATTGGAGAAGGCCTGCCTTACTGCCCTTGACCTTTCAGAGGCGCAGGGGTCCTTGGTAGAATTCCAGAGTCATCATGAGAAGTATAAGGATAGTCGTAAGGACATTGACAAGGAGCTTAGGAAGGCAAATTTGGCTCTTGTTGCTAAGCACCAGAAGCTGACTGGGAAGACGGATGAGCTAGTTGTTGCTCAGGCAGAGATTGCATGGCTTTGTGCCCAATTAGCTTGCGTCCCTACGACCAGGGATCACGCCTTTGCTTACAGCTATGGCTCTGGCATTCTGAGGCTTAGGAACCGCCTTCTGGCCGATCCTGCGAATAATCTCAAAACTCTAAATTGGGGTTTATTTTCTCCTGGATAAAATACCTGTCGTCAAGTTGACACATTTGGGCGGGGTGAGATGCATGATGCTTTTATAGGCGTACCTTCGTTACCGCTGCCCGATGATGCTCCTTAGCTTCCTAGCCTCCTTCCTTTTGTTCCTTTGAAAATTTTGTACTTTTCACACATTGTACTCTTGCTTTGTTAATAAATTTTGGTTTACAATGATGAGTATCTGTTAATTCTGCTGTTGCACACCTTTTCTCTTGGTCTTCTGTTTATGTTTGGATTGCTTTGTCTTTTCAGCCTTTGGTTTGTCAGGCCGCTAGGGTTCTTGAGAGGGGTGGTGTGGTCTGATTCCTCACCTTTTTTCATGGCACTACAAGCTGCTAATGCTTGCTTATGGTGTTTAGAGGTGGCATGGTCAGATGACCTTTGTGTCCTTTCTCATGGCACCACAACTTGCTAAGACTTGCTTTTGGTGTTTAGGGGTGGCGTGGTTTGATGACCTTCGTGCCCTTTTTTATGGCACCACAAGATGTTAAAGCCTGTCTTTGGTGTTTAAAAGTGTTATAGTCTGATGACCTCCTCGCCATTTTTCATGGCACCACAAGCTGCTGAGGCTTGCTTTTGGTGTTTAGGGGTGGCGTGGTCTGATGACGTTCTCTCCATTTTTTATGGCACCACAAGCTGCTGAGGCTTGTCTTTAGTTTTTAGAGGTGACTTGGTCTGATGACCTCCGCACCATTTTTCATGGCACCACAAGCTGTTGAGGCTTGCTTTTAGTATTTAGGGGTGATGTGGTCCAATGACCTCCGTGCCATTTTTCATGACACCACAAGTTGCTAAGGCTTGTCTTACGTGTTTAGGGGTGGCGTGGTCGAATGACCTCCGCACCCTTTGCTTTTTGTATTCACCAGGTTTTGCACCAATGTCCACCCTCGGATGTTCTTTACTTTTACTGGAAAGTTACTAATAAAGTAGAGCATGACAAGTTTTAAGTATTGATAAGCGGATGCAAACACTTCCGCAACATGAATATAAATGTAATAATGCAAATACTGAGGAAATAAAATTAACAAAAATGAAATTATTATAAATGCTACTGATAAAATTTTCTTCAGTGCTCCGCGTTCTATGGATGTGGCAATTCCTTGCTTTGGCTGTCTTTCAAAACGTACGATCTAGACCTGCTGTTAGCTACCACTAAGTAAGGTCCCATTTTTTCTTCGCTTTGAGTAGTTACCTCGCTCTTCTTCAAGACCAGATCCCCTACTTTAAAATTTTTGGGTCTCACCCTCTTGTTGAAGTAGTGCTCGGCTTTTGCTTTCTCTCGCAACATTTTGGCTTATGCTATCTTTCTTTCTTCCTTTAATAAGTTGAGATATTCCCCTATCTTTTTAACATTTTGGGCAGCCGAGAAGTAGCTTGTTCTGTAACTTGAAAGCCTTGTTTTGACTAGGGGAACTGCTTCGCACCCATACGCCAGTGTGAATGAGGATTTCTATGTTAGAGTTTGATTGATGTACTATATGTCCAAAGTACTCTTGGCAACTCATCTGCCCAATCTCACTTCTTCTCTGCTATTATCTTCTTAAGGATTGAAAGTAATGTTTTATTTGTTGCTTCCGCTTGTCCGTTTGCTTGGAGGTGACCAAGTGAGAAGTACTTTATCTTGATCTTCAACTTAACACACCAATCTTTATAATAGTTGAAGTCAAATTGACGTCCATTATCTATCACTATGCTTATAAATAACATTTGTTATAATTATAGTAATAATAATAATAAAAAATACTTTTAGAAGATAATTAATACCAAATAAAAAAATGCATTTTCAAAAGATTCGTATGGTGTGTATTTATGATGCAAACCCATAAATAGAGAAGGTGGGGCATTTTGTGGGACCTGGGATTACTTTATTTAAAGGGACTCGTAATTAGTATAATAAATTTCAAGACAGAGAATCGTACCAAAGACTTGGCCACAAAGCGTTTTATAATGAAACATATTGTACTCGTCCAACACCTTTATATGAGGCTGTGACCAATCAACATTATCTAAAAGTCTTTTATGGCATGTCGTTTGTCCTTTTCAATTTGGATAAAAAAAAAATGAAAACTTCTTCCCTAAGATTTGGATGGAGGTATCAAGTGCATCCTCTCTTACTTGAAACCGTAGGTTTTTTTCATATCAGAATAGTGATTCGTATAAAAAATACATGTATTTTGTACCACCCTTAGGCCATAGCAAGCTTTCCTCAATCCTCATGATCCTCTACCATTCCTTTATCCATCGACCCATCTCTTTAGCTTTCATGATTGACCGCATCTCTTTCACACTGCCTTCTTTTTATTTCTCTCTTTTACGTGCACGCTCTTCTATCCAATCCCCCCTTTATTAAAGTTTCGATTGAATGATAAGAATATTTCATTTCATCCCCGTTATAATATTTTAAAATTTTTATATAAAATAGAATAAATAATTTAATTTTTTTAATTTTAAAATAATAATAATATTTTATTTAATTTTTAACTTTCATTTTAACTTATCTCGTCTCAAATTAATACCAATAACAGCCACTTGCTCATGATCTATAAGCTTAGGTAACCTCTCCCTCTCTTCTCACTGATCATCATATCTCTCACTACACCTATCTAGTACCTAAGTGACCCTTTATCCTTTTAGTACTTGAGGAATGCTAGCTAAACCAATGGTCTACCGAGAATTGGTGCATTTTTTATTTTTATATTTATTTTTCCTTAAATATCTATTATCAAGTGAGTGTGTTTGAACATATCTAATAAAATATTTACATAATATAATTTAATTTAAAAGATAAATAATAAAAAAGGAAACTAATTATTAAAGTAACTTGCAAGCTATGGTGACAAGTTGACGTCAATTATAGAATCTCTTTATAACTATATATAACCATTCTCACATGAATTAATATAATAAGTTAAATTATAAAGAATTTATAATAATTTATAAATTTATTTTTATAAAATATCTTTATAATTAAAACACTTATCTTTCCACAATTTAAAACAAACCAACCGAATCACGCCGCAGCACTAGCTCGGCCTTCTTCTTTACTTGATAACCGATACCAAAGTCAGCAAATGCAACTAGAGAATTCAGAAATCAAAAGAAAGTTCGATTCCTTACTATCAAGGGTTACCTAATATATATATAGGCCTATGCACAGTACTTATCTTATTTAGAATTTATCGGTGCGGATCATCACTTAACACTTTGAATGATCATGCAGCTGCATGAGGTCTCTATCCTTTTGTGAAAGATAGCGTAGTGCATGTATAATTTCGATTCACTTTGGACTCCTTTATTCCCTTCAATCAGCTCAAGGCCTTTCCTATGGGCATTTCCCTCTTTGGGCTTTTACGATAGAGTTAGCTACCTTGGTAACTCTCTTCGCCCTCTAGCGTAGGGAATTTATATTGATTAATCCTACCGACTTGTAAATGCTGTGAGCCTCACTGTGGGCCTTCTCTTTGCTTCCTAAGCTTACATCTTCAGATGGTTTACCACGGGCCTGGGCGTGAGGAAAACAAGTAAATATGGGTACAAGCTCGGCTCATCCACGACCCTTAGGTGCCCACCAGCCTTTCATACTCGTTTCCCACGCCCTTCTAATTTTTCAAAAATCAAGGAGTCCCCATGATTTTCCGCTGTCGTGGTAGAAAGGGAGGAGAGCTTTTGTGCAACAGTTACTTTTCTGCTTCAATGTTAGGTCATGATGTTTGCATCCGTTGGCGTTTCATATTTGCTCTTCTTTAAATACCCCTTCTTTGCCTCTTCTAATTTTTCCTCTACCACCCTTTCTTTCTCTCTGCTTCCTTTCTTCCCTCTGCTTCTTACTTGCTTTGTCTTCCTTCATTTTCTTGCTTCCTTTCTCTCCTCCAGTTTCAATGGTTGACCAAGGTGAAGACTCTGTACATCCCTTCGAAATCCCTGAAGGTACAACCTTTGATGGATACAAGTGGCGCTCAGGCATCCGAGAAAAGCATTTTCTCAAGATTCGGGAGGAATATTGTATCCCCGAAACTGTTGTGATGGAGGTTTCGTCATCTTGATGTTGTGATGACGAGGGCTTTGCTAGTAAGGTGGCCATAACTGTACCCCTTCTTTCACAAGGGTTGAGGCTCCCCTTTTGCTGCCCTCTTTGAGACATTCTGGACCTTCTTAATTTGGCAACGGCTCAGCGACACCACTTTGTGTTGATGGCATATCTCTATGCTTGCATCGTCTTTCTCATGGTCTTGGAGCCAATCGATGACCGTTATCCCAACTTGACCACCCAGGAATTTTTAACTTTTTACAATGTGATGGCTGCCACCAAGGGCAACATCATCAGCTTTCGCAAGAAAGATAATGGGCAGACGTTGGCCCGCTTTGAGACTCATTATTCCAACGCTAAGGCTTGGACATTCAAATTCTTTCTTATTACTGGTCAGGGTTGGGAGTTTCCTGCCCAAGAAGAGATCTTCAGAGATTTTCCAGTCAGGGTGATCTGGCGCCCTTTACCCGATGATAAGAGCTTGTGGAATACCATGGAGCCTTTATCTCATCGAGAACTAACCCGAATTGAAACCTTCCATTCTTGGGCTGAAGCCCATCCCAATGATCTTTGGACTGACTTTTTGTTTACGCTCATTTACATCGATCGATTCTTGATGTCTCCCAACCGATCCTATGTTCAGGGGTGCTCATTCATGATTTCAGCCACTATTCCCCCTCTCTTGCCAAAACTTTTTGAAAAGAGTAAGAGGGGTGACCATGCTACTAAGGGGAAGAAAGAGAAAAGAAGGCAATTTGAGAAGGAGGAGACAACTGAGAAAAGAGAGAAAATGAGCAAGAAGAAGAACGAGAATGAAAGCTAGCGAAAAAGGACTTTGCATTCTACGCTGCAGTTACACAAGACTACCACACCATTGGGGGATGAACGGGTTCAGACGTTCACCCCGCCAACTATTGCCGCTCTCCCATCACCCTGCTTGTCCCCCGCCCAGTCATGTTCCTCTGGTCTGAGGGACATTGAGGGTTTACTCAACTTAGCCCTCTTTGACTTGGCTGCTTCCCTCCAAGTCGTGCCCACTCGACAAGCGCTCCCTCTGCATTCAAATTTCCTGCTTTAGAGGGTCCAGTGAGCGAAGGTGAGCTGAATGCCACAGTGGTGGCCACCCTCAATCTTGACTCTATCACGGGTGTGAGGGCTTGCCCCTGGCATTTTATAGTTGTTTGCTTGGCATGATCTTAAAAGTTAGTCATTTGAAACTTAAACATTTTGAGTACATCTCCTCTGGCAGCAAGTTAGTCATTTGAATGGTGGGGTTTATATATCTTATTTGAACATGAATCACATGAAAACAATTAAACCATATAGATATACATTTTAAATTGACATTTTGTTTTGAGAGGTTGGAAGTAGAGCATGCCATTGACATTTTTAATGAGGCAATATTATCATGACATTTGTGAGGTGGGAATAAAATTGTGAGCTGGACTTATTTGTGACTTGAACTTACTTGGTTTGCTTGGACTTATTAACACATGCTTTTGTGCTGAGTTTGTTTATGTTATCATCAATTATCATTATTAATTATTATTCAACATCTCATTAATTGTATTGGTGGTAACTCTTCTATTTTTACCATAGACTTATTTGTTGTTGGCTGCAATTACCTAGTTTGGACTAAACAAGCTTCTGTCATGTTGTTTTGTACCAAATGTCTTTGTATGCATTCATACTCATATTTCTACTGATTTAGGCCTGTATAAGACTATAATGATGGTTCAAATGACTCCATAGGAAGGGGTTAATTTACAAGTATTTTTAATGGGGCTTCACCAAAAGTGGCAGGGTAATTTGAAACCAGATGGCCACCAACTATTTTGTGATTGTTTTCACAAAACACAACTGTGAGTTTTTGGTTTTGCAGCCATTTTCTTAGTTGGGCTCCTATTTCACACATGATGTAAATAATAAAACCATTCTGAGCCTGATAAAACACATATTCTTTGGCCATTTCAAAGCAGTCATTTTGTATTTTTTTTATTTTTTTTGCACTGAGAATGGTTATCGTTGGTGTTTCTTTCTCTAACAACCTCGGTTGTGAGGATGACGAAGCCGAGTGGGGACACAGGAAATTTGGCACACACCTCATGGCGTGGTAACTTGGAAGACTAGTAAGTAGTGGTAACCGGTTGTTGCAGACATTTAAAATAAGGGTGGAAAATCTCCTATATGTTACCATTCGGTTCTTGAGCCGCGTACCAAAATAAGTGGACAAACATGAATGAAAATGCTCAATGTTTGTCTACAAACTTGAAGTAAAGTAAAAGATAATACTACTCAATGCCTGGTCAAGTAGTAGCACTACCAATATGTCACGCTTAGCAAACAAACATCGCAATGAATACCTAGTATGTTATTGTGGTATTAAAGCATGTCGATGAACTACTCATACTAAGGATAATTTGTAATGCCCCAATAGAAGGCCCAAACAACATGGCTTATACTCCCAAAAGACTAGTCAATGATACAATTGGAGTTCTATTTGAATATTATAAAGAGCAAGAACTTCTCCTTCCCAAGCAATGTGGGATCTCACACACCACATACCCTTATTCTTATCATATAGAATATCACAATCTACCTCCTTTAAATTCTTGACGTCCTTGTCGAGTCTATCCATTGTAGGTGATACAACTCAAGTCCCACATTAATAGGTTTTGATACCATTTATAACCTCCAAATAAAAGGTCCAAACCAAATAACATATACTCTAAAAAGACTAGTCAATGATACAATCGGAGCCCCAATTGAACATTATAAAAAACAAGAACTTCTCATTTCCAAGCAATGTGGGATCTCATACACCACCTACCCTTATCCTTATCATATAAGGTATCACAATAAGGGGCAGCGATTTTTCGGTTGCCAAAACTATGAGATAAGTTTGGTAATTTTGTTGGGTCTAATTTCAATTTTATGGTTGTAGCTTGGATGTTGGTGCTTACAAATTTTATTACTTGTCAATTGTGTAGGCTGCACAGACTTGTAAGTTTTTTTGTTGGTATGACCCAGAAATACCAGCATATGGGCAAAAGATAATTAACCGATTGAAAACCAAACTTCATAAGATACAAGCCTCAATGGACATCCAAACCAATAGAGATTGTATAGAAATTGATTTAGAGAGGCGTAAGTGAAAATTGGAGAAAACCAGTTTCATTATTCTTATTTTGATGTCGTGGTTATTTGTTTGGCTATTTACTTTGGAAAATTCTGAGCATGGCGACATGTATTAAACTTTTAGACCCAATATATGGGGGGACTATTTTAGATGTTATAATTATTATTACCTTGGATTAACTTTCATTTCAAGGTATTTTCCTACTTCTGATTTTATATTTCTCCATTAAAATAAATAAAAAAACCTTTGAAAAAGACGAATATTTATTATTTATATTAATTTAAAAACTATTCGCTTATCGGGATAAAAAATAATCTTCATGTTATAATGATTTTTAGCTAAAGCTGGAAATACTTAATAAAAGGAAAAGACAAAATAGTTAATAGTTAAGAATGGAAATGAAAGTAAGAGAAAAAAGTAATAAAAAAGATTAAAAGAATATTATTTTAATATAATAGAAAAATTATAGGAAATTGGATGTAGGAGGTTTTTTAAAGAAATATTTAGGAGAAAATTATAGGAAGTGTGATTTTTAGGCAAAATTTAGGATAAATTATAGGGAATGAAATGAAAATGCTCTTAAGCCCGTTTTGGATACTCGATACAGATGAGATGAAATATTTCCATTTCATTTGTACCGTACAGTAGTTTTTCCTATCAAAAATACATTATATTTCATCTCTATATCTTAAAAATATCCACTTAAATAAACAGTAATTAATAGTAAAAACTAACAGCGAATAGTGTATGAACAGTTCAAAACTGACATGAATAGTGCACAATTCAACTCTCTATAAAACAGTGGGACCCATACCTTTTTTAAATCCCAAAAATTAAAAACTATCTCTTCTCATTTCACTATCCAAATACACATTTTTTTTACAAATTATTTCATCTCATCTTAACTCAAAAATTTTATTACTATTCAAAATATCTCATTTCATCTGAATTGTGTATCCAAACGAGGCTTTAGATATTTATACTGGGTGGAACTCAACACTCTTGATACTGAGTATTGCTAGAAAATATTCAAACTAGAGAAAAGCTACTTAGCTGTCAGTTCCTTTAAGCTACACAGCACACCCTATGTGTTCGAACTCGGTTTAAGTCCAAGTCACGGTTCAACACAAAAAACTCGATCTCCCTGTCTCCCATTTCATCTCTCTCTTCCCTCCCCTCAAAAATTTTCTATTACGGCTTCTCTCTCTTCCCTCAAATCACACCAGAACAAGTTCCACTAAACGCATCTCTTCCCTGGCTCTCAAGTTTCTATCTCTCTTTTGTACGACAATAGTCTCTTCCTTCCCCTCTGAAATCGTCTCTTCCCTCGCTACCTTCCTTAGAACTCATCCCACGGAAGTTGTCTCTTCCTTCTCACTGAACTCGATCCTTTCTCTCTTGCAGTCGTATACCAAATCAGCAAAGTCTTCTCAAGATCGAAGAGAAACCACACTTGATTCTAGATTTGTAGCCACATGACAATAAACTTCTGTAATGTACCCAAACTGACTGCTTCGAGAGAGTCACTCTCCAGAATTTAGGGTTACAGAGAAGAAGATGGAAATCGAGGGAGAAGAAAATAGAAGGAATTGATTGAATTCTCGTTGAAGGCTTTTTCCCTCCAACTAATTGTGTTTATACTAAATATACTACAAACATTGCGTTTTATGACTTTACAAAGCTTTCTTCATTATTAAAGAACAAAACGACAACGTTAGACTTACTAAAAAGGAGATATAAAACGACATCGTCCCATTAAAATACAAACAACTAACTGCATACTAAAAATGACCACGTATCAACTCCCCTTCATAACTAACCACCACCAACGACTTTTCCTTATCAAGACCATCTGCCACAACTCTGCACCATGCCCACCTACACACTTCCACTCCAGCACCTTCACAGTCCTAACACACTCCCCCTTTAAAGCACATTGCCCACAACGTGAGGGTACTATTTCCTAAGCTGTGAATAAGGCTCCCATGTTGAATTTTCCACTCCATCACCTTCCCATTGAATTAGCTAGAGCTTCCACCATAGCCCTGTTATCCCTCTTAACACTTCTGCGATCCAAAAGTTTCTCAGTTTTTGGTCTTAATTCCTCTTGCAAATCAACTGGGGTTAAAGTAGAAATGGGAGTAATATGATCCCCTATCTTCTTTTTCAAAGAAGAAACATGAAAAACTAGGTGTAAGAGAGAATTTGATGGGAGAAACAATCAATAAGCCACCTTGCCAATTCTGTGTGTGATCTGAAATGGACCAAAATAACAAGGTGATAGCTTAAGATTTCTCTTGACTATCACAGATTGCTGTCTATAAGGTTGGAGTCTAAGATAAACCCAATCACCAACTTAGAATTCCCTATCAGTATGCTAACCTCAAAAATAGTTCAAGGCACTTATTAATAGCCTCAGTCTGGCCATCACTTTGAGGGTAATAGGCTGAAGAATATGAAAGATTAACCCCTTGAAGCTTGAAAATTTCCCTCCAAAAGGAACTAGTAAAGGTTGAATCACGGTCAGAAACAATGATTTTTGGTAATCCATGGAGCTTAAAAACATTGTTGAAAAACAATGTAGCTACTTGAACAATTGTGAAAGGATGCCCTAAAGGCATAAAGTGAGCATACTTGGATAATCTATCTACAACCACCATGACAACAAAATAACCCTTGGAAATAGGTAAATCTTCCACAAAATCTATGGAAGGTTTGTCCAAATCTGATTAGGAATTGGTAGAGGCTATAGAAAGCCTGTTGGAAACACATTATGGATTTTATTTCTTTGACTGTTATCACACTCACGAATAAATTGCTTTACATCATTTTTGAGACCAAGCCAATAAAGCTCAGCTCTAGCCCTATGCAAACACTTGTGAAAGCCAGAATGTCCAATAGCAGGACTAGAATGCAAGTAGTGCAAAATCTGTTGCTTCAAAGGATGAGAATCAGGAACAAAAATTCGATCCTTCCGAAACAAAAGGCCATGCTTGAATTTAAAGGAAGGAACAGAAGCAGGATCTTGCTATAAGATAGTAAGCAATTGCTGAGCATTCTAATCTGCAGAATAAGCTTACTTAAATTATGAAAGCCAAGTGAGAGTAAGGAAAGATAAGGCTGCCAAGTCAGCAATTTTATCAAGTTGATCCTTTCTAGATAAGGCATCAGCTACCTTATTCTCCACCCCTTGCTTACACTCAATGGTAAACTCATAACCAAGTACCTTGGTAAGCCATTTCTACTAGGCCAAAATACCAATCTTCTATTCAAGCAAATATTTAATGTTATGATGATCAGTTCGAATGACAAAAACAATTCCCACAAGATAGGGTCTCCACTTCTTCACAACTAGCACTAAGGCTAGCAACTCATTTTCATAAGTGGAAAGAGTTAAATTTTTTTCCTTCAAAGCCTGCTCATAAAATCAAAGGCCTTTGTTCTTGCATCAAAATAGCTCCTACTCTAGTGGCACAAGCATCACATTCAATAACAAATAGTTTAGTAAAGTCACGTAGAGCAAGAATAGGAGGGCTCGTGACAGCAATCTTCAAATCATTAAAAGACTTTGGCAGAGGCTAACCAGACAAAAGCATCTTTTTTAAGCAAAGCTGTTAGAGGGGTAGTAAGCAGACCATAACCCCTAATGAACTTTCTGTAATAACCTATCAAACCTAAAAACTCTCTTAAAGACTTAAGAGTTTTAGGTATAGGCAAATTAAGCATGGAATCCAGCTTGTTAGGATCAGTTCTTACTCCCTATTTTGATATTAAATGGCCCAAGTATTCAATTTCCTGACATGCAAACTTGCATTTGGACTCTTTATCATAGAGCTTATAAAATCATAATGTAGATAACACAGTAGCCAAATGAGATAAATGAGTAGACATATCCTTGCTATAAACCAAAATGTCATCAAAGAAAACAATGACAAATTGTCTAATAAATGGCTTGAAAACCTCATTCATAAGGCCTTGAAATGAGGAAGGGTCATTAGTGATCCAAAAGGCATGACAAAGAACTCATAATTCACTTCATGAGTTCAGAATGTAGTTTTTAGAATATTCTCATCCCTCATTTGTATTTGATAATACCCAGCTCTAAGATTCAATTTAGAAAAAATTGTAGAACCTGAAAGCTCATCTAAGAACACTTCCACAACAGGAATAGGGTTCTTGTCTTTAATAGTAACTTCATTTAAAGCACTATAATCAACGCACATGCACCATGTGCCATCAGACTTCTTGAGCAGCAACACAAGGGAAGAAAAAGGTGATTGATTGTGTGACGCCTCCATATTTCCATTTGGGATTGGAAGGACATTCGAAGCGTCGGGACATGCAATACAAGGTTACCTGCTCTCGTTGATAACATATAAAATGCCATGCTCCTAACATGCATATAGCATTATGCAATATTCACAGTGGATAAGTTTTTTTTGAGCAATACTATGCACCAAACTTAAAATATCCCAAATAGTTAAATCGTAATCCAAGCATACTTAACAAAATAAACATCCACGATTTTAGTACGAGTCTCAGAAGATTGTAATCTCAAAAACATGGGAGACCAAACTCCATATTTACATTACCAAAATACACTATTGAGGAAGTTCGTTGAGTAACTCGACAAACAATGCTAGAATACTATCCAAAAACTAACTATGGAAGTTGTAAGCTCCACGTTGTATCTGTGGCGTCTAGTCAACCTCCTCCAGTCTACCAGTATCTGCTTTCTGCTCTGATCTTGACACATCGCCTACCATTCAGGGGGAATGGTAGTTGAGACTACTACGGTGAGATTTGATTAGAAGTCTCAATAAGTTAATAAGAAACTCCCACACAGGTTAATGATACATGCATAGCAGTAAAAGCATGAATACATAATTAAAGTCGTAATTAAGCAAAACATAACTTGATATATAGTATGACATAACTGACATAACCTGAACTGAAATGTGAGTCGAACTTGACTTGACAGGACATGAACTTGAACTTAACACATAACATGGACTAGCAGCATGACAAGAACGTAAAATTAAAACATAACATGGACTTGAAACATAGCATGAACATGAACATACATAACATAAACATGAACTTGAACTTAACATAAACCTAAGCATAACATGACATAAACATGAACTTGAGAGATAATGTAAACATGAACATAACATGGACGCGAACTTGAACATAACATATACATGAACGTGAACTTAAAACATAATGTGAACATGAACATAATATAACATGAACGTGAGCTTGAACATAACATAAATGTGAACATAACATAATATGAACACGAACTTGAAACTTAACATGAACATGAACATAACATAACACAAATGTGAGCTTAAACATAACATAAACATGAACATAACATGATATGAACATGAACTTGAAACTTAACGTGAACATGGACATAAGATAACATGAACATGAGCTTGAACATAACATAAACGTGAACATAACATGATATGAACATGAACATGACATAACATGACGTGAGCTTGAACATAACATGATATGAATATAAACTTGAAATTTAACGTGAACATGAACATGACATAACATGACGTGAGCTTGAACATAACATAAATGTGAACATAACATGATATGAATATGAACTTGAAACTTAACGTGAACAAGAGCATAACATAACATGAATGTGAGCTTGAACATAACATAAATATGAACATAACATTATATGAACATGAACTTGAAACTTAATGTGAACATGGACATAACATAACAATGTGAACTTAAACATAACACGACAACAGATTATACTCCTTCATTGTAGTACTCGGCAGCGTATAACCTTGATCGCAGTACCAAGCAGCGCGTATCATCCTTCTGTAGTACGGCAGATTATACTCCTTTACCATAGTACTTGACAGCGCATACCCTTGACCACTATACCAAGTAGCGCGTATTATACTTGACCATAATATACTGCTTATTCTTAACTTCTTGACCTAAATATGGAATTTTGTTCAATAGACTTAATTACTAACGTGACCATATGGGTGCTACACGAGTCCCCTTGAGTCATGTATTTCTACTGATTATCGCATCACAATATAGGTATCTACACCAGCTGTGAGTCCGTTAATACATACTTCACAGTTGTTGTGGCCCCACGTATTTTATATGTCACAATTGTTGTATCTCACATAATGTATGCTCCACAGTTGTTGTGACCCTATAAATTGTTTGCGCCACACTTGCTGTGAACACACATAAAATATGGATCCATTAGCATTAGTGCCTGGCGTGCTATGGTGACTAGCTAATTAGGCCCTATTCGCTATCTGTTGACTGTATTTCATCAGCCCGGGGAATTTAGACACTGCAGGATGAACAAAGGAATTCTACTAGAATATTACCCCATCCTAGCACTTAGGATTGTGATTGACATGAATAACTTAACATGAATGTGATCTGAAACTTGACTTAACATAAACTTGATCTGACTTCTTTACTTAACATGAGATAATTGCAATGGTGAATATTATATGATATGACATACATGTAACATGTGACATACTTAACATGACATACTTATAACATATAACAATACGTGACAGAATAGATTGTGTAAAAAATAAATATTCGTGACAGAATAAATCATGCATAACAGATAAACATGTAATGACGTGGCATGGCATAACATATATGATCACATGCATACATAAATTGTAGTTCCCTTACCCATCATACATACAAGGTAAACTGATAGTAAATTAGAAGTTAACTTATCTCGATCATCGCGTTTTATGATAATAAAGTGCGAAACACAAAAAACTGTAAGGGGGTATTCTAAAAGTTAGCAATTTAATTACGAATAATTAGAAATGTGTAAAAAAGATAACTTAGAGTAAAATTACCATTTTACCCTCTAAATGTGGAAAATGATCATTTTACTCCGAACTTAAGGATTTCACATCGTAACTTCAAAAATTTCTAAAATTTATATTCCTCATATAAATTTTGTCATTAACTCAAAAAAATTTTAAACAAATCACAACTAATGAAAACACACTATGGCCGAAACATCCATAGGCTATTTCTCTTTATTTTTGTTGCAATTCCTTCCAATTTCAAAAGTCATGCTTAAACTAAAATTTTACAACAAGCATCTTCCTATCCTAAGTTTAAAACCATACTTAAAACATCCATTTAGAAAAAGCTAATAATCAACACCAAACGTTTTTGTAAAAAGATCCAAATACTTGAATCACAAGTTTTGATCCTAAATCAAAACATCTCTAAGAATTCCAAAAAAATCAAATCATACTTCTAACATATTCATAACATCATCCTAAGATCCACCAAGCTTTAAATCATCAAACTAAAGTCACAAAAATCACAAGATAACACTTGAAGTTTTTGGTTTTATACTTAGTCCAAAAACAGAAATTTTTTCCTCGCCAAGCTCTGATAAATCTCTTGATCAATGGCTTAAGAAGGTGAGATATTAAAAAAAAAAGCATCACATGGTTTAAAAATGCTTCCTAAAGAATATCCAACCATCAAACTTAAAATCACATGCCTAAAAATCAATAAAACATGGATCTAATTCAGAAACATCAAATCTTAGGCCTAACCGAAATCCTCTTACATAGAAAAATCATATCTTTAAAACTAATACTAAATATCTTCAAAATAATATCCTAACATGAAAATAAGAGACTTAATATCATCATATAAAAATATCAAAACCTTTAGAGTAGGATCAAACCTCGAAATATTCAAACTTTCTCCAAATAAAAATTGTTTTGCCACTTCCAGTTTTCAAGTTTCTAGATCTAAGAAAATCTATCATCAAAAGTTTATTCATGCAACAAAACCTCAATGAAAACTCTTAAAAACATGCTAAAAACACTCCATAAAATTTTTTGATCAAGATATGTCCATTAGCTTGGTCAGAAACTTCAAAACATAACATACTCTCCAGTTTTAGCCCAGAATGACCTTTCCATGGTTAAAAATATTTTTGATCAAACAAATGACCATGGAATGATACAAATAATATATCTAAAAAAAATATACTTAAACATGAACAACTTTTATGAAGGAGTTATCATGTGAAAATACTTAAAAATGGTCGAAAATATCCATGCAAAAAGACCTAGAAATCTACCCGAGAGAGCTCTTTTGGGTTCTCTCTAAAAACGGAGTGAATAAGTGATTAAATGGAAAGAAGTGTATCTTGCACAACTATAGGCTTCTAGAGGGGGAAGATATGTGCTTGAATGACCCTTGATTGGAAGTGGCTATAGTAAGGGGAAATGATTGCCTATAGAAGTTATGAGGTATGGAGGTGGATGGGGTGGGTTTCTCCATATCATCAAGGCACTATTGGGTGCAGCCAAGGGAAGTGGATGGTCTGCCATGTGGGGGAGGAAACTTCTTCAAGAAGCTTTTCCAAGTTGACAAAATTCGTGGGCCTTAACCAAGTGGGCTTTAATTTGGGATTTAAATGGGGTTTGGTTAGGGTTTGAGATGCTATCAACTCCAAATCTAATCTTTCTTGACCGAATCAAATTTCCAAGGTTTAAAAGGTTGGATAAGGATGTCATAACAAGGATTTGAGAGATTACTAGCATGTGAAAGTGATTCAATCAAGTGATTAAACACAATGTTAGAAATTGGATCAAAAAGGGCTAATTTTGGGTTTGGGAAAACTGTTTAGGGTTTCAGTTTCAACCAAACTTTTGGGGTTTCAATTGGATTCCAGCCATTTAGGGTTTCACTAGGGTTGAAACTCTCTTTGATCTGGCTCAATTTGGTTGATCAGATGAAAAAATATTTTTCTTAGGTGGCATGATCTCATACCTTGATTTCCTTCACAAATCCATCTAATAAATCCTCTTTGTGCCAAGTGTCTAATACTATTCACTATGTGTGGCTAAGATCTTGCCAAGTGTCCAAATAAAACTTCTCTAACCTAATTTGGACATTCTATACTATGATTTTGAAAACACTGCACTTATTACACTTATCGAGGTTACTATTCACTCCAAAAAAATGTATAATAAACTTAGTAATAAAAAATACTAAATATTCCTATTAACCTACAGTGAAAATCGTTTACCAAAACTCAACTCCAAAGTGCCCTTAAAAATAATTTCACAATTTCGAATAGGCATTTCCTCCGAAATTATGAAAATGGGTTATTGCGCCATATAATCCTGAATATTCAACTACCTCATAGCATATTATGACAGTTCTAACTACCTCAAACAGTTAAAATCTCATTTATGGCCCCACAGTGAGTGACAATACTGACTATGTTGACAGACTAAAACCTTTGCGATTAGTCGATTTGTAAAAACTTATGGAATTTTCACGAAATTCATAAAGTCTATAGAAATTCCACCATTGAATTTCTAGCAGGCTGTTATAGACTAAGCCTCACAACCCCAAAATTCAAGAGTTCTTTAATAATTTTCTCTATCTCAGCTTTTTGATAGAATGAATATCGATAGGGCCTAACACTGACAGGAGAAGCCTCCTGTTTTAAATGGATTTGATGATCATGTGACCTATGGGGAGTTAACCCTGTAGGTTCTGAAAAAACATCTTCGTACATCTGTAACAACTGATACACTTGTTGATCATGTAAGGAAGGAGGTTTGGTTATACTACAATCAACCAACTGTAAAAATAAGCCCTTTCCACCATAACCAGGAGCCTTAAGGAATTCTGAATCATCATTCAAGTTAGCCTGAGAAGTTGTCAAGCCTTGAAAACAAATATGCTTCCCTTCGTATTGGAACTGCATTTGTAGGTTACCAAAGTCCCATAAGACAAGTCCAAGTGATGACAACCATTACACACCCAAGACAGCATCATAGCCCTGTAGAGACAAAGTGAAAAAATCCACCAGAAAAGGTGGCACTTCAGCATACATGCTTTTAGTTTCAAGGACTTGACAATTGGCTACTTTAACTTGTAGAGATTGTTGCAGTTGCAATACCAAGTTGCACCTAGATGCCATGTTAGTATCCTCAAAATTGTGAGTACTGCCAGTGTCAACTAAAATCGCCACTCTTATCCTTCCCAACTGACCCACCAATCTCATGGTCCAAGGACCTAAAGCCCCTATAATCGTATGTAATGAAATAGAAGCTATCTCAGCCTCATCTTCAATCTCCATAGCTGTAACTTCACCCCCTAAATCAGTGCCAACCTCATTTCCCACATCTGCAATAAACTTCATCCCTTCCAACAAAAACAATTTTGGCTTGAGGCATCTATGGCCTTGACGCCATTTCTCATCACAAAAGTAACAAAGGCTTTTTCTATGCCTCTCTTGCATTTGAGAATCATAGAGTTTTTGAAAAGGAACTTTGGCTATAAAGGCTATGATTTTGGTGTTCCTAAAATAGAAGTAGTTTATCCAGATTTTAACAAACTAGACTCTAGACTAAATTTACTAGAATCAGTAAATGACCCCTCCAAAACTTTCTAAGGCTTAAGACATATTGTTCTTGAATTTTAACCAAGCCAAATGCATCATTTAGAGATATACGTTTAAGTAATTTCACAGGAAATCTAATATCATCACGCAGACCACTTTAAAAACAACTAACTTTGTTTTTCTCAGAGATATCTCAAATTCTATTTGAAAGAATCTCCAATTCTGCCTTATACTCAGTTATTGTACTAACCTGTTTTAAGTGAGTTAGATTCTCCATAGGATCCTCATAAGGAGAAGAGCCAAATTGAATTTGAAGAGCTAGAACAAAGTTCTCCCATGAATGAAATGGTCTTGCCTCACTCACATCCTCAAACCAATTCAATGCGATCTCATCCAAAAGAAAAGAAGCAACAAAGATATGCTGAATTGGAGGAACCTGATGATACAAAAAATACTGATTAGCATGAGAAATCAATGCCGAATGATTGCCACCAGAAAATTGAGGAAATTCAAGCTTAATTCCTTTAATAAAGCCTCTATCATAACCCTCACAATGAGGAACCTCCCCTGAACCTTCATTCAAATCAACATTGTACTGCACAACTGGAGGTTCATTAAGCTCACCAGAAACATTACAAGAAATTTGTGAAATCTGTTTTAACAATTCATGAAACTTCTTGTCTTGTGCTTCTCGATCAATCTTCGCAGCTTCATGTTGCTACAATAACAATCCAAGTGCATCCTTGATCTATTTTTGTTATCAATATTGTTGTTGCCACAAGTGATTCATTGAATCAACTATCTGTGCATAAGAACATGTTCCTTCTGCCATGGCTGACTGATACCAATTGTTATGGACCCAAACTGACTGCTTCAAGAAAGTCACCCTCCAGAATTTAAGGTTACAGAGAACAAGATGGAAATCGAGAGAGCAGAAGATAGAAGGAGTTGATTGAATTCTCGTTGAAGACCTTTTCCCTCCAACTAACTGTATTTATACTGAATGTATTACAAACGCTGCATTTTATGACTTAACAAAGCTTACTTCATTATTAAAGAACACAACAACGGTGTAGACTTATTAGAAAAGGAGATATAAACCAACATTGTTCCATTAAAACACAAACAACTAAATGCATACTAAAAACGACCACGTATCAACTCCCCTTCACAACTAACCACTACCAACGACCTTTCCTTATCAAGACCATCTACCAAAACTCTGCACCTTGCCCACCTACACACTTCCACTCCAACACCTTCACAATAATCAAACATACTAATGTTTTGCAAATAATATTTTTTTATTGGTAATGTTCCGCAAATAATATTAAAAACTATATCTACTCTACTCTAATTGGAAGTATGGTTTTTATACCCTGAAATCAAGGATATATGTATCAGTTTCAAGACATGTGTGGTGGCTTTGTAAAACTAAAAAACCGAAATCCATGCAGCATGATATAAGACTAGTTTTGTTGCAGCATGTTATAAGACCAGTTGAAAACGGTTGACTCTATTGTTGATGGCTAATGCGATTTTGGCAATCCGACAATGTGGCTAAAGTCTAATCAAATCCATTAAAAGGCAGTACTTAAGGCATTCAAACTCTGAATTTTCTGAGGTGTATAGACTTTCCTTGAGCAAATAGTAAATAAATGCCTAAATTGTGTCTACAGATTATGGTACTTGATCTTCCCTATCATCAAATCATAATTAGTAATAAACAGAAACTTGGGATGATGGGCACAATGCTTGAACAAGTCGGTGATTTTGGCAACTCAAGTTCATAAGTGGTATATTCCCTTAATAGCAATGCCCATCATATCTGCCTAGATTATTATCCATCAGAGAAGCAGGCAACTAATCAAATCATGCTTTAAACAGAGTGACAACTTTTATGAACAATTGTCTCACCATTACAATTCTAAGAAAATTCAATGGTAAGAAGGTTTGGCATGGGACCCATCATTTCATTAATTTGAGAGGCCAAAGATGTAGATGCTACGGATGGCTAAGAAATTAAAATACTAGATAAACATTAGTTTTGCATAGGACCCATCATTGTTTGTATCACTCATTAATGATTCATATGCTTGGATGCTGAAACACTATGCGCCCAGTATATATAATGTTAAATGGAGGGGTGCCCACGTGGGGCAGACCCCTCCTTTAGTCTGTCTAACGCATGGCTTAATGCCATGCGTTTCTGCCAATTAAATGGCAGATTAAGGCTGGCCTTTAAGGCCAACCGTGTAGGGGGGCTATATATAGCCCCCCCTTTTTTTGATTCTTGGTAATCATCTAAATTAGTAAAAAACTCTCTTTCTTTTGTTCTCTCTTAAAATAGTATTTAGGTTGTGGATTTGTTAAAGCGTTACTCTAGTTTTACACTACGTAGTACGCTTTACCACTAAGTGGAAACTCTTGAGATTTGTCGATCTGGAGAAACTTGTGGAGTAACTTTATAAATTGAGCTTGAGGTACTTTCCGCTGTGCTTTCTTACTTTGGTATCAGAGCTTTTATAATTGCTTCCAGTTTCTTTTTGGCATATGCATGTAAACTGTGATTTTTTATTATGTGATTCGCGCACATGTGGTGCTGCAGTGTTTTAAAAAAAAAGTTTTTTTTTTTGGCTGAGCTGTTGTGCAGCGGTGCTGCGCGCACCACCTGTGCGTGGAGGTGCAGCGCGCACCAAAGGGTGCTGCACTCACTACCCACACACGGTGGTGCAGTGCGCACCACCTCTGCATTCGGTGGTGTAGCACGCACCAAGGTGGGGGCACCATTTTGGTGCGGCAAGCACCGCCTCGGTGCTGCGTGCACCAGAGGGGTGCTGCCAGCACCACCTAGGTGCTTTGGTAATTTTTCGACGAACAGAGGCACCGGTAACCTCCTTAAATGGCGGCTGGAATTTGCTAGTTTTGGAGTTACTGTTCATGCAAACAGTAACTGCTGGAGGAAGAAGATGACTTAAGTCATCTGGTTTTTTGCATGGGCTTGGGCCCTTCGGCCTACTATGTTTTGGGTTTAAAAAGAAAAAAAAAAGGGCTGGGCTTCTCAGCCCAGTGTTTTTTCTGAAAGTTATGTTTTTTTTTTTAAACTGAAAAAAAAAAAAAAAAAAAAAAAAAAAAAAAAAAAAACATAAAGTGGCACAATGGGTTTTGAACCCAAGACCTCCTACTAAACTAAGGAGATGGGCGCACCAATGGGCAGCAAATATCCTTTGGTTTGGGTGGAGGTTTTAAATGTTTTTATAATAGTTTTTTTTATAAAAATAAAAATAAAAAATTTGGCATGATTTAATATATGCTTAGATATATTGTTATATTACATGTGATCTTTTATTTAATGTTTTAGATTAAATGTGATCACACGTGAATATTTGGTTATTTTCGTGCTATTTTTTTCCATAATGTTATATTACATCTGATCTTTTATTTAATTTTTAGATTAAATGTGATAACATGTATGTGTGTATTGAACATGTGGAAATATGATTATTTTATCATCTATGAATGTTTAGATATTAGTCTTTATTTCTTTTAGTGATAAAATAGAAAATCCCACTAAGTAGTCTTAGTTAGAATTGTCAGTGTGAATGATAGGTTAAAAGAATTGCAGTGACCCCAGTAAGAACTGTAAATGCACTGAATAGCCAAAAGACCATGGTGACCCCAGTAAGAACTATAAATGCACTGTATAGCCAAAAAGACTACAGTGGCCCCAGTAAGAACTGTAAATACACTGATGGAATAAGAAAAATGGACTATAATGGTCTCATATGAACTATCTTTGTAGACTGGCCCAACAGGTTGCTATAGTCTAGTTGTCTTTATAGACTAGCCCAATAGGTTGCTATGGTCTGGGTAGCTGTTCTTGTTAATTGGCCCAAAAGGTTACTGCAGTTTTAGTAGGTTATATCTTTACATGTGACTAGGCCTAGATGACTACTTAAGATAGTGGGAGTATGGTTGAGATTTATGATGACAAATTCTCCCATATTTATTTTTTAAAATTTGCGTGGGAATTGAGCAAGAAATCTAATAATTGGATATTGTGGCGCAAGAGATGATTCTGAAGCCTAGCGATTTTTCGATCTTGCGACATGTCTAAATTATTCTTTTTCTAACTTGAAAGGATGCGGCAGATTTTTTAGGTGTGTGAGTAATATCCCTTCTTTGCGTATTGTATTGAATTGGCATCCAAGAATATTGTTGCTGACTTAAACAAAGGGGAGAAATTAGATGGGGAAAACTATGACATATGGCATCGCAAGATCCAATATGTCTCAGATAAGTAAGAGGTCTTGGAGGCCTTATCTCACACCCTTACTATGCCCGAAGAAGGGAACTCGGAACAATACAAGATAGATCAACAAGCCTATACCCAATGGGTTAAGAAAAATTGGTGCACGCACATAATTATGTTAAGCAGCATGCACAATGATCTAATGTGTGAGTTCGAGGTCTATGACACTGTTCAAAGCATGTGGGAGGCTTTGAAGTTGAAGTTTGGTGGAACTTCAGCCACTAGGTTGCGTGGATTAACCATGAGGTTCGACTCCTAGAAGATGCGCTCTGACCACACGATGAAGCAACATCTTAGGGCTATGTCAACTATGATCTACGAACTTAGGTCGGCAGGAAACAACCTGACAGATGAACAGCAAGTACAGGTAGTGATAAGATCACTACCAAATTCTTGGGAGAATATGAGTCAGAACCTGACGCATAACGAAAATATCAAAAACTTTGATGATGTCTCGCGTCACTTGGAATTGGAGGCTGAGCGCCTAGAGGCTGCTAAGCCCAATCATACGGCCTATATGGCTAATGCTGGTTCCCGCAAGGCATCAAGGCCTAAGTGCAAGAAGTCCAAGAATGGAGTAGCTGCTGGACATATTAAAAAAGTGCCAGGAACTTCTCAGCGCACTAAAAGGGGCAAGCATGGGAAAAACAAGTCAAAATTAGAGTGCTTCAAATGCGGAAAGATTGGCCACTTCGCTCGTGACTTCACTGAGCCGAAGAAGGTACACTCTGACTTTTCTCGTGTTGTTTTTGTAACTAGCCATGTGATGGTTGCTGACTCCTATCCTTTGTGGACTGTTGATTCAGGAGCGACCGAGCACATAGCGCGAGATAGAGTCGGATTTGTGGAGTATCGCCGGATTCCAACTGGGAGCCGTGATATCCAGGTGGGGAATGGAGCTAGCATGGAGGTACTGGGACTTGGTACCTACAAGCTGGACTTGCGGGGTGGCCACACTCTTTTCCTCCACAATGTGCTATACGCTCCTGAGATCCGACGAAACTTACTTTCAGTTGTTACTCTATTAAAACTTAGTTTTCGGATTGTTTTTTAAAACAATTATATTTCCCTTCATTTGGGCCATTTGTTTTATGGCAATGCTTTTCTTCAAGATGGTTTTATGATATTGGATTTGGTTTATTCTAATATAAATGAATCTATTGCTTTTCTTTCTTCATCTATTGATAATTTGGATTCATACACATGGCATGCTAGGCTTGGCCATATAGGGCAAGATAGAATGACTCGATTAGCTAGAGAAGGCCTGATAGGCAATCTCGCTAAGGTCATCTTGCCCACGTGTGAACATTGTCTAATGGGAAAAGCTAAGAGAAAACCGTTTGGAAAAGCCACTAGGGCATCTTTTCCACTGCAATTAGTCCACTCAAACATCTGTGGTCTAATGAGTGTGAGGGCAAGACACGGAGGTGTCTACTTCATCACTTTTATAGATGATTTTTCACATTACGGTCATGTCTACTTAATCTCTCATAAGTCTGAAGCATTGGAATGTTTTAGGCGATATCTAAGAATGGTCGAGAATCAGTTAGATAAGAATTTAAAAACTGTAAGAACTGACCAAGGACAAGAATATCTCTCTGAGCAATTTAAAGGCTCTGTGATGAAAAAGGAATCAAAAGACAGTTAACGATGCCGAGTACGCCACAGCAAAATGGCGTGGCAGAAAGAAAAAATCGAACATTGCTCGAGATGGTTAAGTCAATGATGGCACAAGCAAACCTACCAATTTCTTTTTGGGGGGATGCACTTTTGACTACTGCCTACATTCTTAACCGAGTGCCTTCTAAATCAATAACTTCCACCCCATATGAACTATAGACTGGCGAGAAACCCAATTTGAGTAACTTGCGGCCATGGGGTTCAACGGGTTTTGTTCATGATCTTTCTCATAAGTATGGGAAATTAGGCCCTAGAGGGAAGAAGTGTATCTTTATAAGGTACTCAGAACACTCTAAAGGGTATGTGTTAATAGGTGAACAAACTGATGGAAGTGTAACTGAGATTGAATCACAAGATGTGGACTTCATTGAAAATGAATTTCCAAGTAGAGGTGAAGTTGATAGGAGTTTAGAACTTCATGAGATTGTGGAACAAGAGGAAAGTGCTCCAAGGAATTTAGTTTAGAATGAGGAAGAAATTCTTCATGTTCCTACAAATGATAAAAGGGACTTAAATCCGAGTGGGAGCACACCACTTGTCAATCAATCACAACAATCTCAGCCGCGTAGAAGCACATGTGAAAGCATTCCCCGTCGTCGTTTTGAGATTGAAGGGGAAGCTTTTATGGTAGCTTCGCATGATAATGATGAGCCTAAAAAAATTCATGAGGATCTCTCATCTTCTACTAAAGATGAGTGGATGAAAGCTTTTAATGATGAAATTGAGTCTATGAAGACTAACCAGGTCTGGGATCTGGTTGATCTACCAACAGGGCGTAAGACTATTGGGAACAAATGGGTTCTTAAAGTCAAACGCAAGTCAGATGGATCGATAGATAAGTACAAATCTCGCTTAGTGGCAAAAGGATATACCCAACAGGAGGGTATAGACTATGAGGAAACTTTTTCACCAGTGGTAAGGTTTGCTTCAATTCGCCTGATTCTAGCTATAGTAGCAAACATGGATTTGGAACTCTACCAAATGGATGTTAAGACAGCATTTCTCAATGGAGAACTAGATAAGGAGATCTATATGGATCAACCAACGTGTTTTGTGGTCAAAGGTCAAGAGCGCAAAATGTGCGAGCGCAAAATGTGCAAGCTCAAACGATCAATATATGGCCTAAAACAATCATCTAGGCAATGGTACCTCAGATTCCATCAAGCCATTCTTTCGAATGGGTTACGATGATCACAGAGGACCATTGTGTCTATGTCAAAAGTTCCAAGAAGAGTTTCATTATGTTGTCATTATATGTTGACAACATACTACTAGCTGGAAATGATAAAGGGTTGATAGTCGCTGCAAAAGAGTGGTTATCCTTCAATTTTGAGATGAAGGATATGGGTGAAGCAGAATACATTCTGGGAGTTAAGATCTACAGAGATGGCTCAAAGAGATTTTTGTGTTTGTCCCAATAGACTTACATAATGAAAGTCCTCGAGCATTTCCTAATGAATGAATGTAAACCCATTGACACTCATGTTGCAAAAAGCGAGAACTTATCTAAAGAGTTGTGTCCTAAGACTCAAATAGAAAAGGAAAAGATGGCCTGTGTCCCTTATGCTAATGTTGTGGGTAGTCTGATGTACGCAATGATGTGTACTCGGCCTGACATATGCTATGCAGTTGGCTTAGTGAGTAGATTACAATCTAACCCCGGACTGGCTCACTGGAAAGCAGTCAAGAGGATTATGTGATTTCTCAAGGGAACTGCAGACTATGTGATGTGCTATCAAGGTTCAGATTTGCAGCTAAAAGCTTACAGGGATGCCGACTGGGGCAGTGACCTAGATGAGCGTAAATCAACCACTGGGTATGCTTTTTTGCTTAACAATGACGCCATTACATGGAGCAGTAAGAAACAACCCTGTATAGCTTTATCCACCATTGAGGCAGAATACATAGCTTGTTCTGCAGCGGTTCAAGAAGTTGTTTGGTTACGGAGATTCCTCAAACATTTAGACATTGGCATGGATTCTTCAGATCCGGTGACAATATTCTGCGATAGCACAGCTGCTCTCCCATATGCTAAGGACTCTAAGTACCATGAAAGAACCAAACACATAGATATCAGATATCACTACATCAAAGACATGGTAGCGCAAAAGGAAGTGGTTCTGAAACACCTCTCTACAAGTCACATGGTTGCTGATCCCTTAACAAAGCCTATAGCAAGAGATGTCTTTGAGACTCATGTTAGGAATCTAGGACTACGTAGACTGTAAATGTATTTTGTGTTTCAAATGACATTGAGATGTAACCTTTCCTTTGGGATATTAATACAATATGATTCAGTTATTGTCTTTATCATATTGTCTTTCTAATTCACACACAAGATATGTCAAAAGGCTTAGATCGGCTCACTCACACGAGCGATCGCCTATAGCGCTTGAGTAGCGAGTAGAGATGAGACATTGTGTTCTTAGATACTTGACACAAAGATATGTCGTTTTAGTGGGAGCTAAGATCAGGTCCAATGAGAGGACTATGCATGGGTTACCCCACAACCTATGTAGCCTGTGGTTAGCCAGATGTGAGATCCTCTTTGATGCCTTGGAGGCGAGCAAATAGAGAAACTCGGGTTAGACGCTTAAGGAGCGGCTAGACTAAAGATCTGTACGGTGTTGATATAGACATATGCTCTTTACGAAAGAGAAATCCACCGTAGCATGTGCTTCATACTACATGTACTTTTTTGACCAAATGAGTAAGTGAGTAAATGGTTCCCCTCTTTCTCACTGTGTGAGTCTCATTTTCTAAGTGTCCTTTACTTTTGACTATGTCACAAGATGGAGTTTATGATGTCTGCTACTTTGGCATGTTGTCTATGGCCATTATCAATACGGTCTAAAGAAGCATTGCTGGGAAAGCGGTTTGACCAAAGTTGAATGATATGAGTGCAAAGGGAAGATTCTTCGATATCGCATCTTCGATAGTGTTTGCTGACGTCAAACTATGACGCTACATACTGGTAGCGACTAAAGTTGTGAACATATTGAAATGGCTTAGAGATAGTCAAGCATTGTTCTGAGTTTTCTGAAAGTCAAGAGGGTTTCGAAAATGCTTGAACTGATGCAATCGAATGAGTCTAGGACATAACCAGACACTTTAGGGATGTTGCTATGCTAGTCTTCTTTGGGAGAGATTTAGTGTATGTACTCCCACCTTTCTATAGATATGCTTGGTGGTCGCACGGCCTATTTACTTGTCTGAATAAGATTGAGACCATTAGAGAGATGCTGACCTGGGGTCATGCCCACTGTGTGCGAGTGAGAGATGTTAAATGGAGGGGCGCCCACGTGGGGCAAACCCCTCCTTTAATCTGTCTAACGCATGGCTTGCTTATAACGCATGGCTTTAAGCCATGCGTTTTTGCCAATTAAATGGCAGATTAAGGCTGGCCTTAAAAGGCCAGCCGTGTAGGAGGGCTATATATAGCCCCCCTCTTTTGATTCTTGGTAATCATCTAAATTAGTAAAAAGCTCTCTCTCTTTTGTTCTCTCTTAAAATAATATTTAGGCTATCGATTTGTTAAAGCGTTACTCTAGTTTTACACTACGTAGTACGCTTTACCACTAAGTAGAAACTCTTGAAACTTGTGGAGCAACTTTATAAGCTGAGTTTGAGATACTTTTCGCTATGCTTTCTTACATATATAAATATATATATATATATTTCCAGAAGTTTATCCTGCTTCTCTTTAATGCTAGTTGCATGTTGTTTCTACCATATGAATTTATGAATTTGGGATATTATTACTTGGTTTTTACATTAAAAAACATAACACAAACAGTACATAAGTTAGCATGCACCATTACCTAGCATTTTCAAAATAATGCTTTCAGAGACATATATTAGTCATGTTCATGATTTCAGAATATATGTTTTGTGTTCATGTTTGCATAAATCTATTTTCTAAACTTTGTTAGTTTTTAAAAATCATGTATGGTATCAACTCAATCATCATCATGTGTAGTTGATGGGGTTGTAATGGAATCACCAACTTCTTCGTGTGATTTGAATGCACCACTAAAGACGTCGCACACTAACAAAAGTTACAAAAGGAAAATTTTGTCATACTCGAATTATAACATGGTAAAGCAACTATTATATATATTTTTTATTTCTTTTCAATTTTGCTATAACATGGTAAAGATATTTCCTCATGTGAAACGTTCGTGCTGTGTGCAGAGAGATGCGAGGTATAAATTTTTCATATGAACATATATACTTAATTTGATAGAGGAACATTTGAAGAAGACAGAATGCAGTTCAGAAGAGGGAGGATGACTTATTGCAAAGAAGGGAAGATAAACTCAGAGAGAGAGAGATAGAGAGAGAGAGAGAGAGAAATGCTCAGAAGGTTGAGGTTGAACAAAGTTTATGGAGGGTCGAGAGAATAAATGTGTGAATATTATTCCGTTTGTACTGGGTTTATCAATTGTAATAGCTTTTGCTTGATTCGGATAAATTATAGGGTACATGTAAATAGTGGATATGTTCTTTATTTATTTTTCTTGTATGGATCAAGTGTAATGATACTCCCCATTAAATTTGGCAAAGCCTGATTAGTTACTTGATTAAGCATTTTGTTATATAGGCGGAAAGGTACTGTATAGACTATAAACAATCTAGTGTTTTGGGTCATTTTTCTGAATCTGCTTGACTTATACATTTTGATAGTACTATGTTTTGATCCCTTTTGAGGTTATCTATGACATTCTTCATAACATTTTGGATTAATCTATTATACATAGGATGATAAGTGGAACAAAAATCTATATCCTATATATAGATTTTTTTTCCCAATCTATTATACACATGATGATACATCCACAAAAATCTGCACAAAGTATATAGATTTTTTCCTAAACTCATGCACACATAGACAGTAATCAATTCAGCTAACATTGAACCATGATTGATTTCATATACAAATACACATGGTAAGCTTTACAACAAGTACTCCAAGTTCTTGATATGGAAATCAAAATCTATGCAACTCCACAACACAAGGTCTCCACAACCCACCCATACACAACTGGACACAAAACCATCTACACACATACACCTAGACACAATACACAACATTTATATACACAAATAGTATACACAACTGGCTACAAACAAAATCTACATAATCTACAATATTTACCTACACCAGCTACCAATATTTATGTCCACAAAAAATTCTTCACAACATGTTTGAAAAGCAGCATGTACACAAGCTACACAAAAATAACTCCCAAGTCTAGTCACATGATGCTACCAAAAAATTAGGTTTTGTTTATCTAGTCACACAATGCTGCCAAGAAATATAGGAAGTCCAGTCAATAATATCACATACTAATAATTGACTAGCATACTAAAATTTTCAAACATTGTCTAAATTAAGCACCTATCTCCAACGAATTACATCGCATCAATATGGCCACACAACTAAAATAGCACAAATAATATTTCAATACCACATTCATAATAACTTTCGAAAAAATTAGTAGAAACAATTAACCCAATAAGAAAAACTTCACACATCCTCATTGTCCGATGGCATTGGTTGTGTGACAATGTTAGATTGAGATTCTGGGAGGTCATGCAATTGTGATTCATCATCAAATATTTTTCTGCAAGTCAAAATTTCCACACACAAAAAGACATATATTAGATAGGGATATATAGAATGCTGCCAAAAAATATTAGGTACATTTTTCTTCTTTCTTTTCGTTGCTCCCTTCTACATAGCCGAAACTTTTCTTTTCATCGGGAGCCTCCCTTTGTCCTAGACAACATGAGGGCTTAATATTTTTTTAACCTTATCCTCGACAACATTTGCGACCTTGGTTGAACCAGATCTTGACTCAAGTGTTAAATTTAAAATTTTTTTTATCAAACTCACCTAAATAGCACACGAATGCATTAACATGGTCATCACTTAAGGATACACAAGTTGCTAATTTCAAACATCTCTTCACCACAACTTCTTACCTTCATGTGTCTGAAGCTAGGTATGTAGCTTCAAGTCCCAAGACTACATTTTCGGGAAGTGACCATGTTTGGTTAAAGTGGAAAAATCTACCAGACCTTCATTCAAGATTCGATAGGAACTACATGGACTATGTTCTCACATTCATCCTTGTTCCTGGGGATGAAAATTGTTCCAATAATCTTCAAAATCAATAGAAGAGAGATGGGTCCAACATTTCTCAAAAGCTCCCTCTAGGGAGGAGATTTTACTTAAAACTCCAATCACTACTTGGTCCCTGAAGGCAGTCCCTATGGAATCCTAACCACCTACTACTCCCAAATGGATTCTACATGTACTCATGTATTGGAAATTTTACAATGACAAGCCATAATAATGGTTCTACATATAAAAAATCTAGAACCTCACTCGAATCTTCGAGGCTGCAAACAAGATTTCCAACACTAAAAAAACCATTTCTATGTTCTCCTCTCCCCCACCCTAAAAGAATAACTAGCAATCTCAATCTTCCAAAATAACACCTCATACCACAAAAAACCTCATAATCTTCAACTGTAGAGAACTTCAATATTCAAAATAACAATATCAACACTCGTAACTTACAAACTTAAAATTATAATTTGCAGAAATAGAAAAGAAGCCCTAGTTTCACAATGACTTGGTTGAAATCCCAAATAAGACATGAAAGATCTAACCTTTACCCATTGAGCACCATTACAAAGAGTTGGCTTGAAATCTTTTAGAGTTGGAATCCATGGGTCGGACCAAATGTTTACCGATCGATCGTTGAAAATCTGAAAGCATCTACCTTTGTTTAGAAGGTCTTTGGTTTTAAGAATGGCTTCAGATGGTTTTGGAGATGCCAACCAGAAGGAGGTATTTTGGAGATAGTTGGAAGAGAGGATGAAATGCCATAGAGCATTATTTGAGCCACCCAACTCCCACCCAGTCTTGGCTAAAAGAGCTTGATTCATTTTTTCCATCAATCTGATGACAAGGCCTCTAATGGTTTTTGGTAGACAAATAGACTTCCAGGATTTCAACACTAAATTGTGGGTTTTGTCTTTTGGGAAATCCCACCAGAAGTTTTTGAAACATTGGTTTAGAGACTTGCTTACTAACATGGGAAGTTGAAATGTGTTCATTTGATATCACTAGAAAAAATACATAGAATTGTCGGCGTTGGATATGCGCCGGTACCTACCAAATAAAACACCTCTAATTAATTAGCGGTGTTTTTATGCAGTCGTAACCGTTCGCTAGTACAATGGGATCGCTATTTCCATGTCCCGACACTTGCACAAATGCCGATAATTGAAAATCTAATTAGTGGCGTTTGTATACAAAGTGGCATTTCTTGAAACGCCGCCATAATACCTACATTCACTGTGTTTCTTGAAATGCCGCCACTAGTTCGTTGAAATCCCCTTGCATAACCTAGCAGTGTTACCATAAATGCCGCTGCTACTACATTGCCGGCGCATCATATAAATTGGTGGCATTTATTTAAATGTCACTAATAGTATGTTGACAGCAGCACATTGAATAGCTTAATGGCATTTAGCTAAACGCCACCCTTGTTACAATTAGGGCTGCACACCGAACCACCCGGTTCAGATTTTGGTCCGACCCGACCCGAACCGCAGGGAAAACAGAAACACAATTGATCCGATCCGATCCGTGAAATTTAGGTCGGGTCAAACTCGTTCTACCCGTTCTCTTTCTCCTCGTTTGTTCTACCATGTACGGAGGGCAAAATGACTTTCTGCATCGTAGCTTTAGCGAGAGGAAGAAGAAGATGGTTTTGATCCTAATCAATCTCAAAAATGGCTAATAATGCAATAATATATTCCTGAGAAAAAAAAAACAGAGAAGAGCTCAGCGAGAACGAGAAAGAGGGAGGACTGGGGAAGGAGAGAGTGATTAGGGTTTGTGTGAAATGGGACAAAACGAGGCCGTATTGAGGGCAGCAACCAAGTTCCATGCCGAAGAAAACTCTCTTCCTCCAAGAGCAGCAAGCTCAACCCATTACTCTAGCAACACAGTGTCGTGTCAGGATCTGAGTAGGGCTGGAGCACAGGCGCTCCTCCGTCGCCTCTGTGCTGATCGCGAGGCGTCTCCTTCTCAGCTTCAAAAATGGCGACGAAGAGCACTTCCATCCCTCGGCGTGGAGCTTCCTCCTCTTAGTGGTGGTTGCTGAGCTCACCGCCATGGCTAGAAATGGTCAAGCCCTGGTCCTCGCGCCCGCCTATGCCACTTCCATCACCACAATATCTGAGATTCAATGAGGTTGCTGGGCGTTGTTCTTCTTCACTGCGGGTGATCGGTTTTGACCGATGTTATGGGTAATAAACCGGGTAATGGGTTTGACCCACTGAACATGATTTTAGGCGGGTGAGGTAATCTCGGGCTTTACGGGTTGATCGGGCCAGGCCCTTTTTTGCACAGGCCTAGTTACAATAGTGGCATTGCCATAAACACCGCTACTAGTACGTTGTCAGCGCATCATATAAATTGATGGCATTCATTTAAATTAAATTGGCGATATTTATTTAAATGTTACTAACAGTACGTTGGTGGTGACACACTGAATTAAATAACAACGTTTATCTAAATGCCACAACTGTTTAAAATTAGGACGTTACCATAAACACCACTGCTAGTACGTTGCCAGCAAATAATATAAATAGGCGATATTTATTTAAACGCCACTAATAGTATGTTATCAACGTCACATTCAATTTATTAACGACGTTTAGCTAAATACTGTCACGCTTACAATAGCAATGTTACCATAAACACCGTTGCTGGAATGTTGCCGACGTATCATATAAATTAGCTACATTTATTTAAATGTCATGAATAGTACTTTGGCGACACATTGAATTTATTAACGGCGTTTATCTAAATGCCACCACGAGTTTGTTGCCACCACATTGCACAAATTAACGGCGTAATGCAAATGCCCCCACTAGTTCATTGCCGGTGCATTGTATTCATTAACGATGTTTAGAACACATCAATAATATGATATACCACAATAAAATTATATAATAAATTAATTAATAATAAATCTGATATAATGGGTCATTATTCATATAATAAAAAGAAATTATAAATCACATCACATGAAAGCTCTTTTTCATGGATAATTATTCTTCTTTATATTGTGTTTGTCATTAGCGTTCCGACCATTTCTTTCATGAATAGTTCTTCTTCTACCATACCAACCCAAAACAAGCGAAGGACTACCAAAATTGATCCAATAACTCCACCAGCTGGAAGGTCAGAAGGCATGACATAAGAATTTCCCAAAGCGTGCCCATCATGAATTTGGAATTTTGAATGTTGTAATATAAAAAATTGCAATACACACCAATAAATTGAAGAGGAAAATGGGTAAATAATAGAACAATTGTGATGCAACTTAACCCTTGATCTGTTCATGACCGACCAACTCTCTGCATGTCTAATCTTAGATTTTTCATCACTTGTCTTGGTTTCTAGAGAAACAAATTCTAACAAAATACTTTGCAACTCTAGCCTGCAAGATTACTCTACTTTTCCATTCATTATAATGCAAAAAAAAGTTCTATTTTCTTTGTTCCCGAAGTACCCAATTACAATGCTGTGTGGTAGAAAGCACGGCATGGATCAACAATTGGTTTAGCAATAATAAGAAAAAAAATACCCACACGGCTAAATATAGCTAAATAAGTACGATTTCATCCACCAAATACCAAAAAAAAGTTAGAATAAAAAGTTATATATGAGTTACATAGAAAGTAATAAAAAAAATTTATTTTTTATATCCTAAGAAGATGCAATTTTCTTTTCAATACGGTATTTTGCAAAAAAAGATCAACATGCAGATGCTACGAATGGAGATAGGTTTAGAACTGAAAAGGGAGACCGAAACACCTTTTGACTGCTACAGAGGATCAAGAAATCCCAAAACAGCGTACGAGATTTCACATTTGTCGCTAATGAAGACAATGTCATGGCCATGGGGCATTGTCGTTGTCGCTACCGATGGGTTTGAGATCACCTAGTTTCCAAAACCGTACTTCCTGCTGTGCATCATCATCTCGATTCGGCATCCGTAATAGTTTCATGCTCTGGAAAATTTAGAAAGCTTGGCTACGCCGGCAAGTGGGTTTAGTAATAATAAGACAAAAAATAATTATTTTTTTATCTTACTTAGCTTATCAAAAGGGTCAAAATAATTATTTTGATTTGAATTTTTGGTGAAACTTATCTACAAGATATAAAGTTCATCCATCTTAAGGGAAGATATTACATTTATAACCCTTTTAAATAAAGAAAAAAATGCTTATGTTTTTATTAGTTCATATATATTCATATTTAAATGCACAACATAGATATAAACGCATATATGGACAAACCGACTTTTAAGAAACTACTACACAAATATATTTAATAAACAAAAGAAAGAAAATTATGAGACATAACGAGAGAGAGAATGTTCACATTCACTTTTTATATTATTTTTGCCAAGAAAAATAAAGAGAGTGCATTATAAAATTATATAAAACAAGCATTTATAAGTTTCCTAGCTATAGCTAGGCTAGCTCCAATGCACCTACTCGTCTGCATGAGATGTGTTTGATACTGTGTAGCACCCTCACAACCCGAGGAGATTTTAATATTCAAAATGAAGGCTCGAGACAACAACAAAAATTGAAGACAAAGCTTAGACCTTACGAAAGTGGAAAGTATATTTCTTGGTTTGCCAAACTCCAACGCAATGTTTTATATCCTACTCCTCTCGCACAAGTACCTGAGAGCCGTATAAATGTCACAGACATTCTACGCTCAAAAGAAAAATTATAGATTTTGGGATATTGACCAAGTAGAAAATGATCATTAAAAAAAAAATTAATAATAATACGAGACAATAAAATTTAAGTGGTTCAACTTAAATTAAAACTTACAGTAATTGGCAGATAAGATCTTGAAGAAATTCACTGATAAAAAAATAGAGTACATGCAAAAGAGTGGTAACAAATCAAAATCACACGAATCTAAAGTCTTAATACACCCAAGCCTCATAATCTCATTATAAAGAAATACTCAATGGACTATCTTACTCTGTGTATATCTCTTGTGCTCACTCCTCTTTATTCTCAACCTTAATTAATTATAAGATGCATTCTTATATAGACAAGAGTTACACATTTTAGATGTGAGGATAGACAAAGCATGGTAAGCCTTAAATTGGGTAAACAAATAAAATCTTGCACGTAGGAGCGGCGATATGTTTCTCTCTTGGGTTACAAAACATGCTTGCGAAGAAAAAATGGTTTCCTTTTGACATAGAAAACAAGCCATTACTTCACGTATAGGAATTACAACAAATCAAGCATAAGCTAGCTAGCCTTGTACGTAAATGAACGTACGAGTTTCACAAAGTGCATAGCGTTTGCTTTTATATGATGTTGATGGTCATTAACTCAATTCTGAAGGCAACCAAAGCATGCTTTAAATTTGATGACATAAACTTCATTTTCCAAGAGTTGACACAAAGTACGTACTAGCTTCACCTAAAACATCGTAAGTTCTATCGATCTCCTTCCAATAGGCAAGCATGACTTAATTCACAGAACACCTCAAAGGAGATCAAGGGCTTGTCCCTTATGCATTCAGCTGGTAAACTCGTTAATTGGATTAATACTCTGAATTGATTTTGCATTTCTACTTACCAAAAGAATTTAGTCATTGTGGAAGTACATTTTTTGTTTTTTGTTAAAACCTGTTTGAATATTATTTTTGTTTTAAACTTTGAAAAAGTTGAATTTTTTGTATTTAATTTGGAAGTTTAGAAAAGTTTTAATAATTAAGTAGTGATTATAAGATGAAAAGTTGAAAATTTAAAATTTAAAAGTGTTTTGTGTTTGAGTGATATTAATTGGAAAGGAAATATTTGAGAATATATGAGAAAACCTGATGACAATTGTGTTCCCAAATGAACCCTTAAAATAATTCATCTATACTATTTCTGCACAGAGACTATCAGCAAATGTTGAAAAGAGAAAAATTGATGAAGAAATTGCCGAGAAGCTTGATGTCTTAAACTTCTTGTCTAATTCGAAAACAATTCGTATAGTAGATTTGGGATTTGCAACGGGACCAAATACAATCAATGCAATGCAAGACTTGATTGAAGCAATTGTTCACAAGTACAAATCCTTATGCCCTACTTCTCCATTTCCATAATTCCAAGTCTTTTTTAACGACCACGCCTCAAATGACTTCAATTCTCTCTTCAATGCTCTTCTAGTAGAAAGACAATACTTCGCAGTAGGTGTGCCAGGTTGTTTTCATAATCGGTTATTTCCTGAATCCTCTCTCCATTTTGTGTATACTTGTTATGCACTCCAATGGCTATCTACTTTGCCTGAAGAGTTAAGTGACAAGAACTCTCCAATATGCAATAAGGGAAGAGTTCACTATACAAATGCCCCTCATGAAGTGTCGAATGCTTATTCAACTCAATTTGCTATGGATGTGGAGAACTTTTTGAATGCTAGGGCAAAAGAACTTGTGCCTGGAGTGATGATGGTAACGATCTTATCAGGTATTCCTACAGGAATGCCATATTTTGAGGTCCCATCTGGTATAATGTTTGATTTTATTTCTTCAATCCTGATGAATATGGAAACAGAGGTAAATTAATGTTCTTGCCATCACCTTCTCTCTCTCTCTCTGAACTTTCATGCATTTCTATAAAATTAGTTGATTAATAATTAATAATTTCACATAAATAAATTTGAAAATTAACCTAGTCTTATATGATATATTAAATTTATTTTATAATAAAATTAACTTTATAATATGATGTATCATGGATGTCAAATACACACACACACACACACACACCAGTTGGCATACTAGTAGTCATTCAACCCTCAAAACTACCTGGGTGGAAGAGATCATTTTCTAACTATTTTTCTAAGTACTATAAAGTAAAGTTGTAACATCCAAATAGAATGCCTAAATCACATGATTTATAGTCTAAAAGGACTAGTCAATTATCCAAATAAATCACATGATTTATAGTCTAAAAGGACTAGTCAATGATACAAATGGAACCCCATTAGAACCTTATAAATAGCAAGAACTTCTCATTCCCAAAACAATGCAGGATTTCATACACCACCTATCTTATCCTTATCATATAGGGTATTACAATCTCTCATTCTTGAATTCCTGACGTCTTCGTCGAGCATGTCCTTTGTAGGTAGCATGACCCAAGTCCTACATTTTTTGCTGGGATAAGACTCTTATATCATTTGTAATGCCCTAATGGAAAGCCCAGACCACATTACCTGTACTCCAAAATGACTAGTCAATTATACAATTGGAATCTCATTAATGAAACCTTATAAAAAGTAAAAAATTTTCATTCTCAAATAATGTGGAATCTTATATGCCACCTACCTCTATCCTTATCATATAAGATATTACAAAGGCTCTACAATTAATACATACATAGATACATGCTTAATTACAATTACAATGAAGGAAAAAAAATGAAATCACATGCTTATATATTTGTTGAAGATTAAATGTATTGGCATATGGCCAATGAATTACTGATGATTAGGCAAGCAACATGATTTTGACTTCATCTACCTGAGTAGTACATACTGTTTCAAACATCATGTGCTACATGCATAGATGTAGCTTGTTGGGTAGGGTGATCTAAACATGGAAATTAAACCTTTTTCATGACAGGGACTTATTAATGAAGATGAAGTGGACTCTTTCAACATACCATTTTATGTTGTCTCTCCTGAGGAGATGACAGGACTGCTTGAGCGAAATGGGTATTTTAGCATAGAAAGGATGGAGTTAACGAACCCAGCAACATGGTTGGGGTCAAGCCCAATTGACATTCAGGCATGGATGACGCATGTTAGGGCTGCCATGGAGGGCATCTTCATCTAACACTTTAGCATATTAGAGATTGTTGATCAAATGTTTCAACAAATGACTAAAAAACTCTCTAACTGTTTTGAAGATTGTTGATCAAATCTTCATCTAACTCTCTAATCAACAACTAACTTAGGCTTTTTCTTTTTGGGAATCAACGTAATAAAAGTATGGTTAATGGCATTTGGGAACTTATCATTGTTTAAGGCAGTTAGCACTGCGGATACCAAATCCTTACCAACTATATCCCAATATTTTTGGAAGAAAGTTGGCGCCATACCATCAAGCCCAAGTGCTTTTGTAGGGTTTATTTGCTAGAAAGCCAAACATACTTCTTCTTCTTTGAACTCCTAAATAAGCTCTTCATTCATATTTGCTGTAATTTTTCCAGCAATGCCTTCCAAGAAATCCATATTCCTTCTTTGATTTGAGGTAGTGAAAAGTTCTCTGAAAAAAATCCAAAATCACATTATATCTACCTTCCTCTTCCTACCAATTTCCTTCTTCATCCCTATCCACTTTTATCAAATTTTTCCTCTTCCTCTGAGATATTTTATTGTGAAACCACTTTGTATTTTGATCTGCTTCTTTGAGCCATAAGGCTTTTGATCTTTGTCTTCACATTATTTCTTATCTTTTTTAGCCATTTCTATGCCTTAACTTGAGCTTCCTTGTGTTCTTTGATCCTCAAGCAAAAAGGGTCATTGGTATGCAATTTCTGAAGGTTTGTTCTAGAATTCTATATATTCTTTCTTGCTGTTCCAAGACTTCTTTTGTTCCACACCTCCAATTTCTCACTACATCTTTGAATTTTGCCCATCACAATGCTTAATTCATTGTTTCCTAAAAGTCCCTTCCATGCTTCAATAATGACTCTTTTACAATCTATTGACTCCATCCACATGGCCTCGAATCTAAACAACTCTCCGTGTAAAAAGCTAGGCAAACGTACATTGGCGCAAAAGCATATATGAACTTTATGTCTCCTTTGTTGTCCACACTTGTCTGAAATGATTTGATATCCTACCATGTCATAGCAAAAATAATTTAAATACATCTCATTAAAAATTAAACTAAAATAAAATTAAAAAAATAAAACTATGAAAAGTACATATTGAATTATATGCCACCTTACAACTTTTGCAAATAAAGTCGTTAAAATATACAGTGATGGTATGACAGTTTTCGCACATGCTAAGGATCTCAAATGTCATGACAGAACCAAACATATAGTTATTTGATTCCACTATATTCAGGATATTGTTGCATGAGGTGAGGTAATCTTATAACAAATCTCTACCCAAGATGGTAGCTGATCCTTTTACCAAGGCTATCAGTAGAAATATTTTTTAAACTCATGTTATGAGTTTGAGACTTCATCAGATTTGATATTTGTTGTATCAATGATGTCTTATTGACTTTATTGTACATTTAACACTGTAATGTTCTATTGCATTAGTGAGATTATTATTTTTATTTCATATTATGAGTTAAATGATACTAAGATTTCAACTACCAGATGTGGCAAAGACCCCCATTTCACCCCCATTACGCCACTAAGTGAAAAGCACATATTATAAAGATGTCACCGGACTATGTTTAGTTCACTCACATGGATGATCACCTTGGTCAAGAATTGCATTGAATTATAACTCGTGAGGGATTAAGAACCATTTATCTAGAGATATCAAATAATCTTGATTATGGATGAGATATTATGAATGATGTACTATATTATGAGGCAAGTTAATTAACCAGTCCCCATCAAAAGACTTTTAAAATAGAGTATTAAGTGTGTTAGTTCAAAATGTAATGAACATGCAAACAAAAAGGAATATACCCTTATAAGTTAGTATTGGGTATCAAAGCAAACAAAAAGGAATATACCCTTATCAGTTAGTATCAGGTATCAAAATCCCCCCCGTAAATTCTCAATGTCTTCATCAAGCCAGCCCATAGTAAGTGACACAGTTCAAGTCCCACATTGTTTATTGGTATAGACTCTGATACCATTTACAATATCTTAATGGAGGCCCCAACCACATTTGCGCTTATATTCTGAAAGCAACAGTCAATAATACAATTAGAGCCCCTTGGTAACTTTTATTAAAAGCAAAAACTTCACATTCTCAAGCAATGTGGGATCCCATGCATCAACTTATTAGTTAGTATTAGGTACCACAACTTCCAAAGTAATATAGATGTGTAATCAAAACAATTTGATATGTACTGTAACAGGAGCAAATATTTGAATTTATCAGCCCCCCTTGAGATAATTTGAATTAACCTAAAAACAATTTAAGACAGAATCATGCATGGTAGTGCAATTACTATGGTTTCAATCTCTGGACAAAGGAAGTACAAAACCTTAGAATATAAAGAAATAAAGGAACACATATATATATGTATGTGTTTGTGTAATATATATATATATACACTAACATTTTTTACCAACAACATGCAAATTGATTTTGGTGGCCTCCTATTGCATGTATTTTATTGGGTTCTTATTTTCTTTCTAGGCCATGCTGAATTCAATTCTAATATAAAATTTTTGTTTCCTATTGTTTTGAGTGTTTCTAAAATAATTTTTGAACATTTAGGAGCCCATCTCAACATCTTGACCATCTCAACATCCAAACAACACTCACAAACATAATTCAAATATAAACACTTTTTAATTTCAAATTTTCATTCAATTTTTCTTCTAATCACTACAACTTCCCAAACTTCCAAACTAAACACAAAAGAAAAATTCAATTTTTTCAAATTCCAAAACAAAACTTATACTAAAAAATTATATTCTATCAATATTTTAAATTTATAATATTTTTGTTTAACTTTTCTCCCTCTCATTTTTCAAAATCTCATAAAACATCTTAACTCAAAGTACCATTTTCCCACCATTTACAAACCATTTCACTAATATTCACAGATTTTTTATCTCATCTTATCTCAACATCTAAACGAGACCTTAAGACGTTCAATTTTGAAGGAAAACTCAGGACTTTGTTTGGATGCTAAAAATATCTTAGATAATATGTGAATATTGGTGAAATAACTTGTGGATAATAATGAATTAGTAACTAATAGTTTGTGAATTGTATTAAAGTAGTTTGAGAATATCTCAGGACAGTTTTGTTCCCAAAGAGGCTCATAAGGCTCTATTTGGATACTAAGAGTATCTCAGATGATCTATGAATAGTAGTGAATAGTTTGTAAGTAATAGTAATAGTTTATGAATATATAGTAATGAAATAGTGTGAGAATGTTTTAGAACAGTTGTATTCCCAAACATGCCCTTAAAAATTAAAAAATTAATGTTTAAGCATTTTACTTACTCAATTTCTCAACACATATAAACCATCATCAATTTCATATAGCAAATATTTTCTATTTTTTGAATTATTCATTTTCTCAAAAAAAGAAAAAATATTCTACTCCGATTTCAGTTATATCATATATATATATATAATATCTTTTGTACAAAAGGCAAAACTATATATATATATTATATATATATGGAGTTCGATTACATTTTCATATCTTCTTTAATATATATCCAAATTGTTGACAATATACCACAAAAGTCAATTTTTAAGTTAGACTTATAAAATGCATGTTCTTGTCACATGTTTAATGAATACTTGTAATGTCTATATATAGATGGGTTGTAGAAAACTTCCTCCAATTCAATTTGGAGAAAAACTAGATTAAAAAAAAAATAGAATATAAATTAGAATTAAGGACTTAAGTTTTATTTTCATTTTTACTGTTTTAGTTTTTAAAATTGACAAGAAAAAAGATAAAGAAGGTAAAGTTATATCATTAGTTTTGTAGGTGTGTATATAATATATATATATATATATATATCATGTTTGTTATTGAATGGATGTTCTAAAATTTTATGTATTTAGTGTCGTTCATGCGCTCGGGCACACATGTATACTGCAATATTATGCATACATGTATGGATGACTAAACTCATAATGCATAGCTTTTAGCATATGCCATGCTATCATGTGCGCAACTTGCCAGATAGCCTGCCTTATAGCATTGAAACTTGTCGAAGGAAGAGCAATACCACCTTCTTTGGCCTATTTGGCTCTACAAAACTCTACAATCCTAAGAAAAATCTTCTTATTTCTACACACGACCATGCTTCTAGATTCTACAGCACCATTAACGCCTTGTCTTAAATGACGAATGGCTCAAATTTAGGGCTAAAAATCAATTTATCGGTTTTGGTATTGTACCAAAACTGAACCGACGTGGTTTTAAGAGGAGGTGGTATCGACTGAAATTGACTGACAGGAAGAGAGAGATTTGGTCGGAATCCAATGGTTTGGAGGTTTGGGGGACATTTTCAAAGCCTATCTCCAAATTCACATCACAAATTGACAATAAATCAACTTTAAATTCAAAAATTCTCAATAAATTAACTCGAAATTCTCAACAAATCAACTCCGAACTCCATGGGCAGCAGTGGCAATATTTGTAAGGGATTGGGCTCCACCGGTTGCAAAAGTGAGAGTCGAGAGAGGTCTGAGAGTCATAAACTAGTGCTGTAGTGGTTTCCATCTTTCTTCAAATACACACACACACACAAAGGCGGTGCTAGTGCATGAGATAGGAGAGAGAGAGAGAGTCTAAAAGATAGAGAATAGGGAGAAGAAAAGGGAGGGGAGGGTGGGGAAGGGGTTATAAAACCCTAAATGCAAATGAAGTTGGTGTATTAAACCAGAAAAAATCCTTTCATTTTTAATTTTATTTTAAACAATAGTTGTAAAACGATACTGTTTAGATCACTTAAGTAAAATGACGTCATTTTATATAAGATATATGTAAATAAATATACATATATATATACATAAATATTATATTGGCCTATTCGGCAGTTTGCACATGGTTTAAATCGGGATCGAACCGCTCAATGTCAATTTTTACAATTTTCTACAATTTTCTATCATCGGTCGACCAATTCTTCACCTGTTTCTGTCGGTTCTAGATTTCGAAAGTTGGTTCCAATTGGTGGCGGTCAGTTTCATCGGTCTGTATAGTCCTACTCAAATCTGTTTTGCTTGCTAGTGGCTATATATTTTTGTTCAATAGTGGGTTGAATCTCATGAACAATACTGAACATAAAGGTGACATTATTTTTATGTTTAAGTTTTTAATGTCTCTGGTATTTAGTAATTGGTAACTGTTCTTCACTACAAATATAGAATATGATAACATGCTAGGCATATATTGCTAATTAAAACATAGTGCATGTAACAGCACATACATGATAACCTAGATTCATATGTCTAGCATACTTGTGACTGAGTGCTCTTGTTAGCTCAAGACCTAGGGTGCCACCGCGGTTACAAGAAAAATGATTTATCATTAGTTATTTATAACGGAAATGGACTCATTTTGATAGAACATGTTATTTTTATAGCATATAACATTACATATTAAATCTATTATTGTCTTGGAAAAGGAAACACAATGTTATCATTACAAGAAATTTGATTTTAAGAGACAACAACTTTTAGGGATGAATAATTTCGTCCCTAAATGTAGTTATTTGAGATTAATTCTAAATTTCGTCCCAAAACTTGGAAGAAGTTTTTCATGTATTTGAACAGATAAATATCTATTCGAATTATAGTATCTAGGACAAGATATAGCATCCAAAAGAGAATCGTTCAAGCATACTATAATTGGTTTAAACGTTATGAAATTTTACATTCAAATGTTGCCATATGTGTTACAACAATCTTTGTGGTAGAAAACTTTATACAATTGGGATGGGGGAGAGTTAGAGATTGTTTGAACTTACATTTTCTGTTTGAACTGAGTTTGAGACCATTTTACGGTATAAGATTTTCTATTCAAACGTCAAGGTAAATATTCAAACAATTTTTTTGCGAGAAATTATATATAAATCTGGCAGGGGTGTTTGATAATGTGTTTGAAAAATATTTTTATGTTCGAATGGTTTTATAAACCTCTCAAAAGCTCAAAAGATTGGTTTGAACAGTGATATACAAAATTGAAATAACTTTGGTTATAGAAATTTATTGAAAGGCATTAAACTGTTTAAAAAATAATCATTATTTGAGTCTATAGAATTTCATTTTTAAAAGATATAAAATCTACTTATACAGACTTGTTAAATATGGTAAATTAAAATATATCACATATGTCGTCCCAAAAAATTAATAAAATTAATTGAAAAAAAAATTAATAGTTTTTTATTGTAAATAAAAATTTGCAAATAAAAAGAGCTTTCTTTGTAGGGAAACTCATTTTTGACATTTCCAAATGGTAAGAAAATATATTTTAAAAGTAAGAAACTTACTTTTGATAACAAACAAGCTAGCTATATATAAAAAATAAAAGCTATCGAAATTAAAGTGACAATTTCAATACAAAACAAATAGTCGATACAAAATAAAACTATTGTGTGAGATTATCAAGGTCTTTCTATATCGTAGTAACACATCCTTTAATCTCTCGTAGTCGAACCATGACAAGTGCAGTAATCCTCTCCATGATCATCTCCATATTTTGAATTAAGAGTGCGTGATGCTCCTTGAAAAGAGATCGCATATCCTTGGTATTTATAACGCCCGTATTTGTGGTGGGTCCTTTAGAAAATAATTTTAAGAAAGATGACAGGAATTACCGTTCGTTTAAAACTTTTTCCTTTCATGCCAGGATACGAAAGATCCCATGTTTATAAAATAAAACGTGATTCTTAATTTAAAGAAAGTTACACCATTAAACATTAAATTTCTTATAATTAAAAGTCTCTCGCCCAAAAAAGTGTACCTGGGCTTCCAATGCTCTTCCCCTTGAGCCATGTCTGTCCTAATGCGTATCATTCGTCTTGTCCCTAGAAGGGCACACATAAAAATTAAAATAAGTCGAAAACTCGTAAATATTACTTCATACAGTTAAAATATCATAACATATGTTTTCAGTCATGCATTCATACTCTATACATACTTATACTTAAGACATTCATTCAATTAAAATATTTTGAGGCGGGGTTTTTCTTAATAAAAGATTTTCTTTCGTAAAACATTTTCTCACGTCTTGTGCCTTCATTTATTAAAGAGTTTGAGCATATATGCATTCTTTCTTAATATGCATACATTCTTTTTTATCACTTTTATTGACCGTTGCACATTGTTAAGCCCCGTGTGCAAGGGTTAGCGGTCTTTTGGACCTTAATTCCGCCTATGGCCATGAGATAAGAATCCATTTCCGTTAAGGTGTAGCACTGGGTGCACTACCAGTACTATTTACCAGTATTTTAATTAGCACATTCATTCATTTAGTACTCATTCATTCATTCATGTGACTATTACGTATTTTCATACATTAAAGCATTCAATCCTTCCCTTCATTCAGTCCTTTTTATTTATTCTTTTTAGTACATTCAGTTCATGAGCATCATTTAAAAGCATAGGCTTAAATCTTGACATTTAAAAGCAGTCTTTGAAATCATAACATAAGCATCGTTTAAAACATTAGTCCATAGCATTCTTAAACATCATCTTTGAAGACATCAGTTCATAGGGACATTTTAAAACACTTTCTTTGCGCCGCTTAAAGCATGAGGCATCAGCCTCGCATTTCATTTTGTGAAAATACATCCAATACTTACTACGTATAACATCCATTAACATGCATACACTTAATACTTTGGGGTGTATAAAAAGGGATTGCCAAGGAGGATCGTTACATATGTATACTTGAAAACTTACACTTAGCATTCCTTTGTAAAACAGCATCTGTATCATTTCGTGAAGCATTGAAAAGGAAAAGCATTTCGTTTTTATTTTCATATCTTTAGAAAATCCTAAAAGAGTATGAATGTAATACTTACCTGGATTCTATACCATACTCATTTCATACAGTCCATTTATGTGCATGTCTGATGACAACCTACATGTATACATATAACCTTAATGTCATTCTCAATCTAGTACATAAGCAACTAAACTAGAAATAGAACTGCACTTTGTTTGGAATACTCTCCTTCAATCCCATGTTCTTACATGCCATTTATTATGCTAAAACCTTTGGAATCTATTTACAGTCATTACCTCCATCTTGTATGTCTTCCTTATCACGTTTCCTCTTTCTAGGACCCACTTGGGTCTCCTTTCCAATTTTAGCATTCTAATTCAAGGTCTTATCCTTTAAAATAAACCTCTACGATTCACCTTAGAGTTAAGACACTACGACCTTCGTCTTACTCTCCTATTAACCACATTCTGATGCATGACTCAAACCGACTAAGTGACGCATCCAAATTCTAGACAACGTACCCATTACTACTTTCATGCATCCTAACCCATACTGAATCATCATTCCTATCCATACATGCCACATAATTTTAAGCTAACTCTGAGACATAAATATCATGTAACCATGCTTGGGATAGATTGCCCATTATATATGGCAAATCCATTCGATACACATGTTTTACCAAATGCACATGTACCTTACACTTTATCACCTAAGATCAACTTCTAATCCATTGAATACCTACTTGTATAAACAAGCTCCATACTCCAATACTAGCTTCTACTCAAACCCGCTCAGTATGACAAATCCGATCAGTATGACCTTCCTACTACCCGACCCTTTACAAGTTCATCCCAACACTTACACTACGAGACCTCATTCGCACTACACCTCTATCTCATCATGTAGCTTGAGACTAATCCCAAACTATATTGTGATACCCATCACTATAACAGGGTCACCTCACGACTGCTTCGAGACACTACTCCACAGTTTTCGACACTACACAACACGTTCTACTCTCCTCAACTACACCATCCAACTTTTGTGACATGCCATCTAGTGTATCACGACACTGTATAGAGAATACTCCACATGAACTTCCTTCCATCCACTCTACGCCATACGTGATTATCATGCACGCCACATAGTGCATCACTACACAACATGGAGTACAAACCATGTGTACTCCCTTCATACTACGTCACACCGCATCACTACTACAACACACACTTCACACCTGCACTTTACAGCACACTACACAGTTATGCCTAACACCTCACTATACATTGAACTCCACAAACAACCAACTAACATCTAACAAAAATAACGAGGAAGAGAGGGTTATACCATCGTTGTAATTAACTCATGCATTACTCGCTACCCGTCATAGTCAAAGGCATTGGAAGAGTTGTACGTGGTTGTTAAACCGCATATGGTGGCTATTTGGGTTATTAAAGGTAGCTACAGGTGTAGATCTGAGCGGAGAAGGGTTTGGTTGTAGTCTTGTGGTGATGGTCTCATGGTGGTGCTAAGGTGGCACACGGTGGAGACACAAGGGTGTTGGTGGTGGTGGAGGTCGTGGGTCTCACAGCATATGGTGAGGGAGAGCTAAGGGAGTTTGGCTAGGTGTGGAGGAGCTTGATCGAGGGGCAGTGGAGCTGTGGTGGCGAGGTGGAGATGGCACAGTGGCTTGCAGTGGTAGATCTAGCCATGGGTGGTGAAACCTCTGTGTGTGGGAGTTAGGGGCTACAATGTGGCATGGGAAGGCCAGAGCGAGGTTGCCAAGGGAAGGGGAACTCAGCAGTGGTGGTGCGGTGGCTTGGGAGGTAGTGCATGGTGGTGCAAGTGGAAGAAACCCGTGGGTTTCATGTGTGTGTGTGTGTGATGTGATCCGACGAAGAGGGAGAGAGTTGCGGGAAAGGGAGGCCATGGGGGTGAATGTTAGTAAGAAGAGGCGGTCATGGTGGTCAATGGTGGCATAGGTAGCCGCGTATGACTGCATAAGGGAGTAAGAAATTGGTGAAACCCATTTCAGTTGGGCTATCGTAGGAGGAGAGAGATAAGGAGCTGCACGAGACTCATCAGTAGGGGAGAGAGCTCACCGGGGTGAGAAGGAGATGCCGGTGGTGGTGGTGAGGCTAAGAAGCATGCGGCAGCACTAGGCTGGAGAAGAAGAGGCCATGGTAGGGGAGAGCTGCTGCCTGTTAGGCTCAAAGGGGGAGGGAGGAGAGAGAGAAAGTGGAAAGAGAAAAGTGAGGGAAAAAGGTAGGGACTTGGGTATTCAATCCAGACCCTTAGTCTTGAGATCTTCAAAACGATCTAATGGTGATGATTAAAACATTAATTTAACTTAGAAACACTAAGAGGAATTAAGAAAGAATATTTTTAACTAAATTTAGTTTATAAAATATAATCTTCATCATTTATTAAATGATGAAGTGTTGCTAATTATTTTTAAGAGAATAAAACCATTTAATTTAATTTAGAGTTTTCAACATAATTTAAATATCGTAATATTTTTAAATAACTAAAATTCATTTAAATAAAATGATTTTCCATAATTATAGATTTTTGGAACTCTTCAAAAATATATTAATTGTTTTATTTAAAATCAAGTTTAGTCCAATAATACTGAAAATATCTCATATAAATATTTTCAGGATATTTAAAATATTGAAGGTTTTTAAAACACTAGGCTTGCTTTAAAAACTATTTGATATCTTTAAAAACATGCCATCGAGGCTCGACAAGCAGAATGAGACTTGTAACTATAAGAAAAAGAAAGAGCGGGATGTTAAAGTTTTAGTCACTGTAGCCTCTGTATTAGCGTTAACATCTGTAAGAGCTAGATCACACCCAGTGCCACTACGTGCCACCACAACTCTAATGCGAGTCTTTTACAAGTGACTCTCACTCTTGCCTAAAGTTATCATATTAAGTGGCCGATTTGTGGCTTCATCCACTTTGTCAAAAGCACATTCAACCCCAATTTAACTAGGAGGTTTGAGATCATCAATGCATATAATAGACTACTTTTAGTCAAATACTGTGACTCGGATCGGATGTGGATGTGGAAGCATAGATGCAGTGACTTAGATCGGATGTGGATGTGGAAGTATAGATGCAGATCAATCGGCTCTTCTCATACTATCTGTAACATTAGTCAAGCTCATTCATTGCAAAAATCTATCTTGTGCTTTCTTGGATCGATATGATGTGAGAATCAAATTTATAATGTGATAAAAGGCTCAACAATCAACATGTTTAATAACCTTGTTGCCATCATATGGAGGAACTGAATCTTCTATCATTAATCGATGAACCTCATCGTATGTTGGAGCCTCATCCTAGGTATCATCACCACCAGCTGTCCCTAAAACCGATGCCAAGGCAAGGTATGCACCTACCTTCACGAGGGATGCTAAGAAGCTCATCAATACTGCCTGTTGAGATACTAATACTGACTCTTCGAATATCAAACATAAAGGAGTCCTTATCAACCCGTATCTAATGAGCCGATGAATACTGCATTCCGGAGGTATAAAGATAGATGACATGCACACAATCAAAATTCTAATAATGCAATAGAGGCGCATTAGAACCCATTCCAAAACATGCGCTAGAAGAATGTGAGAAGTTTTGTGATATGTTTGAAGATCTAGCATATCAAATAATTTCACTACTATCTTTCATTTTGTTACATGATAGATGCATGAAACAAATATATTAATAAATTTATTTCTTTTCTTGCAGCAATGGAGTATCGTCAACAAAGCAAATAGAGCAATTTAACAATACACCATCATGTAGGCTCTAGATCTGTTCATAGACTATCAAAGAAGTTGATAACATTATACTAGGCCCCTTTAAATATTAACATATCAATATTTGTTATTAAAGTTTAATATGCATTTTCTTTTTATAGGAACAAGATAGTCCTACTAACTATAATCTGACCTAATTGTATGCTAAATCGCAAATAAGTAGCAATGGCTTTTGGGCCAATTCTGAAGCAAAAGCAAATTATGTAAATTTAATTTCTTTTTATTGCCTAATAATATTTATGTTATTTATACTACCTCTAATGATTTTTCTTTTCTATTTTTTGTAATAGAAGATGGTTTCACTTCAACAAAATCTTGAGTATGATGAATCCTCCATTAACAATGTTGAGGGTTTTTTTTTTTTTTCTCAAGTTCTTGGAGCCCTTTCTGGATATTTGAGGGGTTTAGGATGCTGCGTGAAACCTTCCTCCTCAACTTCATCCTCTTTTCAAAGTAGATAGAATAACAACTGTTGGGATTTTGAGGAAGTAATAAGGCTTGAGATTGAACAATTGAAGCCCAAACAATGTGAGTTGGAAGATCAACGGATATGAAGGCACGACTAAGAGAACAACAACAAGAAGGCCTAGGGAGATGGAAACTCATTCCCAAAAAATGTTTGAATGGATGTAGTTAATGATGTCTCCAAACTTTATGTCATCACCAACTTAGAACTTATTTTCTCTACTTTTTATGTCTTTTGGCTTATTGCACTAAGTTTAGAACACGTTGTAATGCAACATTTAAACAATTGTGGTACTTTAATTATAATTTCTAAATATTATTTTATTATTTTAAATTTGTCATTTACTGTATCATTGATTATCGTTCAAATGAAGAATCTTCAGTTGAAATGATAATTGACTCTCAGTTCGAATGATAATTATTAATTATTAACATTTGAATACAATTACCGCCGCCATTCGACCGACCAACATAAAAACTATCGAATAAAAATAAAATCGTGGCTATTGTTCGAATGGATTACTACTACGTTCTAACAATCTTATATACGTTAGCAATCAAATGCATACCATTAGTTTTTAACAAAACTGGTCATTATTCAAATGGACAATAAACCGTTCAAATACAAATTTTCATTAGAACCTTTTTTAAGACGATCCATCAGATTATTTATATTTGAACATAGACTAAGATTTTTGAATAACAAGAAAGTGTTCGAACACTTTTTTTCATTCGAACAGGAAAAATCAAATTCTCGTCATTTGAATTAAATTACCAACTTTTCTAAACAATTACTCATTTGTTCGAACTAAATGTATTATGTTCGAACAGTATTTTGGGATGAAACTGTTTTGTCAAAAATTTCATTTTAACGCCTTGGAACGGGTTAGTCACAATTTGTCCTTAAAATGGTTTTTTAGGGACAAAAAAAAAAAAAAATCGTCTCCAAAAATATTTTTGATACAAAATAGAGATGAAAATTTTTAGTCTCCAAAAATTTTTAGGACAAAAAATGCAATCTCTTGTATTGTATCGTTGTGAGGAGTTTTAGGGTCCATTTGAATACTAAGAATATTTGTAAATAGTAGTTGTGAATAGTAATGAAATATTTAAATTAAGATGTTTTATTGAGTTTTGGGAAATGAAAGAAAAAGAGTTGAATAAAAATATTATAAAGTTTAAAAATTGTTTGAATATAATTTTTATTTTGAAATTTGAAACGGTTGATTTTTTTTCTTTTTTTAATTTGAGAAAATTATAATGATTAGATAATGATTAAATGAAAAAGTTGAATATTTAAAATTAAAAAGTATTTGATGTAATCTATCAATTATGACTAAAGTATATCTCTCTCTACCTATACCACAAATATAGTTTAATAAAGAGCGAGTATAAAGAGAGAAATTGAAAGAAAAAATAATAAATAAATAAAAAGACATCAAATAAGGGAACCATTACCAAAGGGTGTGAAATGTGGGTCGAAATTTAGAGTACTGATTCCCCATTTGACCAGACTCTTGTTATGGCTTTACAATGATGACATTATATTTGCTTTGTATTAATTGAATTTGATTCATTTTAACTTTCCGTGGCGTCTTCAAATGAAAGTGCATACAGGGCAGGGCAGACACGGAATTTGATTCAATGTAACAATTCAAGTAGATGATGATATTGTAATTAACAATATATATCAAAGCTAGCAGGCAAATTTCAAGAAGATAAGAGCAAACAAAAGAGTCGTCCCACGTGCGTGCATGCCTACTACCTACTGTCTTTGACCCTTTGAATTTCCAGAAAATAAATAGGCAAAAACCCTCTGGGAAATTAGCAATTAAGTAGCAGAGAATAATCTCATAGGGAAAGAAAGAGGCGATCGAAGACAGCAATACCACAGAAAGAGTACTGCCGGAATCTTATCCAATGGATACGGGAGACGGTGCCTACATTGACGCCGAAAGCTTAGATTTCAAGGTTTCATCTTCTTCAAGTACTTCTACCCCTATTTGAGCATGCATGCATTTTCTTCGTTCGTGCATCACAGATTGCTTTTAGTTCTTACCCCATCATTACGAAGTTTCTCAATGAAAGAGCTATATGTACATAAAGTAGTAGATCTTATAATATTTATTTTGGTCTATATAAATATTTTAAGCAGTATTAACTAAGCAATAAATGATGTGAAAAGGAGACAATATTCACATACTTGACTTATATTGCAGGAAGAAGCTCGGAAAGAATCCATGGATGTCGCAAAGGTAATGATCGATGATGCAATTGCAGAGAAGCTTGATGTAAAGAAGTTTTCCTTTACTTCAAAAAGCACATTTCGTATAGCAGACTTAGGTTGTTCAGTTGGACCAAACACTTTCAATGTCATGCAAAATATAATAGATGCTGTGCAGCACAAGTGCCAATCTCAAGGTCTTACTTCTCGTACACCAGAGTTCCAGGTGTTTTTCAATGACATTCCATCCAATAATTTCAATACCCTCTTTACAACTCTTCCACCCGAAAGGCCATATTTTGCAGCCGGCGTGCCGGGGTCTTTCCATGGCCGGTTATTCCCCGAATCCTCTCTTCACTTTGTCCATTCCTTTTACGCACTCCACTTTCTCTCTGAGGTGCCAAAAGAGTTGCTAAACAAGAACTCTCCAGCATGGAACAAGGGGAGGATTAGCTATACTTGTGCCCAAGATGAAGTAGCTCATGCTTATGCAGCCCAATTTGCAGAGGATATGGCAACCTTTTTTGATGCTAGAGCTAAAGAGCTTGTTGTGGATGGAATAATGGTGCTTATCATGCCAGCTATCCCAAATGTGGGCCAATCCAGTGTACACGGATTGATGTCTGATTGCCTGGGGTCCAGCCTCATGGATATGGCAAAGGAGGTATGTCAGTGATCACACACACACACACACATAACCTCTTTCATTGCTAGGATTTCTAAGAGGAAGTTCCTTGAAACTAATTTTGCGGAACTTCACTTGCTAACAATCAGCATATATATGAGTAATCTCGCAAATTAAATATCTAAAATGAAAGCTGATTCATGATGACCCATTTGGTAAAGGTTGAATGTTCTCTCGCCGCTCCTAGTCTACATTGTTTCGTGAATAAATTACAATTCATGCATGCGTAAATTGAAGGCCAAAATGGCTAAATATTTTTGCAGGGATTAATAAGTGAAGCTCAGGTGGACTTGTTCAACTTGCCTTTCTATATTACCTCGCCCAAGGAAATGAGAGAGATTGTGGAAGGAAATGGGTGTTTTAGAATTGAGAAAATGGAGATACAAAACCCTCGATCAGGAATTGATGCCCCAATTACTGGGAAGTCATGCGTGATGCAAAGAAGAGCTGGCCTGGAGGGTATGATCAGTAAACATTTTGGAGCTGAGATTGTTGATGATTTGTTCTATCGATTCTCTAAGAAAATCGACGAGGTTTCCAACCTGATGGAGTCCCAATTCCAGGAAGGAACTCAGCTTTCTATTGTTTTAAAACGCATCTAATGCAGCTTTTCAAGTAGAGATAAGAGTTACTCCCAGTCCCAGGTCTCACAAACTTGTACGTTTCTGTATCTCTCTCTCAAAACACAACTGATCATTTGAATGCCGAAAAATGTTTAGTAATGTTGTAAACCCATAAGTGATGCTAGCTGAATGTAATGCTATCAACTGAATACAAAGCTCCAAGAAAATAAAATTAATTGATATGGTTTTGCATTTATCGGAAATGAAAACGGATCCAAATGAGTGCATGATTGCCCGTAATACTGTCAATCGTTGGCTTTGCATTCATAAAAATAAAAAATAAAACACGGCAGGACCTCATGCTTCTACTAAAGTTGGGATGAAGTATCTGAAGAGATATGCTTTAACCCATAATCTTCAAAGGAAATTATGACTTCAAAACCACTTCTTTTAGTCAGATACACCAAGAGTAGCTTAACACCATCGACATATACAACAAAACGATCAACTTTTGGGTCTCATCATCAACTTAGGCATTTACATCTGATGAAAGAATATTACCCAATAAAAGCAAATATTAAGTAGTTGAGTTAAATTCTTCCCTTCCTATTCACATGCACACGCAACAAGGCAAAGAGAAATGCAAGCTACAGATATCATCAAACGTTCAAGAGGCGACAATTGATGCGACCTTCTCATCTCAAATGCAATTCAAGACGGAACTGGTCCTCCAAAGAAGACATGTACAGAGCCCTTGTAATACTTGTTTTATTCTTCTTAATGCGGACCAGCTTGTCATAGACACACCATGGAAAGCTGAGGAAATGATCTCGATCCATACCCTCATTGTAGAGACCCCAATAACTTGGATGATACGTGACATGGTACCATGCTGAAGCTTTTGCATACACTTCCTCAGCTCCAGAATCCAACCCACTTCCCTTCTCGTTGAACCAGGCTCTAGCTTCCTTTCTCAAGGACCTGATAGACACATTAATTGCTTCTGCATCTCTTCTCTTGGTGAAAGACTTGGCCATTCTCATAATATTCCCACTGAGAATTTCAGCCTCAGTTTTGATGCCATAATAGTCCATCAAGTTCCCCAACTTGTAATCATAATTGGTTTTGTGGAAGAAAGCATCATCGACGAAATCCTCAAATCCATCAACTTCCATGTCAGGGTCATATGAACGCCTTGCCATTTCTACAGTGAAGGACTTAAAAGAAGCATTATTCGGAGCTTTGTCTTTCACCTCCCGGAAAAGCTTTCCAATCACATTGTGTGATTCATATGTGGGTTTGTCTGGCTTATCCATGAAATCTGGATATTCTTTGACATGAAGTTCATGTGGAATTTCAGCTGGTATGCCGGTTTTTGGAAAATCAACAGCGATTGAAAATAGTTTTGCCAACTTTATGCATGGGTCACTCATTGCTTTTAGGGGCTCTCTATCTGCGAAAGCCGTGTGGGCATTGGCAATAATACCTAAGCTGTCATTTACTATGTAATTGACAAAATACTCCTCGACTTCCTGTACCAGAAGAAATGAACATCTTTTGCAGTGGAATTTGGGGAAATCACTATCTTTCTGAGTTTTTGTGCATGACGATTAATAGAAAATTGAGCAGAAGCTTAAATTTCAACGAATTCACAGGCAAAAAAAATGTAGATGAATGCAACTCGTTAATGCAATGGCTTTGTAGGATTTTCATCCAATTCCAACTTGTGTGATGCTGAAATGTTTAAGCTACTACACATTCTTGAAGCTGTTCATTTGCAATTATTATTCTGTCTGCCAAATCCAATTTTACCATTTATTATACGTTAATATAGAGATTAGTTTATATATGACCACAACCCTGATACAAAGTCCCATTTTATAAATGGCCACTGAAAGCAGAACAAACTAACAAACTTCCACCGGATAGACATCATAGCGTAAAAGATATCTATTTTTCAGAATAGGAAGACAGAAGATTTAATATAAGCAACTGATATTCCATAATCTTTCATGGGCTCATATAAATCTTTTGTTTGCACACTTCATTATCAAAACCTAATCACATCTTGGAAAGTGATAGAACAGTAAACAAGGAATAAGTTCAATATGCAACATTAACTCACCATTCGTCCAAGTATGTCCAGTAGAAAGAATGGATAGAAACACATTCAAAACGAAAACTTAATCTTTTGTCGGAACCAATTTGAAAGCATTCACCAAAAAATCAGTATAATGACCACAAAGAGATCACGATTAATGAAGTGCAACAATGAGATATCTTAATATTGGAAAGCAGAGTAATACCTCAATTGTAACATCGCGATCCAACTGCTTACTTTGTGCTGGGGAATAATCCATTGGTTCCTCTTGCTGACGTGGGATAAGTTCAGGATCCCAACAGACAAAGTAGATATCTCCATCCAAATCACTTCCAGAACACTCATTGGGATGTGGTCTTGTATTACATTGAAATTTTATATATCAGTTATCCATGTCTACAGGAATATTTTCATGAATAATAGACAAGTGCAATTAAATAAAAGCAGCACTGTCAGTAATAACATATTAAAATTTCAAACAACTAGATTTCAAAACAACAAACACATTCAATTGCAGCCTTCATCCAAAATAAAATAAAATAAAATAAAAATCCAGGTTATTTTTTATGACCATGGTAAGTGTCATTATCTTTCACTGAACCAAATCCCTAGGTGCCATATTACTTGGATATAAATAAACATTGGCTCGATTAAACATAAAAAAATGATGAGAATTCTTAACAGAAACATAAAGCATGCCTAGTTTCAAGATTTTTGAGAAATTTCGAGAATTTTTGAGAATTTTCAGATGAGTTGTTTATTAAGTTTTGAATTTTAAATATGTTTTGTATTGGAGTTTGTGAAAGTAGAAGGTAGAGTTGAAAAGTTGTTTACACATAATTTTTCTAGGGTAGTTTTAGTTTTGATTTTTTTTGTTTGGGTAATGACTAGATGAAAAGTTGAAATGGTGTTCTTTTCATATTTGAAGATGTTTGGTTTGGTTTTGAAATTTTTTTGAGATAATAATAAAAATTATGAAAAAATGCCATAGGCAAACAAGGTCGTAGCTAAAACGATGCGTGACCAAGTACAAGCCTCACAGCACTCGACCAAATACAATTAAAATATGAAATGTAAGTTTATGCACAGTGGTCACAGTCATGAATACCATCTACGGACAATAAATTCTCGCATAAGGTAGAACCTAGCTCAGAATGATCAATAACATCTAAGTATATTGCCTCTCATCAATGAAGATGAGCTCTTGTATGAAGGCACAATGGAAGAAGATTAGAGTTCGCATTCCATAATCTTTATTTTTTGGATAACTAAGATATGAATTTTATTAATGATTTTAAGGAAATAGAAACTCCAGCACACATGACGTATAGTTCACATCATATAATTCAATTAAGTACAACCAGCAATTTACATTTTAAATTCAAACGAAGGCTCAAATATGTAGGAGACTGATAAACATAATTCAATACTATAGTGTCATAAGAGTACTAAGAGATTAATTTACCTCAAACCTTTCTGAGGAAAAACAACACAATCCACCAAATGGTGCAATGCCGGGACATTTACAGCCCTTAAAACACGCACATCACCTGGATGCAAGCATGGGTTTTTGGCAACTACCACCTTCCCTGTAACTAAAAAACGCTGATCGGATCCATGGACACTGAACATGGTGGAATCATTGAACGACTGCCTGTGTCTAGTGCCAGAAAATTGTACAAATACCTGACCGTATTCTAAGGTTCCGGTTTCATCTAGACATCCCATCATTGCTCTTCCATCTGGAATAAAGATCCTTGTTTTGGTTCGCAACTCCAACAATTTCGACGCCCGGAATGTCTGCAGCATCATAGCAAGAAAGGGTTCAGCATCAGGCTTGTAACCACACATGAGCATTTCCTTTAGCATGTTTGTATTCTCTCCTGGGGACATCAAATCAAGAGCTTCTTGTGCCTTCAATGGATCACTTAGTATAGCATCCAACTGTTCTATTGCTTGTCTTTGTTTATTCACAAAAGCATTATCCTTCACACCAAGGGTAGACAACAGAGTGATCAACTGGCGATTCAGAAAACACGGCTGAAACTTGCTAAATGCCAAGACATCTAGTTTCTTGTGGTTATCTGCTTCATACTTGGACATGCTCTTCCTCAATGATAATTTCATTGGTGAGGTTGGATCAACAGCAACAACACCTTTATACCCACCATATCGAATCTGAAAGGCTGACGGATGGGATCCTTTACAGCCACATTTCAAAGCCACTTTCTTCGCAAACTCAGCGGATATTTTCCCGATTCCGTCAGAGAAAACATAATTGACTCCACCCCTTTCTAACTCTACATCAGGTATAGTTTCAATTTCATGTGCATAAACCGTAAGAGTTTCGGTCGATGAGCCAAAGGATTGACCCAGTCTGGCAGCATATTTTGCCACGTTTCTAATACGACTAAAATTTCCCATCCAGTCTCTTATATCAGCAGCAGTAAGCCCATCTCTTGAAGCAAACATCCATATAGAATTATCCCGTAACTGACTTGATGAGAATGCAAGAGTTTCAAACCTCTTACCAGCAAAAACTATGCCATTTTTTAGAACAGAAAGAATCCTTCTATAGATTCCAGTTTTCCTATCTTCATTTGCAGAAGATGCCCGAGGAGATAAATCTGTTGAAAACATTTTATCCAAATTCTCATCAACAAATGAGACACGGAGAAAATTATCTATACAATCAGAAAAATGGCGCAGCACACGATTTGATACATTAATTTCTGGACCACAGAAGTACACTTTCGAAGGTGTTATCTGAGCCCTGTGTACAGAAACCAACCCAGAGTCTGGGGATATAGCAGGAGACTTTGGAGGATGCGTTGATGTGAGGTACTTTATGTACTGCTCATTGAGCCACCTCGATGGCTCATAGCAACATTCCTGTAAATGAAAGAGTTTCTCCAGTGCATATTCTATACAGTCAATGCCTATATTACGTGGATCAACCAAGCGATAAAACCTAACATCAAGTGTTGGCCCAGCAAGACAGCCATTCTGAACCAATAAGTTTATTTTAAACAAGATTTCATACGGTAAATCAACACCTGGAGAAGGGCCAACAATAGGAACTAGATCCAGATTACAAGAGAAAGTAGAACCGCTTTCCAGAATATATCTTCCTTCACTTTCTTTATAATAAGCAAAGTTATCCCGAAAATCTGGAAGTTGGTGGCCATAAGGAAGCTCCAAACACAATGAAGAAGATTGCCCAATGCAAGATGATGGGGTAAAATCCACCCCCCGGACCCATTGGTCATCAGGGATATGCTTGAAAAAATTGAAATTGGGATTTTCATATAAATTGTCTGAAGGGCGCGAATCTTTCTCATAAATCCGTGGAGCACCAAATAACTAGCAGATTAAAAAAAATATTAGGAATGCGTAAGTGTCCTGCAACTGTAATAAAAAAAATTATACCATTTTGCTTGCAATTGCAGACGGTATATCAAACTTTTTGAACAGAAATTTCAAACATCATTATAAAGGTCCAACCTATTCAAATTAAGCAGTTATTTTCGTTACTAGACTGAAATTATTCTAGTCTATTTGAACCTAGCACAAGATCAGTAAATGCCAAAAAATTTATTATGCATATATGCATCACGCTTGTCGCTTGGTCAATTAATTATGTCTAGTTAGGAATAAGTACTGTGACTTAGTGCAGAAGATTAAAAAAGGAAGTTCGAATTTCTGAAGATGAAATGATAAAAGAAGATAGCTGAACTAACAGTCATAATAAAAAATATCCTCATTCCTTCCACTTCAAGTGTCCCCCATCAGGGTAACTTCACCCAAGATAATCATTGGCACTCCTAAATAGAATCTAATCTCACATTTATTAATGATGAAGACTCATTTGCTATCTCTACAACAAGTACTCAATTAAATTTTTACAAATACGTTCCATATATTCTTGTTTTATAATTATTTTTTCAAGACCTTGGAAAGTATAGATTTGTCCAGTTTCATTGAAAGGTGATGGAAAAGAGGATTCAGCAGATCTCTCTGTAACATCCAGACCCCAAAAGTGAGATTATTTTATTTATTACTACTATTTTTTATTACTCTTATTATTTTCATTGTTACTATTTTATCAGATATGTTTTAAGAGGGTATTTTGTTTTGAATTGGATTCATGTTCTAATAACTTTACGCCCCTTTTAATTCTCTGTTTGATTTCCTAATCAGAAACTAACTCGATTTAAAAACTCCTATTCGTTTGACTCCTCATAGTAATAGGTCCCTAAAGCATACTCAAACACTTCAAAACTCTTATCCTCTCAGTGTTTCCTTCCTCGTGGGAGTAGTTTACCAAAGTATAGTCGAATTCAAACCCCTCCAGATTACTCACAATACCTCCCTTCCCCCTCATCTATAAAACCCACCATGAGACCCTCCAGATATAAACACAAGAAACCTTATACACATAGCCACTGTAGTAGCCTCTACAAACCGAGAACCCATCTCCTTCAACCAAACAGCCACCACTTCGCCGAAAACCACCACAGAAGACGTCACCAGCAAGTCTCCCTTCCACCCACGCATGCGTCGATCCCTTAAAACCCCTCTGCCATTTCTCTCTCCACTGTTATTAACTAACAGTTTTGTGTGTTGCGGCTTAGCACAGTCAAACACTACAAGAGAAGTCAGAACACATCTCGGCAGCCACAGAATTTCCCAGCAGTCACTTCCAGCCACCCGGACCCACCATCGTAGCTGGTCCTTTTCTCTTGGTGAGTTGAGTCCCTTTCCATCCACATGATGCTGCCCCTTGTTCTATGAATTTCTTCATTTCCTCTATCTTCAACCCTCCCAAAATGCCCTTTTACTAAGATGAGTTTAATTGGGGCTGGGTTACGTTTTATCTGGACTTGTCTTTAATTGACTGGGCTCTATTTATTTCAGAAACTACCATAATATTGTATGTGGATTGATTTTATGTCGGCTTGATGATTATATTGGGCTGGTTGTACTTTTACAGAAACTGTTTTAGTAACTTTAAATGGGTTGTTTCTTTAATTGGGGCTGGGCTGAAATTTAAGTCAGACCAAGTTTTACAACTTATTTTTATAAAAAGTATTTAAGCAATTTTAAAGCATAATTTTAAAGAATATTTTTAAGTATCCTTTTTAAACCATTTTTTAGCCTATTATTTAGTTTATATTCCAATTGACTTTTTAACTAGATTTTTATAAAATTATTAAGTTATATTTTTAAATAGAAGTTAAGGAATATGTTATGAGTTTTGAATAACATTATTATGTAGTAATCCTAGTGTAATTAAATTATCTCTATATATGATTTTAAGTATTTAGAATGTTACGACACGTCTTTTTAGAAAAGTTAGTGACAATTAGTGCCTCGTATAGTTCACGAGCTACGACGTAAGATTGTGGAAGCAGCGCTAAGAGGTAAATAGTATTATCATATAAATGCATGTGTACTATAAATATTATTGCTATGTATGAGAATATGATGTGCTTATGATGGTTATCTACACTACGCTAAGAGCCAAGTCAATGTTAGATTCCTTTCACAATATTTGATGAATTATAACATGATGCTTGTATGTATGGATTTGTTGCTTGATGGACTGAATATTATTAAAAAGTCACGTATACTATGTAATTTTCACGTAGTATTCAAGTTACATGTCATGTAATGTTCACATAGTATTCAAGTCACGTATGCCATAAAATCTTCATGTAGTAATTTAAGTCAAGTATGCCATGTAATAAATAACCAGATCGTGGATGCCATGTTCATGTAAGTACTTAGATCATGCATGCCATGTTCATGTAGTACTTAGATCATGTACACCATGAAATGTCAGAAAATGTTTAAATCATGTTAGGCCATGTTATGCTATGCTACGTCATGTACAAGAAAATGCCATTTACAAAAATATATCATGTTATGTCATGCCATGTACAAGAATATGCCATGCTAGAAAATTCCATGAAGTCCAAGAAAGTCCTCATGCATTAAGAAAGATAAATAATTTAAGGTGACACAGACCCAAGCTTGTTCACCACAAGCTATGCTAAGATGGTGCCACGAACTCAAGCGTGGCTACCACAAGTTAGGTGAAACACAAACTCAAGCATGTTTCACTCCATGTTATGCAAGTTAAGTAAAACACGGACTCAAACGTGTTTTACTCTATAATATGCAAGTTAAGTGATACACGGACTCAAGCATGTTTCACTCCATGTTATGCAAGTTAAGTAAAACACAGACTCAAGCGTATTTTACTCCATGTTACACAAGTTAAGTGAAACATGAACTCAAGCGTGTTTCACTACATAATAAGTTATGAGGTGCCACGGACTCAAGTGAAATACAGACTCAAGCGTGTTTCACTCCATGTTATGATAAGTTATGGGGTGCTACGAACTCAAGCGTGGTTCACCATATAATAAGTGAAAGACAAGATATACAAGTAATTTATGCATTCACGTTATATGTTTGCCATGATTATATATGTTTCCACTCATGTTGATGATGAATAGACATGCTATGAGAATCTGTGAATGATATACGTTGTTTGATGAGTCTTTAAAAACAATTAAGTCTATGCTAAGATATGTTTTACGGTATGATGTGTTATTTATTGAATATTTGAACTTTTTTTTTTCTTTGTTCTCTTCTATGTTTAACTATCACAGTTGATGATTGTGAGGACGTAAAGCTGGAGGACCAGAAGCAGATCTAGTGCAAGAACTTAGCTTTCTTTTATGATTTTTGGATGAAAGTCACACGTAGGTTTAGTTTATGTTTTTACTTTACGTTTTCAGTTTCATGTTTCAAAAACAATTTATGTTCATTTCAGTTAATGTTTTTCAATAAATGAGGTATTTCAGAATATTGAGTCTCTTTACCGTGCATTATGTTATGTACGTTAATAACATCTCTATCCTATGAGAATGGGGTGTTACACTCTCTCTATCCAATGAGTAGGGACTCCACAGCCCTATGAGAGAAAATGTACCCCCTCTTACAATGAATTATGAGGGACTCCAATCATAACCTTGATGAATCCTTTTAGAATATGGGCCCAAATGTGACTTAAACCTTCCTTTAATCGCTACAAATGGTATACGATGGAATGGCTCGAAAAGCAGATAGGGAATCTGAGAGAGGGATATTAAAATCCCACGAATTATGCATATGAAGGGAGGAAGGTGGCGAATGAGGGGAAATGAGAAATTCCTGCCTATTATAACGAATTCCAAGGGATTCCAGCCTCAACTAATCATTTTGGAATATAGGCCCAGATATGGCTTCATCCTTCCTTGGATCATTACAGCAACAATTCAGTTAGGTTGCTGTGATTCTTTCAAAAATCAGAGAAACAGAGGAGCAAGCTCAACATGCAAAACATGCAATTTTTTAATTCTCCAAAATTGACAAAACAAATTTGAAAAAATAAATGCTATTCCTGTCTAGCTACTTAGGTATCAAGAGAAGACAACCATGTAATTGAAGATTAAACTAAACTAAAGAAGAAACCTGGATCAGAAGATACTTTGCAGTTTGACGACGTGGGCGATGCAATTCAATCTGCCATATGTTCTCATAGGAAAGTTCAAGCCTGTACTCCACACAATTATGCAACAAAAAAAATTGAAATTGCCGAAATCCAGTCCCAAAATTCACAGAAACATTCACTGCTCGCCATAGGATTGAAAACTTTTCATTTGAGATCTGACAGCCAAAATGCAGTATTATGTTTTCCAAGCTATGCAGAGTTGTTCTTGGCTTTGGTACAATATCACGCTCCATTTCCCATGCCTTCAAATAAGAGCGCCCATACCATAGGCGTACATTAGCCAAGGAGATAATAGACTCAGCATGTCTGTTGCTGGTGAATTGAACAGTAGCATTTGCTCGACCCCCACTCTTGTTTGGCCTAATCTTAATAGCATAAACAGTACCTTCACCTGTACGTCCCTCCAGAAATTCCTTAACTTCTTGTGCAGTCACACTAGAAGGGAATCCAGACAAGCGAATTGTCTTACCCATCAAATCCAAGTGAATTCACCAGTATTCTTTTCTGCCATAACAAGTCAGTCATTATAAACTTGGGAAAACTAGAAGTCACAAGTTCTACATGGTAAGTCAACAAAATTTATGATTTTTTAACAGAAATTTTCAAAAAATTGAATACCCAACTAAATGGAGAAAATCTATACTATTAGATATATCATTAGCCCAATAGAAATAAATATAAGAACAAGAAGAAGATATTCTAATTAACGGCTTGGAGCTGAACCCCACTTCTCAAAATGAGTCTGTGAAATCTATAGCTAAACGCAAAAGTGAAACTAAGCACCCATAGTTGAATACCAAACACAAAAGTGAAAAACCACCAAAGGTGGTGGCTCAATGGCTGTTAGATTACTCTCGTGTGCTTTGACATGTACTAATTCCTAGGCTTAAATTCAAAATACGGATTCGCCTTAGATTATCAGTATCAGTCACCGATTGATTCATTGAATTTCCTACCCAACTTGAAGGAGCACATGCAGCTTCCTTCCGTCTAAATCCATCATATGCGGTTCACAACAGATAGAGTGCAACTATGATCACAATCAGGTGGTGAGGCCACCTCCGGTCGGTCCTTTCAACCCTTTTTTGCCCAAAAAATTGAAAAAGAAAATTTACTTTCAATGGCAGATATGGTGTTTCAAACGGAAATTTTTGGGGAATGATCTGTGCTTTGTCTAAATTAAAACTTGTCCCCTGGGTAGTCTTTTAGGAATATTATCCGTGGTATTTCCACTTTGGATCGAATTCTTTCATCACATATTTATCTCAACACATCCTACAGGGTGAAGGGGGTCGATCCAAAGTAATAAATATCCCGAGTATTATAAAAATATATATATAAAAAATTAAAAGCCGAATCTCAATTGGACAAAGCAGAGTTATTGAACAAATTTTCCTTAAAAATGCTAATGTATTACTGCATAAGAGAAGTGAATCTTGGTGAAACGTAAGAATGTTTACGTAACCATAGGTTTGAACATTCCAAGTGTAGTCATTCTCTCAAATTCGTCTCGGGGGGGAGGGGGAACCAAACAAAGCCCTAGGATTGGCTCAAATGGTAAAGGCTTTCGTCTCGGTAGTACGCTCCGGTCAAGAGTTTCTTGGCTGCTAGAAAACATCCAAATGGAGAAATTTCCGTTGAATTACCGAAGTGCACTTGTTAAAAAAGTAGAGGTCTGCTATCAAATTTATAAACGTAAATGGTCTAATCTCTTGCGGCAGGGATCGGAAATCCTTTTGCTAAGAAAATACAGAGTCGCCCACATGCATGAAACAAGTCGAGAAAAATCAGTCACCCACAGAACAAAGCTTGAAACTCGCCATTCATATTTAATTGCAACTAAGCTAAAGACAGTAGATCACTGACTGAGTAACCAAAAGAAAATTTCAGAAGGAAATTATAAAACAAGAATCTCACCAGAAAATTTTACGAAGAATGTGCTGGACCAGAGAGAGAGCTAGTGTGTGGGAAAGTGTAGTCGTCGCGCCCAAGTCAGTACCTACGACTGTAATTAATGCCTCGTTGGCCAAGAAAGCGAGGAGACGAGGACCAAGAAGTTAAGAACATAGAGAGGAAAGTTGTTCCCTCCATCACGGGCCTACAGGTTCCTGCTGACGTGTGAAGCTGACGGTCGCATGACCTCCGGCACGACTCGAATTACGTGCAACCGATACGTTTCGATATTTAGATTCTGCTTAGCCGTTGAAAATTTTAAATAAAAATTTTAAATTTTATAATTAAATATTAAAATATTATATTTTAATATTATTATTGTATTAAAATTTGAAAAAATTAAAAAAAAGTTAAATTATTTATTATATTTTATATAGAAATTTAAAAAAATTATAATGATAAAATAAAAATTTTATATTTGAGATGAAAATTTCTTGTGACCCAGCACAACCTTAATCGGTGGGTCTAGCGAAGAGTCGTTAAACGTTTTGATATTTCGATTTTTTCATTTCTAGCCCACTACATGGACGCCACGTGTTAGATTAAGGTGTGCATGAGCGTTGAAAATCATTGCTTTAAACGTGTAATGACAACTACACCCTTTATGCTTTCCTTATCCAAGATTCCAAGTTTAAAATTTAATAAAAAATATAAATTTTTTATAAATTTAAAATCTTTATATCTATAATTATACATTCGATTAGTCAAAAGATTCAGCAAAATAATATTATAATATCATTTTTTTAATAATAATATTTTTAATTTTTTTTTCATATTTTGTAATTATACTAATCATATGGATATTAATAGTTTAATTTAGTATTTAAATAATTGATTCTCAACTAATTTAAAATAAAATAAAATAAAATCATTGCCTATTAAAATTAAAATAAAATATTAATTTGAATATGGAATAGTAGACCTTCAAATTTGAAAGAAGAGCAATAATTACTATAACTCAAAATTTTCCAAATACCTTTTTGATGAATTCAATGAAAGTTCATGTTAAGTAAATTTATCAAAATTTAAAGATGCATTGGCTTTTGACGAAGTTAATGCTAGTGCTCTTACACTCTTCCAGTGCAAATAGTAATGGAACAAAATATCACTGTTTTGTATCTTTTTTTAGAAATAATGTTAGGATTTTAAAACAAAACTACCAATTCAAACAACACTATAAACATAAATTCTTTCGAAACTCTTCTCAATAGTGATAAAGTTGGCCAAAACAAATCATTAATACTGAATAATAAATGTTTTTTATAATATATTTTTAAATTATGCCACATAAATAGTGTATAATGTAGAGGCCTTAACATCTCTATATTGAAAAATATAAAAAAAAAAAAAGGTCAGTTATTTCTCTCTACTGAATACTAACGTGTTTCTCTAATAAGTGGTTGATGAATTGTTTTTTCTAATATTCATATTAGGATTTTTCTTATTAAAAATGCATTTAAAAGAACATTTTTTAACTTCCAAGAGACTTTTAACTTGTTTAAAATGAATAAAAAAATTATATTTACAAGTTAGTGTAGAAGACTTGTCTTATATATATTAAATTATATTAAAAAATTATATTTTAATTTCAAAATTTCTAACTATTCAACTATAAAAAATTTGATTAATCATCTCCGTATATTATATATATTTTTTTTATTTTTTTGTCTTATCAAATGTGTAGTATATGAATAATAAGTAAAAGAATTTAATTAGTTTAAAAATAATAAAATAAAATAAAACTGTGTGCTTATAAATAGCATTTGTTATTAATAATAGTAATAACAATAATAGAAAATACATTTAGAAGATAATTAATACCAAACAAGAAATGCATTTTCAAAAGATTTGTATAGCGTGTATTTAGGATGCAAACCCATAAACAGAGAAGGAGGGGCATTTTGTGGGACCTGGGATTACTTTATTTAAAGGGACTCATAATTAGTACAATAAATTTCAGGATAGAGAATCGTACCAAAGACTCGGCAGCAAATCTTTTTATAACGAAACATGTTGTATTGGTCCAAGACCTTTATGTGAGGTTGTGACCAATCAACGTTATCTAAAAACCTTTTATGGCATGTCCTTTGTCCTTTTAGATTTGGATTTAAAAAATAAAAATAAAATAAAAAATGAAAACTTCTTCCCTAAGATTTGGAGATTTGGATTTAAAAAATTAAAAAAAAAATGAAAACTTCTTTCCTAAGATTTGGAGATTTGGATTTAAAAAAATAAAAAATAAAAAAAAAAATGAAAACTTCTTTCCTCAGATTTGGATGGAGGTATCAAGTGTATCCTTTCTTACTTGAAACCATGGCTGGTATTTCTCCTATCATTATAAAAAATATGGATATTTTTATATCGGGTTAAATATCGACAATACTAATATATTTTAATTAATACCAACCAGTTTTTTATTTACCGATTGAAATTAATAATTTTTTGTAATTGATGTAAAAATTTTAATTTTTTTATAATTTTCACTCCAATTCTTATATCTGAAAATTATTTTCTTAACATTTTTTAATCTCTTTTTCTTAAGAATTGAAAATCAAATCCCTACTCTCTTTTTCGTGATGAAGATAAGTGATTATTTTTTAAAATAGTTAGATTGAGAACTTAGAAGTATTATTAAGTTTTATAAATATGTGGTTTAACTTTTTAAGACTTGTATTGATATTATTTTGAAATATAATTTATATATATAATTAATTTATTATATATAAACTATCCCAAAATGATATCGGTATCAAAATATTTTATTCAAGTACCTTAACCAAAATGATCACCGCAATGATATTCAAAACTTTGCTTGAAACATTTCAAACACTTTTCCTTTTATTTTTTAAACTTTTATAGGTTTTTAGTCTAATATTGTGTGATCAAGCAATATCTTCTATGGTTGGTTTTAATTTTTATTCTATTTAATTTCTTTTTTTCCTTGATTGTTTCATACTAATGTGGTTGTTTTGTGATTAATAGTCTTCTTTATGTGTGGGTTAAACTTATACTTAATAAGTGAGCTTAATATGTATGATATTTGAACTTAAATGTGGTCAGGTGTAGAATTAGATTCGAAACCAGAATCTCTACTTTGATATCATATTAAATTAATATAATTATTTAAATTATATCTTAATACTAATTAGACAGCACCATTATATATCTTGACTCCTTATTAATATTTAAGAATACATGAAAAATTAATAATAAAAAATAAAATAACGTAAAAACATGCATCCATGAAGAAAAAGAAGGGAACAAGAGATAATAATTTTATTTTATCTTTTTCCTGATTTATGATGATCGAATATTGAGTCTTTAATAAAGTCTTAGACCTCAAAGTCTTCGTTCATTCACATGCTAAAAGCACCCATAGCTATAGCTTTCCTCAATGCTCAAGATCCTCTACCATTCCTTCATCATCTCTTTGGCTCTTCGTGATTGGCCGCATCTCTTTCACTCTCTGCCATCTTTTTATTCCTCTCTAGCAAGTTGAAACCTAAAGTGTTTATCTGCGTGTTTGTGGGCGCACGCGCACATGCGCGAACGCTTTTCTATCCAACTCCCACTTTATTAAAGTTTCAGTTGGATAGTAAAAGTTTTATCTCATTTTTTATTATAATTTTTTAAAATTTTTATATAAAAAATAATAAATAATTTAATTTTTTGAAATTTTAAAATAATAATAATATTAAAAAATAATATTTTATTTAATTTTTAATTTTTATCTTAACTCATCTTACCTCAATTCAATATCCAAACTACACCTTAGTAACAACTACTTATCCATAATCTACAAGCTTAGGTAATCTATCCCTTTCTTCTTAGTGCTCATCATATATCTCACTACATTTATCCATTTAGTACTTGAGAAATGCTAGGTAAACCGACGGTCTATCGAGAATCGGTGCATTTTTATTTTTAATTTTATTTTTTTTAAATATTTATTATTAAGTCAGTATTTAGAGTACATCTAATAAAATGATTACATAATATAATATAATTTAAAAAATAAATTATAGAAAAGTAAAGTAATTATTATAATTGTTTATATCATTAGTCATGCCTCACTTGCAAGCTATGTTGACGAGTTGACATCAATTTTAAAATTTCTTTAAAACTATATATAACTCTTCTTATATAAATTGATGTGATAAGTTAAATTATAAGTTTTTTTATTATAAAATAGAATTAATTTATAATATAAAATTATATTAATTTATAAATTTATTTTTATAAATTCTATCTATATTTATAAAAATTATTTTCTACAGTTTAAAGGAAGCAAGCCAGCCGAATCACGCCGCAGCACCAGCTCGGTCTTTTTTTATCTTCTCGGTAAACGAAGTTCACCCCCACCATGCCAAACAATTCTTTTATAACTTTATTTTACGTTTCTTTATTTAGGGCCCACCACATAATTTTATCTCTTTTATCAATAAATTAATAGCTTTTCCTTTTAACTTGCTTAATTTTTTTTTAAACAAGGACTATATTGATAATTTCTTTGATACAAAGCGGGATGAAATCAAAAGATGTGGTATAACCACTGATGCTTAGAGCATTCCTACTTAAGGCATGAGCAACAGAATTATTTGCTCTTACAGTGTGCCTTGCTGACCAGATTGAAAAGGAACTTAGCATTGATCTTGTATCTGAGATGAGTTGGCCTGTGTATGTATGGACCTCGGTTGATGAGTTAAGGCTTGATACCACCTGCAGCAAATCCCCCTCTATGACGATGTCTTTATACTCGAGAGACTTGCAAAAAATGGAGGCTTGGAGACCAGCAAATGCCTCAGCCATGAGTGGATCAGGGAAGAGGTCATGTTCCATTCTAAGAGTGGCCAACACTTTCCCTTCACAATCTCTAATAACTGCTCCCACTCCCACTTTGCAGGTGGCCTTAGAGATGGAGGCATCCCAATTCAACTTAAACTTGCCCTGTGGTGGTGCTTCCCATCTTATCTGGCCCAGATTGGGGTGAGATTGGGTCTTCCCATGTTGTGGCAAAAGCTGAAGCTCCTCCATTAGATAAGCTACAAGCTGTGACACCTTAGAGGGGTGTTGGAAGGTGTCCTTAAAAACCATTTCGTTTCTTCTCTGCCATATGAACCACGAGGTGACAGCAAAGACCTTCAGTTCCTCCTTGCTCAAGTTCTCCAAGAAGCCTTCTACCAGGTCCTGGAAGTGGTGGAAAAGGGGGCTAGCTTTCTGAAGCTTCCTTACACTGAGTGCCCACACGTCCCTGGCTGAAGGACAACTCCATAGAATGTGCTCCACAGTCTCTGGTTGGAGTCTGCAGATTGGGTAGGCAGGGTCCTCTATTGTTTTTCTTTTCTTTAGGTTGTCTCGGGTGGGAAGACCATTGAGGCAAGCCCTCCAAATGAAGGTTTTGGCAGCATTTGGGATGTTTAGGTTCCAGACTTTACTCCAGGGGGGCTGAGATGAGATGGAGGTGGAGGACTGGCCATTCATTTGCTCATCCCTCTCAGTTAACAGATGGTAGGCACTTTTGACACTGAATATACCCGAGGTGGTGCAACTCCAAATTCTTTTGTCTGGCTTGAGGTATGGACTGAGGGGTATGGCAATGATACTCTCAGCTTCTTCCTTTGAGAACATTGCATAAACCAGTTCTCTCTTCCACTGCCTAGTAGTTTCATTGATGAGGAAGGAGACCTTGGTGTCAGTCTGCAAGAACCTGATGGAGTTGGGAGGTCTGAAGATCTGTTGCCCTGGAAGCCATCTGTCATTCCATATCTCAGTAGAAGCTCCATCTCCAATTCTCCATACTAAGCCTTCTTTGAGTAAAGATCTTACTGCCAATAAGCTCTGCCACAGGTAGGATGAGTTCTGGCCCAAACTAGTGGAAAGGAAGGAGCTGTTGTTGAAGTATTTTTCCTTTAGAACCCTTGCAGCAAGGGAATCAGGGTTGTTAACGAGCCTCCATCCTTGTTTGGCTAGTAAAGCCAGATTAAAATTGGAAAAATCCCTTAGGCCCAGGCCTCCACGGCTCTTTGCTTTTTTCATTTGGTTCCAATGTATCCAGTGTATTTTGTGTTCCTGTGGATTATGGCCCCACCAGAAACTCCTTACCAGCTTGTTAAGTTCCAGCAGCAGAATCTTTGGAAACTTGAAAATCCCCATACTATAGGTGGGGATGGCTTGGAGGATGGATTTGATGAGTACTTCTTTCCCAGCTTGGGAAAGAAATTTGTTCTTCCAATTTGAGATTCTTCCTTGCACCTTGTCCAGAATTTCCTTGAAGGACTGATTACGAGACCTGCCTATAAGGGTAGGTAGACCCAAGTATTTCTCATATGAGGAAGTCCCCCTTATCCCTGCTATACTGGTGATGAATTCCTTGGCTTCCTCTTTGGTGTTCCCGCTGAAGTAAATAGATGTTTTCTCCTTGTTGAGTCTTTGGCCAGATGCAAGCTCATAGGCTTCCAGCAGGTTGTAAAGCCTGCTCCACTCCAAGGGGTTTGCTTTGCAGAATAGTATACTGTCATCTGCAAAGAAAAGGTGGTTAATAGAGAGAACTTTCCTTCTGATGGGTAAACCAGTGATAATACCAGAACTTTTAGCCTTGTTAAGCATGCAACTGAGCACTTCTGAACATAATATGAAAAGGTAGGGGGATAAAGGATCCCCTTGCCTCAACCCTCTTGTTGGATGGAAGATGCCTTGAGGAGAGCCATTGAGGATGAGGGAGTATGATACTGATTCCACACACTTCATGATCATGTTAACCCATTTCTGGTCTAGGCCTACTTGCTTCAGGACAGATTTTAGAAAGGGCCACTCGATTCTGTCATAGGCCTTGCTCATATCGAGCTTGAGGGCCATGAATCCTTCCCTACCTTTAAGCCTGGACTTCATTGTGTGGAGTGACTCGAAGGCCACTACAATGTTGTCTGTTATCAGCCTGCCTGGGACAAAGGCTGTCTGAGTTGGGGAAATAATGTCTGGAAGCACTGATTTCAGCCTGTTTGCCAAGGTCTTGGCTATGATCTTGTAGAAGACATTGCAGAGGCTGATGGGCCTGAAGTCTGTCACCATTGCAGGGGAGGATTTCTTAGGGATTAGGGCAATGAGGGTATCATTCAGGCCTTTGGACCACTGGCCTTTGTTCAGGGCTTCTAGAACAACAGAGGAGACTCGTGGTCCAATAATGGACCAGTGATCTTGGTAGAAACATGCAGGGAACCCATCTGGTCCAGGTGAGCCCAGGGGGTTCATGCTAAATAAGGCTTCTTTAACTTCCATTTCAGTGAATGGTCTAGCTAGGCTTAAGTTCATTTCTGATGATAACTTCCTTGACATAGCCATTGTGCACTCATCGATCCCTGTTGGACTAGATGAAGAGAAGAGCCCTTGGAAATACTCCTGAAAGATCTTGCTAATACCCCTCTGGCAGGTGATCTCATTTCCTGCTTCATCCTTAATGGTGCTGATGAGGTTTTGTTTTCTTCTCTGACTGGCACATTTGTGGAAGAAGGAAGTGTTCCTGTCTCCTGCTTTCAGCCAATTCTGCTTGGCTCTCTGCTGCCACTTAGTATTTTCTGCCTCTAGCATTAGATTGACCTCTTTTTGAAGCTTTTCAATGTCTGCATAGAGATGTCCCTCATTAGCTTCTTTGAGAGAGTTGAGGGTGTTCAGTTTCTCCTTTATAAGAGCCGTTTGACTCCTCCTCAATTCCACACTCCATCTATTCAGTCCCTCTTGGCAAATCCTTAGTCCAGTGAGGGAGTCAGTTAAAGGGCTTGACTGGCCTGTTGCCCTCTCGCAGGATTGTTTTATCAGGGCCTCACAACCCTCCTTTTTGCTCCAAGATGCTTCATACCTAAAGAGCCTAGCCCTTCTTGCGAATTCAGAGTTTGTCTGCATATGGATCAATAGGGGTCTGTGGTCTGAGGAGGCTGCTGTCAAGTGGTATACCGAGTGGTTTTCAAATTTAGCTTTCCATGATGTGTTCCCAAGACCTATCCAACCTTTCTTTAGTAAACTGCTCTCCCTCTCTGTTGTTTGCCCATGTGAACTTATCCCCTTGGAAGCCTAAATCATATAGGTCACACTGGTCCAGGACTGTTCTGAAGTCCTTGATTTGTCTGTAGGGCCTGGAAGCAGCCCCTAGTTTCTCATCAATGTTGGTGATCTCATTGAAGTCACCAAAGCAAAGCCAAGGAGTGTTACTTATGGGGACTAGTTCTCTGAGTAAGTGCCATGTTTCTCTTCTTTTGGCTGTGTTAGGGTGTCCATAAAAGCCTGTGATCATCCATGGTTCTGTGTCACAAGGTAGTTTGATGTGTGCTGAGATGTGCCAGTTGGAGTATGTGGCAATTTTTAGCTCGATTTTAGAGTTCCATAGGAAAGCCAGACCACCACTTCTACCCCTGCTATTGACTGTGAAACAATTATCAAAACCCAATTTATGTCGAATAGTCTCCATCCTGTTGCTACTACACTTGATCTCAATGAGAAAGACCAATTGTGGGGACTTGGTCTTCACCAGCAGGTGAAGTTCATGAATTGTCCGAGGGTTCCCAAGCCCCCGACAATTCCAGCTGATGCAATTCATATGGTTTGGTGGGGCTGCTCTCCACCTCAGGTATGGGCTCGATTTTGTGTCTTTTGCTGCCATTGGTATGGGACCTTGTTTCAATCAAAGATGAAGGTCTTTTTGATTTGGTACGGGAGGGGATGGCATTTTGGTTGTTGGTGATGTCTGAGAGGGTTGAATTTTGGTTTCTTGCCTGCCTTTTCCACGAGCTACCTTTAATGGGAGGGTTAAGACTTGGGCGGGAAACATTAGAAGGGTTGCCAGGAATGGAAAGTTTTGGTTTCAGAGGGGACAGTGCCTTACTAGGGGTAGGCTCTATACGTAGCTTGGGGTTGGCATGTGCATGCGAAGGACGAGGGTGTCTAGAAGGGCAAACCTGAGTTGTATCCATTGTGGGCCTGAGGTGATCCTCTGCTGGTTCATCATGTGACCTAGGTTTTAAGGGGTCTTCATGTACTCTCGAGTTGTTGGAAAGTTGGTCTACTGACATGTCCATGCTCTGACTTAGCTGTCTAGGTATGGCCCGAGTGTTTTTTGAGGCGTTGACATAGGCAGGGGTGTCCTGCCCTGCCTCCTCAACCACTTCTTCTGACTGTGACGTCCCATGGTCCTCCATCTCTTCCCCTTCTCTCCCTGGCTGCTTCCGGTGAAGGGAGCCCTGAGATGAGTTTGCCGGGCACCTTCCATACTTCTTCACTGAAACTTGGGGTGGGAATGAACTGGAAGCTCTCATCTATTGCCCGTACTGATCTTGGGATTGGATTGATGGATCGAAATTGGGACATTTTCCATTAACATGTTTGAGTAGGCCGCATTTGAAGCAGAAGTTGGGCAACCTCTCGTACTTGAAATGTGACCAGGATTGTTTGCCTCCCAAGTTTACCATCCTGCCACGCACCAGAGGCTTGTTTACATCCACGTCTACTTTAATTCTTAGGTAGCTTCCCCACCCATGGCCCTGATCATCTACTTCCACCGTATGGACCTTACCAATCGCTTCCCCTATCCTTTCTCCTAGTTGTCTGTTCATGCCTGCGAAGGGGAGATTGTGAGCTTGTACCCAAAAGGGTTCTGACTTGAACTCGACTTCAGAGGGAGACAGGTCACTCTCAAACTCCTTGAGGCATACCAGATGGCGGTCGAAGGACCAGGGCCTGCCATGCAGGACTTTCTTTTTGTCGGACAGAAGTTGGAACTCCAGTAGGAATTTGTTGGGGCCAAACTCTTTGAAGGTTATCCATCCGGAGGTGTTCCATACCTTGGCCATGGTGTTTTTGAAAACTTCTCGGTTTGACGTTCTGTCGTTTAGTATAGAAGCTAGGAGGCATGAGTTGCCTCTCAGCTTGGAAGACAATATGTCTTCCTCCGGTAAGAGCAGCTCCTGTTGTTCTGTATCTGTAAGTTTCAGGGAGCTCCATCTCTTCGTGATCTCATCTTCCATAGACATCCTCTCAAGACTTACGTCCAAGAGACTAGAGCTTTGTTGCGAGACAAAGCAGAGAAACGTCACTCAGACAAGGAGGACCTTTAACTTGCTTAATTGGTGCATGAAAACATTTAACTAAATGTCAACTCAATCTATGTAAACTTCCTCATTCTACAATATTCATTGGTTTCTTGGAAATTTCTTTTATTTTTCTACACATGATAAATCCTGATCTTCTTGTTTTTTGCTATAAATTTTTTCCTCGGCGTTTTAAGAACGTACATAAGAGTTAGAATCATGTGCCTTCTCTCCCTCTCACTCATGTCTTGTTAGGGTTTTGCACCAAAATATAGGGATTATGATATTATGTTTAAATTTATGTGGGGAGTTATTTTTCTCAAGTAATTCAAAAAAAAAAAAAAATCTGCAAATAATACTTCGAGCCTTTCGAATTTGGTTTGATCAGTGGTCATTTTGGATTATGGTTTTGGTGTTCGATGTAAAGTTAGGGTTTGCATGGTTTTGGAGTTTGGATTCGTTGACACGAATGGTTGGAAAGATGGTTGTTAAGGACGTGTCCCACTTTCTCTCTGAAACCATTCACCTGTGTTACTTGTATGATGTCAAGAGGCTCCGATGTGATCCGCTTGGAAAAAACTTTGATACTTAAGTCAGTAAAGTATAATAAAACGATTCAAAATTCAAAAGAGATTTCGATTCCTTACTATCAAGGATTACCTGGTATATATAGGTTCATACGTAATACTTATTTTGTTCAGAGTTTATCGGTGTGGGTCATCACCCAGTAGCCGAATTGATCACTTATCTACATGAAATCTCTATCTTTCTGTGAAAGATGGCATGATGTGTGTGTGTGTGTGTAACTTTGCTGGGCTTTGGATTCTCTAATTCCCTTCAGTCAGCAAAGGGCATCTCCTAGTGGGCTTCTTTCAAATTGGGCTTTTCAGATGGAATGGGTCCTCAACTAAAATAGACCCTCTAGCTATCCCGCTAATTATCTTCATCCCAAGGCGTAGGGAATTTATGTTGATTAATCCTGCTGCCTCATAATTATTGTGAACCTTGTTATGGGCCCCCTTTTTGTTTCCAGCCCTAAATCTTTCGATGGCTTACCGCGAGCTTGGGCATACACAAGGCGTATGGTGCACAGAAAGCAAATGACTGTTGGGACAAGCTCAACCCATCTATGAACTATTGAGCACCTGCCGACCTTTCAAATTCTTCTTCATGCGCCATTTCACTCTTTCAAAAATCGAGGAGCCCCCATGCGCCACATGCGCATGGGTTGAGGCCCCATGCGCCACATGACAGAAGGGGAGCCTATTCTTCATGCGCCATGACAGAATAGGCTCCCCTTCTATCACCCTATTCGCGATATCTTGGACCTTCTTGGTCTTACGCTTGCTCAATTATACCCCTTTGCACTGAAGGCTTATCTTTGTGCTTGCATTATTTTTCATATGATCCTGGAGCCTCTTGGTGATCAGGATCCTCTTGGTGATCCTTATCCCGATCTGACTGCTCAAAAATTTCTAGCCTTTTATAATGTGAGCGATGTACTAAGGGCAACATCGCCAGCTTTCACAAGAAATATAAGGGGTAAACCTTGGCTCGATTTGAGACCCAGTACTCCAATGCCAAAGATTAGACAACCAGGTTTTTCTTTGTTACCGACCAGGGTTGAAAGTTTCCTGCCAAAGAAGATATTTTTAGAGATTTTCTAGTTAGGGCAATCTGGTGCCCCTTACCTGACAATAAGAGCTTACGAGCTACCATGGAACCTTTGTTGCGATGGGAGTTGGCCTGAATTGAAACTATTCGTTCCTGGGCTGAAGCTCATCCTAAGGATCTTTGGACCGACTTTTTGTTGAAGTCCCTTTACATTGATCGATTCCTGATGTCCCCCAACCGATCCCATGTTTAAGGGCATTCGTTCATGATTTCATATACAATTCCCCCTCCTTTACTGAAACCCTCTCAGAAAAGTACGAGGCGATCTAAAAAGGAGGAAAACAAATAGAAGAGGAAAACAAGAAGCAACAAAAAGAATGAAGATGAAAGTCAGAGAAAAAGAACTCGCTCTAAAGACTCTTCTCCCTCTTTATCTTCACAAAAGAAAACTCCAATGCCCCCAGAGAGCGCCCCTGCCTAGACTCCCAGGTCGCCAGCCACAGTTGTGCTTCCCGTGCCATCGCCTATGAAAGCTTTGGCGCCCTTGGTTTACACCCAGACTTAGATGCTTATGGAAATCTTGGTGCCCTTGGAGGGCGCCTGTGCAGCCAGCCACCACTACGTTCCCTATGCCACAGTTAGAGGAAGATGCCACGGTCCAACCGCCCACCCCACCAGTTACTACCGCGCTTCTATGACCTTGCGATTCCTCCGCCCAACCACGTTCATCTGGTGAGAGACATTGAGAGTTTAGTCAGCATGACCTTCTTTAATCTGGCTGCTACCTTCCGATTTGAGCCCTCTGGCGTCTGACCATGTATTTGAATTTCCTGTTTTAGAGGGAACGGTGAGGAAAGACGAGTTGGATGCTGAACTGGTGGCTAACCTTAACCTAGACTCTGTCACGATCGTAAGGGCTCGCCCACCTTCCTCTACTGGGGATGTTCATGAAGAGGTGGTAAGTGCATTTCCCGTCGATGAGGCGGATGGAACTTCTACCCATAGTGAAGACTTGGGCGACAGGGCTGCAGATCAGGCCGACATAGTCGGGCACACACCCCATTGCCGAAAGGATGTCTATGATGAGGCAAAGGAAAAATAAATCGCCCTAGAGACCCTGCTTGTCACTATCTCTGGGGGAATTACCCCTTTGTTGGCTAGTAGTGCTAAAGGCCTTTCTCTTCCTCCCCTCCACACCTCATCCTTTAGGGGAGACACCGAATCGCTCTTCAAAGAGGAATGAAGAAAGTTTTTGCAAGAAGATGCTCACATAATTGAGGCTGACTTGACCTATACCACCTCCCCCCTTCCACCTATACGCCTCAGAGGCCTGTCAGAAAAGGTGGCGAATTCAAGTCTGAGGCTTGCAAAGGTCTCATCGCTCAGGATTGTTTCTAGCCTTGGGGATATCTTTGGTGGCAATGCTAGTGGTGGTGCCTCCTCTACTTCTATTGGTGCCCAAGCTGAATCCATTGCTTAGATGCCTAACCGTTTAAAGGACTGGTTCTCTGAGGTACCATGTGGTTTGTTCTTCTTTCTTTTGTGCTTACATGTAGTTTCTTACTCTGGATTGTTTCACCTTCTTTTCTAGGGAATTAACAATCTAGCGACATCGATTGTGGCAGATCATGCCCGCCTAGAGGAGGAGGTCAAGGAGTGGCGAAAGTTGTGCTATGTCACCAAGCTCGCTTCTGAGAAGTGGCGGGCAAACAAGGCTGAGATGGAAAGCTTGGTTGAGAAGGAGTAGTTGGAGATTCTGCTAAAGCAATCAGAAGGCTACTCTCACTTGTTGCAAGGTGACTTGGAGATGCGTGAGGGAGAAGTCCTTAAGCTCCGTGAAGCTGCTTGTCTCACCCAAGATGCGAGAGTCAGGGACGACTTTGCCTTGAAGCTCCTCCAGTCCAGAGGGACTCGGTGAGGTCCCAACTTTCTGAGGCTCAGAAAGGTTCTAAAGCTAAGAAGGCTTGCCTAAACTCTAAGCTTCTCGCCCATGATGGAGAGTTAAACTTGACTCGCAATGAATTGACTCGCTCACAAGAATGCCGTAACTAGCTATCACGGGAGTTGGCGGCTGTCGTGAAGAAGGTCTACCTTACTGCCCTTGACCTTTTAGAGGTGCAGGGGTCCTTGGTAGAACTCCAGAATCGCCATGAGCAATATGGGAAAAGCTGTAAGGACATTGACGAGGAGCTTCGGAAGGTAAATTTGGCTCTTGTTGCCATGCACCAGAAGCTGACTGAGAAGATGGATGAGCTAGCTGTTGCTTAGGCGGAGATCGCATGGCTTCATGACTAGTTAGCTCACGTCCCTACCACTAGGGTTTTCACCTTTGCTTACGACTATGGCTCTGGCATTCTAAGGCCTAGGAACCATGTTCTGGCCGACCTCGCCATTGATCTCAAAACTCTAGATACCTCCATTGCCGCTGCCTGATGATGCTCCCTAGCTTCCTAGCCTCTTTCCATTTGTTCCTTTGAAAATTTTGTACTTTTCACACATTGTACTCTTATTTTGTTAATAAAATTTGGTTTACAATGATGAGTATCTATTAATTTTGCTGTTGCGCACCTTTTCTCTTGGTCTTGTGTTTATGTTTGGATTGCTTTGTCTTTTTGACCTTTGGTTTGTCAAGCCGCTAGGGTTTTTGAGAGGGGTGGTGTGGTCTGATGACCTTCATGCCATTTTTTTTTTGGTACACAAGCTGCTAAGACTTGCTTTTGGTGTTTACAATTGGCATGATCTAATGACATCCGCACCATTTTTTATGACATCACAAGCTGCTAAGGCTTATTTTTTGTGTTTAGAGGTCGCATGGTCTGGTAACCTCCGCTCCCTTTTTTCATGGCACCACAAGTTGCTGAGGCTTGCTTTTGGTATTTAGGGGTGGCATGGTTTGATGACCTTCGCACCCTTTTTCATGGCACCACAAGCTACTAAGGCTTATCTTTGGTGTTTAGGGGTGGCGTGGTCGTATAACCTATGTGCCCTTTTTCATGGCACTACAAGTTGCTAAGGCTTATCTTTGGTGTTTAGGGGTGGGGTAGTCATATGGCCTCCGTGCCTTTTTCATGACACCACAAGCTACTGATGCTTGCTTTTGGTATTTAGGGGTGGCATGGTCTGATGACCTTCGAGCCATTTTTCAAGGCACCACAAGCTACTAAAGCTTGCTTTTAGTGTTTAGGGATGGTGTGATCTGATGACCTCCACGCCATTTTTCATGGCACCACAAGCTGTTAAGGCTTGTCTTTATTGTTTAGGGGTGGCGTGGTCTGATGACCTCCGCACTTGTTTTCATGGCACTACAAGTTGCTGAGACTCGCTTCTGGTGTTTAGGAGTGGCGTGGTCTGATGACCTATGCTCACTTTTTCATGGCATCACAAGCTGCTGAGGCTTACTTTTGGTGTTTAGGAGTGGCGTGGTCTGAAGACCTCTGCTCCCTTTTTCATGGCATCACAAGCTAATAAGGCTTACTTTTGGTGTTTAGGGGTGACGTGGTCTAATGACCTCTGCTCCCTTTTTCATGGTACCACAAGCTGCTAAGACTTATTTTTGGTGTTTAGGGATGGTGCCTTTTTTTAATGCACCACAAGTTGCTGAGACTTGCTTTTGGTGTTTAAGGGTGGTGTGGTCTGATGCCCTTTACACCATTTTTATGGCATCACAAGCTGCTAAAGCTTGTCTTTGATGTTTAGGAGTGGCATGGTCTGATGACCTCCGCATCTTTTTTTATGGCACCACAAGCTACTGACGCTTGCTTTTGGTGTTTAGTTGTGGGGTGATCTGATGACCTCCACACCCTTTTTTATGGCACTACAAGCTGCTGATACTTGCTTTTGGTGTTTAGGGGTAGCATGATCTGATGACCTCTGCACCCTTTTTCATGGCACTACAAACTGTAGAGGCTTACTTTCGGTATTTAGGGGTGGCGTGGTCTAATGAAATCTGCGCATTTTTTCATAGCATCATAAGCTGCTAAGGCTTGTCATTGTTGTTTAGGGGCGGTGTGGTCTAATAACCTCCATGCCCTTTGCTTTTTGTGTTTGCCAAGTTTTGCACCCATGTCCGCCCTCGGATGTTCTTTTCTTTTACCGGAAAGTTCCTAATAAAGTAGAGCATGACAGGTAAGTGGAGGCAAACACTTCTGCATCAAGAATATAAATGTAATAATGCAAATATTGAGGAAATGAAATTAACAAAAATGAAAATATTATAAACACTACTGATAAAATTTTCTTAAGTGCTCCACGTTCCATGGATGTGGCAATTCCTTGCCTTAGCTATCTTTTAAACGGTACGATCCAGGCCTGCTATTATCTTCCACTTGGTAAGGCCCTTCCCATTGGATCCCATTTTTTCTTCGCTTTGGGTAGTCACCCCGCTCTTCTTCAAGACAAGATCCCCTACTTTAAAAGTCCTGGTCCTCACCCTCTTATTGAAGTACTGATCGGCTTCTGCTTTTTCTCGCAACATTTCTTGCTTCCGCTATCTCTCTTTCTTCCTGTAATAAGTCAAGGTATTCCTTTATATTTTTATCATTTTGGATGGACGAGAAGTAGCTCATTCTATAGCTTGGGAGCTCTACTTTGACTGAGGGGATCGTCTCGCACCCATACGCCAATGTAAATGGGGATTCCCTTATTGGAGTTTTGACTGATGTTCTATATGCCCAAAGTACCCCTAGCAACTTGTCTGCCCAATCTTCCTTCTTCTCCACAACTCTCTTCTTAAGGATTGAAAGTAATGCCTTGTTTATTTCTTCTGCTTGTCCGTTCGCTTGGGGGTAGCCCTTGATCTTCAACTCAGCACACCACTTTAATGGTCAGACTCAAACTGGTGTCCATTGTCTGTCACTATGCTTTGAGGGATTCTGAATCTACAAACAATTTTTTTTCACAAGAACTTTGTTACGATCTTACTTATCAAGGTCACCAACGGTTCTGCCTCTGCCCACTTCGTAAAGTAATTTACGGTAACTATCATGAATTTTACTCCGCCTTTCCCTTGTGGGAAAGGTCCTACCAAATCTAAGCCTCACTAGGCAAAAGGCCACAACCCTGTCATAGATGTTAATTCTTTTAAAGGGGCATAGGGTACCAGCGCAGATGTCTAGCATTTGACGCACTTCTTGGTGAATTATTGAGCATCCCTTAAAGTGTTAGGCTAATAGTATCCTGCCCTAATTGCTTTCTTGGCCAAGATCCTTTCACCGGAATGGTTTCCACATATTCCTTCATGTATCTCTACTAAGATGTACTGCGCCTCTTGTGTGAAAATGCATTGTAGCAATGAGGCAAAGAAACCCCTTTTATAAAGGACTCTGTTAATGAGCAGGAACCTTGTCGCTTTCCTTCTTTCTGGTAGCTTTCCTTCGTCTAAGAACTCAACCACCCTGCTTGCCCATTCTGGGATGTTGGAGCCTAGAGTGCCTACTTCAGTGCCAATGGCTGGAACCTCGATGACTCTTTTTTCAACTTGCCACAGGAGAGGCGCCTCTTCCATTCTTGATGCCATTCGTGCCAATTTGTCCGCGACACTGTTGTCTACCCTTGGTACCTGAGTTATAGTGAAATATGAGAAAAGGTCGTGCACCTCCCAGACTCGTGCTAGATATTTTTTCAACTTCTTTCCTTTGGTAGCGTACAGGCCCAACACCTGATTTACCACTACTTGTGAGTCTGACTTGGCCTCTATCTCGGTTGCCCCTATTCTAGCGACTATAGAAAGTCCTGCTACGAGTGCTTCGTACTCAGCTTCATTGTTTGTCACTTTGAATGCCAGTGTTACCATGTAGTACCACTCTTGGCCGTTAGGGCTCAACAAATGTATTCCCAAGCCTCTGCCCGCCTGGCAGGATGAACCATCTATGAAAAGTACCCACGACTTTCGCAATGGGGCTACTGTGTCTTTTTAGGGGAAACCTGAGAACTCCACCACAAAATCTACCAGTGCTTGTCCCTTAACTTCATTTCTTGGCTCATATTCTAGATCAAACTCGCTCAGTTTGATCAACCATCCTATCAATCTTCCTGTGCTATCTGGTTTCCTCAGGGTTTTTGCTAACGGAACTTCCATAAGAACCCTTATTGTGTGGGCTTGGAAGTATGGCAAAGCTTTCTAGTTGCTGTTACTAAGGCAAAGGCTAGCATCTCAATCTGAAGGTAACTTGCTTCTGCTCCTCTGAGAGCCTAACTTACATAGTACACAGGATGTTGGGCGATCCACTCCTCTTTCACCAGAATAGAGGATACATCATGTGGGGAGATTGCTAGATATGCGCAGAGCACATCACCTTGCTCTGGCTGCTTTAGAAGTGGCGAACTGGCCAGGTGTTGCTTTAATTTCTCAAATGCCTCATCACACACTTCATTTTAGGGATGCATTTTTTGTAGTACTTAGAAGAAAGTGAGACATTTGTCCATTGACTTTGCTATAAATCTTCCCAGGGCAGCAACTTTGCCCGCCAACCGTTGAGTTTTATTCAGATTTTTTGACGGCTTCATGTTGAGTATGCCTTCTATCTTTTTTGTGGAGGCCACAATTCCTCTTTCAGACACAATAAAGCCCAAAAAATTTCCTGATTGGACTCTGAAGGCACACTTTACAGGGTTCAACCTCATTTTGTAGTGACGTAAGATCCCAAACTCCATTCGCAGGTTGTCAAGATGAAAGGCGGGCTTATTGCTTTTTATCAACAGGTCATCCACATAAACCTCCATAGACTTCCCAATATGTTCTTTAAACATTCAATTGACCAACCTCTGGTAGGTGGCCCTTGCATTCTTCAATTCGAAGGGCATGACTTGGTAGCAATTCAATCACCGGTCTGTTATGAATGAAGTTTTTTCCTCATCTGCTACGTGCATCTGTATTTGGTTTTAACCTGAGTATGCATCCATGAAACCAACTACGAGCAACCTTTCTACCTCTTCTTTAATGGCAATGTATTTCTTTGTACTGAATGACCTTTTTTTCTGGCACACTACCTTGTGCGCAGGGTCTATGCAAAGACATCCTTGTGGCTCCATGCGTAGGGTCCATGCAAAGACATCCTTGTGGCAGTTTTCAATGATGTCATTATCTATTTCAGGCATCTCTCCTTGGCTCCATGCAAAGACATCCTTGTGTTCTATCAACAGCTGCTTCAGGGCTTCTCTATCTACTAGCGATACTCGTGTCCCAATGCGTGTAGTAAGTCTAGGGTAGTCCGCATATAACATCACGAGCTCTAATGGTTCATTGACTTCAACATGTTGCTGGCTCTGGTTGCCCCTGACCTCGACATCTTTTTCTAAAGTCACTGTTATAGGTGGTGAAAGTGGTGGTGCTAGTGCATCGTTCTGCTCTATTACAGCATAAACTTCGCTTCGGCCGTTTCTTAACTCTTGCACATAGCACTCCCGTGCTAGAGCCTGCTCGCCTCGTGATTCCCCCACCCCGCTATCGGTTGGAAACTTTATCTTGAGGTGGTATGTAGATGTCACTGCCTTGAGATGGTTGAGTGTTGGTCTTTCCAATATGGCGTTGTAAGAAGAGGAAACTTTCACCCCCAAGAAATCAGTCATGGTGGTCGCTGTTCGTGTTCCAGTTCTGGTGGTCACCGGATGGGTGATAGCTCTAACGGGCTAGATCGTGCCTCTAGAGAAACCCTTCAATGGTGTTGGGGAGGGCCTTAGCTTACCAACATTGATACCCATCTTGGTGAACACCTCCTAAAATAGTATATCGGCTGAACTTCCATTATCAATTAGTACCCACCTGGTAGTATAGTTGGCTATCATAAGGGTGATTACCAAAGCATCATCGTGCGGGTACAACACTCATTCTCGATCTGCCACCCCAAAAGATATTACCATCCGATCACTGCTAAGTTTTTGTCGCTTGGGAGCTTTGTTTGCTACATATAGCTTTTCACATCTCACCTTTCATGCGTACGCCTTCCGACTAGATTCGGAAATGCCGCCTCTAGCAAAACCTCCTGCTATGGTCCTTATTTCTCTTATAGGCACCCTGTTCCTGTCACCTCTTGGGGGCGCCCTGTCTCTATCGCTTGAGCGGCCACCAGCTTAGTGCCTTTGTTCTGGACTACTGCTCCTCCTGGCATCACACTTGGATTCCTAGTGCCTTCTGGGCTTTGACCATTCTACCACCATTCGTTCCAATTCATATGTTCCTGCTAGTTCAGTTACTCTCTTCTTCATGATTGTGCAGTCTTCAATCTAGTGTGAACCTATTTGGTGTATTTGCAGTAGTGACTGCCTGTCTTGAGCTGTCAACGCTTTTCCCTATTCTTCTATTCCTCTTGTACATTCAAATTATTATGTATCAATCTAGCATTGTAATCTGGCCACCTTTCTCGTGCTCTTTCTTGCCAACTTGCTCTAGCCTTTCTGTCAATCTGCCCGCTCCTCCTTTCGATCTTTTTATCCTCATTACGAGGATCCATCAAAGCTTGCAGCATATCTTTTGTATTAATAAAGTTATCTACCCTGTCCATGAACTCTCTAAGGGTGGAAAAAGTCTTTCGGGCCAACTCTGCCATAAAGAAACTGCGTGGCCATATTCCTCCTAGGAGGGCGGCAAGGATAATCTTTTCATCCTGGTCATATGTTGTTAACCACTTTTTGTTGAAGCAAGTAAGGTAAGTATTTAGGTTCTCATCCTCTTTCTATTTGACTGTTAGCAGGTAGGCTGCTAGATGTCGATGCTTCTGCTAGGCATAAAATGGGTTAGGAACTACTTTACCAATTATTCAAAACTGTCTATCGACTTTGGCCTGAGGGTTCCAAACCATCCTCTTGCCATCCCCTTTAGGGGCAAAGGGAATGCTTGGCATACAATATCGCCCAAAAAACCGTGGAGCATGATGTAGGCATTGAAGTTCTCCAAAAAATCTATTAGGTCTTTGGATCTATCATACATGTCTATCTGGGAGACCTTGAATTTTGGCGGGAGACACATGAAATCTCTATCTTTCCGTGAAAGATGGGGTGGTGTGTGCCTGTAACTTTGTTGAGCTTTGGACTCTCTAATTCCCTTCAATCAACAAAGGGCCTCTCTTAGTGAGCTTATTTCATATTGTGCTTTTAAGATGGATTTGGCCCTAAGCTAAAATAGGCTCTCCAATGGTTATTAAACGAATTATGAAACTAGAGTTGGTTTAGTTACACAAAATCAAACAATCTACTCTTATCTCATCTCATAATCATCTCATATAATCATTAAAATTTTCTTAAATTTTCACATAAAATATAATAACAATTCAACATTTTTAAATTTTAAAATAAAAATTATATTAAAAAATTATATTCTAATAATATTTTATTCAACTTTCAATTTTTATTTTATATCATCTCATATGAACTGCGTATATTTATAAGTTCTAGTGGTTGCATGTTTGTTATTGCATCTATTAGCATCAATGTCTCTTTGGCGCTCGTGAGTGTTACTAATTGAACCTTATGAATAACCCGGCCTGATGAATAGTTCATGCTCTACTAAAGTTAGGATGATCAATTAATATTACCTTGTAAGTCACACAATAGATCAATGATGGGGCTGATCTTGGCATCGCTTGAAAAGTTTCGAAAATGTTTTCATTTTCATTACTAGGAAAATGCTTATTAGCTTTCAGTTATTTTTTATCAAAATGATTATTTCTTATTAACATGAGTTTATTCTCGTTACAAATAGTCATTTTAGTCATAAATAACTCGACATAAATGCTTATTTATTTTTTTTTTTATAGTGAATTTAGACATGATGATATTATAGATAAAATTTTAAGTTCGTTAAAGGGCATGCAAACATGCAAACTACGTACGTGCAGCTTGCTTGCTAAGAGACTAGAGCTAGCTAGCACACTTGTGTTTTGGGTCTTCCAATATGGGTTTATAAGATAATAAATTAACGTGATGAAACAATACGATGATGGATTCATGTTAGGGAACTCATTAATAAATGATGATGGATTTTATCGCGATCCGTGTTATCTTTTCAACAAAGAAAAACCTGCTAGATGTCCCTCATGTTCAAGTGCACTTTAAGGTTTCGAAATTTGAAAGAAAGTAAACTATAGAAATGATTGCCCTTTTGGGTCATGTGAGTAACGATTGTAGTTCAATGCATATTGTTGCCATTAAAGCTAAAGATAATTTGATAAATCAATCGAAACATATTGACGAAGTGATGCATCGATAAACTATATGGAAAGTTGTGAATGATCGATCGACTTTGTGAATGATCAATCGACTTTTCTTATGGCCTCAATAGGTGCTATTCCGTGGCAAATATTTCAGGATGTGCTTTTGGAGGCCGCGAAATTAAGACAATATCATTTAAATATTGAAATTTTTAGTATAAAGTAATAAAGATGTTCATAAAGTTGTCTTGAAAAACGCTCCACATGAATTCAAGCAAGAAATGACTATATTTTAAGATTTTTTGACAAAGAAAAATCTATACGAGATTTCTTAATTGATCTTGTTAATGTCCATGGTACCGTCGCATCAACTGTTTGGTGAAAGTATATGATCCTTTATTTCATTAAATATTAGTATTCAATGCAATGTTTGTACAAGACTTGGGGTGGTGGCGATGCCGCTTCTATTCCATTACATATGGAGGAGGATGAGAATTTTCAAATACTTTCTCCCATGAATACACAAAACCCCGATCCATTCCAACCATATTAACCAAAAGACCGAAAAAAAAGTTAAAAGGTACTGCTACACAGACGGATGTAGCCCGAATACCGACCGAAGAAGGTAAATTTCCTTTTTTGATTTTTTTGATTCATTTTTTTATATTCTTAAATATTTTAAAAAAATCACAATATCAATAAAAAAATAATTCCTTAATCATTAAGTTAAAAAAATAAAAATAAATAAAAAAGAAGAAGAAGAATAAGAACTTTCGAAACACAATTTGGGTCAGACCCAAAGCATTTCTCAAAGCTAAAATTCAATTGGTGGTTTCAAAGATTTTACCCAAGTAGAACCTATTAATCGTGATAACTCAAAAGTCCAATACAATTATTGGGCTGGGCTAGTCGGTGTTATTATAAGAGTGAGAGTTCATCCATTATGCACCACTTTTTGACTTAGTTCTCTCATTTAGATGTCGAAAATATGGAAATAGTCATATAATAGGGCAATTGATTGTTAAGAGGGATGCATAAGATAAAGTGTTAGTCTACAAGGACTAGTGAAGTAATGATCAGGAAAATCTGAGAGTGTCAACGACTGAGTATTTGATTAGGTGTTTATTGACCCCCAATATTTCTAGAGCCATATGACTACATACCTACTTATGAGTTGTGATTATAACAAATCAATCAACTCAAATTTAAGTTTAAAGATGTATCAATATGTCTACACGATGAAAATTTGAAGATCAAGGACAATAATAGATCAAGCATGAACAAGAAAGAAAAAAGTTTACCTATGAAGCTCTAAGAATATTTTGTGTACATCTCTTACAAATTTGAAAAAGTCTCAAGGAAAAAATATATATATATATATATATTTCAAAACTCATGAGAAAAATTGAAAAATTCATAAGCTGATAATATAGTAACTAAAACTCACGAGTGTTAGTAATATAGTAACTTTTAGAGCTGCAAACGAATTGAGTCTAGTCAAATTCAAACAGGAGATTTCGAGCTCGATAAGCATATATATGTGCTCAAACTCAACTCAAGCTTGACAAAATTTACAAACGTTTGATCGAACTCGAATCGCATAACATGTATTAGGATTGAACTCGACTCGAACTCGTATAAGATAAATAAACGAACTAATACGAGCTCGAGTAGCTCGAGCTCGAGTTAGAGTTAAATACTCTGTTTTTGTTGAAACCCAATGCCCAAACCGGAATGCAGCCTCGCTCAGTCCCATCAGAGAAGCATGCAGCAACAGAAGAGAGTAAACAATGTAGAAATTAATCGCAACAGAGAAAATCTAGAGCTTCAACATAGAGATTGAAAACCAAGAGAGAAACATTGCAGAACGAGATGCAAATAAAAATAGCACCAACAAATTGCAAAAACAATGACAAACTGACAATGACCCACTTGGAGACCAAACAAGAGACATATGGAGTAAAAGACCCACAACTATTAAACCCCCAACATTGCCCTGCCCATCTGATTGCAATTCTTTTTTATGGGAATAAGAGGAGGGGGAAGGGGGTGCCTGACCGAGACAAGGGGTTGATGCTCGACGAACGTGTGGATAAGCTGGATCGACGGCAGCAATTGGGACGCAGAAGCACAACATAACCCATGAGAAAATGACTGAGTGCAGCTCAAGGATTGGGGGGGTTTGCGGGCAATTAGAGGAACGGGAGGAACGACAACGTTGTTCAGTGGTGGTGGTGATGGGGGCGGTGGGAGCAGCTCAGGGGTAATGGTAGCACTGGTAGGGAGAAGAGAGAGAAAAAATAAAAATGGAAGGAGGGAGATAGAGATGTAGGGCGGCGCAGGGAGGGGGAGGGGAAAATACAACGGTCGTGGTGGCGATGGAGGCGGTGGCAGCAGCTCATGGGTGGTGGCAGCACTAGCAGATAGAAGAGAAGAAAAAAATGAAAATGGAGGTTTCAGGTCCTTGAGACATCGTGCGGCGTAGAGAAGGGAAGGAAAAAATAAGATGAAGTAGGTTAAGTATTCCAAGCCCCCAAAACGACGTAGTTTTGGGTGGGGTTTAGAGGGTTGGCCTCCATCTCCTGGGTTGGGCCCTTCATATTACCAAATACTAGTATCTTTTTGTGCTTGAGAAATAAATAATATTAAAAATATGTTTGAATTTATCAATTTCACTATAATTTTTTCTGTTTATTCCAAATAAATACCAAATGTTGATAAAAATATAGAAATACAATCTTAACAAAATAAATTTTAATATTGTGCAATATTTTATTTGCTTATATTTTAAGTTACTTATATATTATTTTTTCTTTTATTAATGATTTTGATTTAATGATTCTTTAAATATATAATTTTGAAATGTAAATATTTTTTTATTGTTGGATAAAATTAATTGTTTAATAATAATGAGTTGAAATGTTATATTTTAAAATTGAAACGTTATATTCTTATTCTATAAATATGTAGTATACAACATGCACATTCGACTTTAACTATTAAAAGTAATAATAATAGGTGAGATGGTATAATTAGAAATTTTCATAATGAATTATATTAAAATTTCATATTAATTTTAAAATATAATATTTTATTATTAATATTTTACTTTCAAAATGCGAGAATGTAAAATAAAAGAGGGAGAAGGCCCTAATGACACCAAAGGCATCTTGTGGATTAAATCCATTTTGGGAAAATAGATCAATATGTGCTTACTGTGTTTAACTTTCTAGAAAATAAAAGATCAAAAGATCCTAATAGGATTACATGATTACATCATAAGTAATTATGCCTGATTAGCAGAGCTCCAACTTTCCAAAATGGATGTATGGAGTTCGAACCCCCTACCCCATACTAATAAAAAAGAAGAAGCTCTAGCCGTATAGATGTAAGTTGTAAGTTATAACCCTAGCCTTGCTTTATCTATACACGTGTGACATGTTTGATGTTTCACTTGATATGAGTCACATACACATATTAAAATATAAACTTATCAAATATCAATGCAACATTGATTCGTTGTCACTTTCTAATACATATGGCATCAAGAATACCTAATACATTAAAGTAACATTAAAAAATTACATAATAAAACTATTAATTTAATATTAAAGTATTCAATTATCCTTGATATAATATTAAATATAGCCAAATAATTAAAATAGGATTAGTTAAGAAAGTGTCACAATCAATTAGAGTTCTTTTATGAACTTAATACATTATTATTGTAAAATATTAAAACGTGTTACTTATACATAAACTTAAAATAACAACATATATTACTTATACAAAGTATCAAAAATAATATATATAGCATATAAAATATATATAATAAAAGAATATATATGTAAGTATATATGTAAGTATATATATATTACGAGTATTGTGACAAGCTCAAAACGAGTCGAGTCGAGTTTATACAAATATTGTTCACGAGCCTAAATCGAGTCGAGATTATACGAGTTTTGTTCGTTTAATATTCGAACCAATATTAGTGTTCACGAACAACTCATTTATTAAATGAACCAAGTCCGAGTGGAGTTTATACGTGTCGATCTCGAATTGTTTACGAATGACTCTATTCATTTGCAGTCCTAGTAACTTTCGATGACAATATATTGCTTGTCTTCACGTTTTTACAGAGAAGAAACATATCATTTCCATGGTCATTTGAGTAGTACCAGAACATTGTGAGTGTGTGGGTGAGTGGGTGTTAGCAGAAGATTTTAAGAGGAACCATGAGGATTTCAATGCTGCATTGATTGTTGAAGATTTGCTTTTATTGGGTGTTAGTAGAAGATTTGTTGTATCGTTGAAGATTTGAGTGCATAAGATCAGGATGTTTTAAATTTAATTTAGAGTTTTCAACATAAAGTTAAATCTCTTAACATTTTAAAATGACTTAAATTTTTAATTTAAATAATTATCCACAATTATAATATTTTTAGAGCTCATTAAAATATTATAGTTGTGTTACTTTAAAAACAAGCCTATCTAATAATACTGAAAATATCTCATATACATATTTCCAGAATATTTAAAATATCCATAAGTTTTAAAATATGTATCTAGTTTTGAAATCCGTTAGATAACTTTGAAAACATGCCATCAAGGTACGGCACGTAGGACGAGGCTCATCACATAAATCTAAGCTTAGCACGTAGAACGAGGCTCATAATGAAAGAAGAAAGAAAGAAGTAGATTATCACAATTTCTCTGCGACGGATTGTTGTTGTCAAGTGATAGAACTTTGTATTAAGATCCATTGAGGTGAGCCAAGTAATATGGGATTTATGCTTCCATAAAATCTCCCCATTCTCTCTTAGCTTATGGAGCTGGTTTTGCAATGATATTTATGTTCCTTGGTTGTTCGGGTTCATTTGGTTAATTTGGACTTCCAAAAGCTCTTTTTCAATCTATTGGATGTTATGTTGGATGCGTCCGAAGTGGTTTTTGTTCCAAACTTTGAGTGCATCCTTTGTTGATGAATGCAGCCCCATGCTTTTTGTTTGTCCAAGTAAATTTTGGTCCAAAGTAACCTATGTCAATAAGCCCATTTTGGTCCATTAAAGCTTTGAGTCCTCTATTTGGGTTGTGCTGAAATGACCTACCTCTATATTTTTCTGACCGATCTAATAAATCGTTGAAATCTCCCATGCACACCTAAGGGCCCATAAAAGCTTGGTGAATAGAGTCAAGATGATTCCAAAAATTGGCTTTTTGATTTCTTTGGGCCAGACTATAAACATATCTAATCAATGATAGGTGGTAAGTATGATTAGAGTAAATAAGAACTGAAATAACATTAATATTAATATGAGAAATGATATTTGCAGTCGTGGTTGTGCAAGCGGCGTGCAATCGCTTTGAAAAAAATGAATTAATATGGGACCCACATGAAAAAAAACTAACTTTTTAATCGTGGACCCCACTCTTTTTCAAAGCGATTATGCGGCGTTTGCAATTCCACGACTGTATGTAGCATTGCTCTATTAATATTTACAAGTTCTAGTTCTATGCCTAGACACCATACTAGCAAAAGACCCCATTTTTTAGAATCAGTAAGATGATGAGCAAAATGATGGAAATCTAGACTATTTACAATAGGAGTGGTGTCATTTACAGATACCAAGGTTTCCTATAGGAAGATGACATTCAGGTTATATAACCTAATATTTGCCTTTAAATTCCTGATTGCCTTGGGAGGAGCTAACCCCGGGCAACTCCATACCAATGTCCCCATTTGGCTGGTGGAGGCATGTTGAAGCTTGCTGACTCAATAAAAAATGAGTAGCACTAAAGCTATCCCAAGTGCAGGATGATGTCGTGTAATAATTAGGAATAAATTCCTAGATCGTCTTCTCAGGAAAAGTTACTTAAAAATCAAACTCGTTGAAAAAGGTAAAAAACTTCACAAAGAGAAAATAAAATGATGGTATGTGCAATGGATGGAAAAGAGTACTAGTCATGGACTAGATTCATGTTTTTAGATTTTGATTGTCTGATTGGAATGTAAAGAACTAATAGATTAAACTCAGAAATTAATAAAACTAAATTAAGAATTAAACTAAATTAGAAAGTAATTGACAAAACATGCACTGAAAATTGAAAAGTCCCAAAATCATTGTTCTAGGGTTCATCATTGTATTCAAATCACAAATTCTCAAATTAAACCACCGTAATTGTAATCACTATTAAAATGAAAGTTTAACGAAACGATAAAAATAAATAACATGAATTAAATGAATAACAAATAAATTACTCAAACGTCTAAATCAAAATTCTCCAAAATAATTCAGAAACTTAAAACTGAAATGAAATAGCAAGTAGGGAATTGAAAAAAATCAAACCAATTGAATGAAGATGAAGATTCGAAGCGGTGGATGAGGCTGAGCTGCAATGGCAATTTGACCCCTCAAGAAGTTCTTCAATCTGCTGCAGTGTGAGTGAATGATCCAGTGGAAATTGTGTAGCTGCGTGAATGATCAATTGTATGAATCTTCCTCTCCGAATCTGAATGAAAATCAAAGGAAAAATAAATTCTAAGTGTTTCTCTACTCAAAACCGAGTTTTCCAGGCCAAGCCTTCGCCACAAGATGTAAAAAATTATTTATATACTCTGACGGCGGAATAAACCTTGATCTATAAAATACGATATTCGCTCGAGTGGAGTGTCGAGCGAACATCGAGCGTTCAACTCTGCCTAAATTCGCTCGAGCGGAGTGTCGAGCGAACATCGAGCGTTCGATTCTGCCTAACTTCGCTCGAGCGGCCAAATGCCTCTGCTCAAGCGATCTCTTTTCCTGTACACCCGCTCGAGCTCATTGTCGAGCGGCAATCGAGCATTTGAATCTGTCTGAATTCACTCGAGCGGCCGATATATACCATAATCCATAGTAATCAACAGTTGATAAAATTAAAGCAGAAATTCATGCTTTTAATAAATTAAAATTACAACTTTAATTTATTCATTTTTCCATATAAAACCAATGATAAAGTAATGAAAGAATTAATATATATTGGTTCCAAAAGTATTAAAAATGCAATAATTCAGCTCAATCACTTGCCTCATGAGTTGTCTTGGACTTTTCTGGGATTGAGTGGCTGGCATAGAGTAAGGGTTCATTTTTTCTTTCCCTTTAATATTCTTTTCTTTACCCCTAAACTCGACTGCATGACAATAAGGGTTAGTGCCATTATTGATTCCTCTGACTAAACTACTTGGGATTCCTTTCCTATTGACTCAAACTTCTCCATTTTGATAAGTTGTTGGGATTTACATTTTGGTATATCTTGATCTTTCGAAAATTGTTGTCTTGAGGTTTCTTTTGTATGGCTTGAATGATGAAGAAGCTTTTATTGTGTATAGTTCAGTAATGATAACTTCCTCTATGATCAGAGTAATTACTTTTTGTGGTTGCAATTCTTGAGCCATATGCTGAGGTGTATCATTGTTTTTATGCATGGGGAGAGCTTCAATCATGTGATGATTCAACTCTAAAGATTGTATGGCCTCATTTAAGTGGTTGACTTCTTGCATGATAGGTGAAATGAGTTGTGGATTGGTTGTGCAGGGAGCTCTTTCTCAAAGGACTCATGGTGTATTATGAAATTTGTCTGGGCTTGAAGTGTTGGACCTTGAAGAGAATTTGTAAGGTGCTTGACCTCATTTAAGCTGAAAGAGGCGCAACCCTTTGAAGGAATAAAAGACAAATGATGTGGCTTTGAATGGGCCTTGGTCTGTTTGCCAATTTTGGGATGCGATGGAAGAGGGGTTATGAAAATTGAGTTTTTTGACTGGGCTTTTGGGCTACTGATGAATAGTTGTTGTGCTTCAAAGTAGGAATATTACTATTGGGAAGACTCACCTTTACGGGCTAACAGAGGCCTAGTGCTATGCTTTAGCTACTGTTCCTTATATCCTTGCATTGTGGAGTAGATTTGTTTCCATTATGCCTTCTAGGGGGCATTCCTTCTTGTTGATAGCGAGACAGCGGCTGATGGGGTGTCTAAAGATTAGTCACCGATGAAGATTCTTTCGTAGGCTTTATATTCACTCCATGAGTTAAAAGAGGGATTTGGTTGTGGTAGGGACATTGAATTCTTAATTCGGTAGTTGTGTCTACAGTAAATATATTTACTCTTGTTAGTGGAGTATTGAATGATGCTTGATCACTATAGCTGAATAGTGCTTTCAAGTTTGTAAAGGATGAATTCTTGTGGATTTCAAGGAGCTTCGTGGAGCTTGAGGGAGAGGGAAAGAAATTTAACAGTGCGGGTGTGATTTCTCGAAGATCCTCTTCTTCACAAGTGTAAGAGTGCAATCATTTTCTTGAAGATGAACTTGATTGGCTTACTCCTATGTGTTGGCTTGCTCCTGCATTATGTTTCCACTTTTCTAATTCTAAACCTGTGTTTGGGTTGTTGTAAGGCGAATGTAATGGTGCCTCAATTTCCTCGTGCCCAATTTCTCCTTTATGCCCCTCATCTGTTTGTTGAAATGCCAGAGTATTGCCTTGAGGGATGTTATGTTCAAATCTAAGGGAGGGACCGAATCTGACCTTTGGACGGGATGATTGGTGGAAACCACAGAAGATCTAGAAATGTCCTAGCCTTCCACAGCCTTCCACAAGCATAATAGAAATCAGCAAGTTTTTCATATTTAAAAGCCACCCAAACTTCCTTGATTCCTAATCTTGGCAATAGAAAACCTTTTTTAGTGGCTTGGTAACATTTATTTCCACATTTATTTGAATTAATTTGCTAAATGCTAAACCATAAATTGGGTCTTCTTCCACCCTAATGAAATTTCCTATTGCCTTCCTTGTATCCATTGCATTCTCCATATTGAAGTGATCTAAAGGTAAACCGTGCAGTTGTACATTGAAAATGGCTTGGTTCAAGCTAACTTCTTTTATTGTAGCATCAGGGTACCATGGTTTTAAAATCATCAAATGTCATTTGAAGTTCCAGGGGCCTTGATTTAGGTGGTCTATCAGCTACCAACTTGCCTATTAAAACCTTGTCTGAAGTTATTTTTGCTGATTCTGATGTTATTCGCAAATGAAGATCCTGTCAGGACAGGGCTTTTGTTTAGGAGATGAGGGACTTCATATCCATCTGCCTAGCTCTGTTGAAACAAGCTTACTCCGAAAGCTAAGTTGCCTTGATGAACCAGACAAAAACTAAAATGTAAGGTATGATTTGGTAGTAAGATGAGAATTTCGAGTTTTAAGATAAAATATTAAAATATTATATTTTAATATTATTATTATTTTAGAATTTAAAAATATTAAGAAAAAATTGTATTTTATTATGTTTTATATAAAAATTATAATGATGAAATAAAAATTTAAAATTTAAAATAAAAAATTCAAAGGGCTAAACCAAACCTAAAAGTAGTAAAATGTGCAGAAGGACGAGAAACACCTCCTAAAAAGAGAAACTTTAACTTCTCTCAAGCCGGTCCTTATCAAAAGATACCCAATCAAACAAAGAGTTTTGCTACATACAAGCACAGTCGTGCACTAATCTGTGTACAAATACTGATTTATTCATACTTAAAATTTAAATTAACACTGTTTTCAATAAAATCTACTTTTTGACCAATCACATCATATTGGTACACAAATTAGTGCACAATTGTGCTTGCAACTATATTTTTCCTCAAACAAATCATTATCTAATTCGACACTCTATTTCTCTTTCACGTTTCAAATTCTCATATAATAATTTTATATTGTATATTTATTCTATTTTTTCACTAGGGTGGCGCCATAGGCACAGTAAGTGCCGAATTCGGTACTGGTACTGATAGTGTACATTTTTGTTTTCTTTTTTTAAAGCATGTTTTTTTTTTTTTAATTTTTTTTTATTTAAGATGACAAGTTGGTGTTAATTATAACATATTTCTTTTAATATCCCTTTGTGGCTTTAATTGAAAAACACTATGGTGTAACACATTTTGGGCAAGCACTGAAATTAAAGGCAATAAAAAGAAATAATTTATATTGATATTTATTTTATGATTCATTGAAAGATTATTACCTATTATTTTTATCAATATGAATAATATATACAAAAATACATTTTTAAAGATGACAAATTATATAGATTTGTATCCTGGAATGAGACATCCATAAAAATTAGTATCAAAATATTTTATTTCAGTACTTAAACTAGAATAATCACCAACTTTCAAAACTGGATAGGAATAATGAAATATACACTTGGATATTTTGGAATTCAAAACTTGATGTGTTGGATATTTTGGGTCTTTCATTTTCTTATTCCTTATTTTTCACAATGACAGTTTGGCTTGTTGAATTGATGTTAACAGAATAACTTGTGTGGTCATATAAAAATAAAAGAGACAAAGAAAAGAAAATGGGTTGTTAAGGGTGGCCAAGGTTGGGGGCAGAAACAAATATTGAATGTACAGAGGAGGATAGGGTAGACTTATGTGCGATTTGAGTAATGAGTTGAGATGAGATAATTTGACATGAGAGTTTAAAGTTGAATAAAATATTATCAAAATATTATTTTTTTTGATATTATTATTATTTCAAAATTTGAAAAAATTGAATTTTTATTATATTTTGTATGAAAATTTGAAAAAATTGTAATGATAAGATGAAATATTTCTACTATCCAAACAGAGCCCTGTCTTCCAACACAGACACTTGCTGATGGGCAGGAGATATAGACTATGAGACTCGCATTAACTTGGTTCAGTTCAATATCAAGCAATTTATGAGGTTTTGTCTCAAGCAACCATGATATTTTAGCCATTTTCCATTTTTTTGATTAATTAAATTCAAAATCCACCTACTGACCTTTTCGAGTTGGGATTGTAGTTTGAATGGCAATGATGTTTGCTTGTGCATTCCCTCTCGCATTTGCCTTTCGGTATATAATGATACTTCCACCACCTTTCCCCTTTTAAGTTGGTTCTGGTTCTTGGTGAAGTGAGTGATTAAAGTTATGCAAAGCAAAACAATGTTACAGTAAGCAAAACTGATAGTAATTGTGCAGATGGAGCTAGTTTACAATACCACTACAATCTTGTGTTAGAAATATTTTAAAATTTAATGGAACTACATAGATCATAAATCATACACTGTATAATTGCCGGATATAAGGTTTAGGTAATGTTTACAAGGGCCAATAAGTGTGTTCAATAAAATGAGAAAACCTGACCATTTACATATCTCTAGAAGCCCATGATTTTAGTCAGATCATGAGTATTAAAGATCATGAGTATTAAAGTGGTATGAACCTAATTTATGTGTAGAGACTCGTTACAGACCCATGTAATTCTTTTATTTTATGATGGACAAAGTTAAAATTCGGGTATTATATATAGATTATGGTCACTACTCCAAATTTATTATCGACTCTGCACATTCAATCGCTGTTAATTTTTCTAGAGTGAATCTTAGATGTGAAAGACTAAACCGCTGCTATGTTCTCTCCAATAGCTACGAGTACGCTCTTTTCATCAAATTTCTACGTTAGTTTGACAAATGATGTTAGCGTATTTGAGTATTTGTTTGTTGTTTTAGATATATATCTTTAAGGTAATCAAAGTCTAATATGGAATGTTTGCCATGTTTTCTTTTCAAGTACATAGATTTGACGCACAAGAAATTTTCTTGCATTATAACATCAGATTTAGAGCATTGGCAATGGTTTAACCAAATTCAAAATCAAAATTTACCTAAAACTACATGCTTTGCCTAAAGCTAAAGTTATTCAACGTATAACTCCACGTTGGATTATCCATATATTAGATAAAATATTGATATAATATTATTTTTTTCATAATAATATTAAAATTATTTTTTTTTATATTTTGCAACTACACTAACTATATGTTAATTAATAATTATATATAGCAATATTAATAACCGTGCAAAAAATCAGTTAATTATTATTATTGACAAAGTTAATTAATAATTAGAGATAGCAATACTTTAAAATAAAATATGTGTTTTGGCTATGACTAGTGTCTAGCCAAAAAGGAAGAAAGGTTTGGATTTACCATATAGCTCATAGTCTTACTTAAAGGGACTATAGCTCATAGTCTTACCCGTTTGGTTACGTAGTCAAGATAAGATGAGATGAGATATTTTGAATAATAATAAATAAAATATTATTATAATATAATCTTTTAATATTAATTTTGTATTGGAATTTGAAAAAATTGAATTGTTTATTATATTTTGTATAAGAATTTAAAAAGTTATAATTATTAGATAAGATAAAATGAGATGAGATTATTTAATTTTTGATAACTAATCCAAATTTAAAGATAGCCCAATGCCAATGCTTTTAATTAGTTAAGAGGACGAACGATATCTTTAGACTTTCAATTTTGTTAATATTTTGTAGATAATGATTTTTCTGGACCAAAGCAGCAAACAGGTTTTGATTCAAAACCCAATCCATCAAAGAGTAGAAAGAAGTTGCCAGGCCCACCAATAGAAAACTCTCACCTAGACATAATATTTATAGTCTAAAGTAGATACTGAAAATGCCCTAAAAAAAGCCCATGAAATTGGGTGGATAAGACTAAACTCGAATATATGGTTATAACTAGGTTGTTTGAATATTCAGGCTTTTATCCTCGACTTCTAGATATCTGTCTGGGTAGATATGCATCCTCATTTAAGAACCCGGATGCATATATGGATTTTGTTGGATACCCGGATTTGGGTTCAGATCCAGATGAGCAGGTGCTAATGTCAATATATGCACCAATAGTTAAGAAACAAATCCTTGGCCAAAACATACAGGAAAACCACTTATATAAGACTATATGCTTCTTGTGTTGGACATGAAAAGAAGAAAACCAAAACATCACTCAGCATTGGGAGAGAATCTTTGGTTCAATGAATAAAATATGAGGTCTCTGTGATGGTAAGCGGCAGCATTGGCTTGAGAGTGGAAGGAGAGGAGTGAAACACTAAGTATTTCCACACTCTTAGTTGTTTAAAGCATTAATTCTACTCTTAGAAAAGACTTGGTATTTCTACTTCCATTTCTTTTAAGCTTTGTAGTTAATTTATATTCTTATACATTGCAGATTCAATGACAAAATACAAACCCGGAGATCTATTTAAGTAAGATAGGAATTACAACATATTTCCAGTCATAAAAATCTACCTGGAGCATTTACAAGCAAATACCAATAACAGTACCAAGCAAAGGTAAAATAGTAGTAATATCACACTGCTTTCATATTCAGATAAGTTGATTGAGTTGATGGTCCGGTGATGACAGAAGTGAAGAGCTTTTGCTCCCTTTATCCTTCTTGATTTGCAGAAGCTTGTCATAGACACACCATGGAAAACTAAGGAAATGAGCCCTATCCATTCCCTCATTGTAGCGGCCCCAGTAAGTATGATGATATGTGACAAAATACCACGCTGATGCTTTTGCTTCTGCATTATAAGTGTCAGAATCATCTCCCTTATTGAACCAGCTCCTGGCTTCCATTTTTAAGGAATACATAGCATATTTAATTGCATCTATAAGTCCCTTCCTATCAAGATGGTTTGGAATTTTCCAAAAGTTACCACTAAATATTTCTGCTTCAGTTTTGATCCCATAATAGTCCATCAAATTCCCCAACTTGTAATCATAGTCACTTTTGTATTTGAAAGCATCACTGAGGTAGTCCTCAAAGCCGTCTACTTCCATGTCGGTCATAATACTGTTTCGCTATTTCCAAAGTGAAGGATTCCTTAGGACTTGTGTGCAATGCAATGTATTTCGCTTCCCGAAAAAGCTTTCCTAGGATAGATGTTGATCTGTAGGTCCATTTTTCAGGCTTTTCCATGAAATCGGGATACTCGTTGACACGCAGATGAGGAGGTATTTCGGCTGCAACACCAGTTTTTGGGAAGTCAACGGCAATTGAGTGTAGCTTAGCAAGTTCCAAACATTTATGGCTCATTGCTCTACGGGGCTCCCTATCTGCAAAGACAATGTGGGCATTTTGGATGATTCTTAAATTGCCATTGATTATGTAATTGGTGAAACACTCTTCTACTTCCTGCAGGACAACAATAACAGGCTGTCATATGTTAGCTGTGGAAGGAAGTTGTTGCAATGGACATGGAAAGGTGAGAAAGGAATGAAAATCCTCGGAAAGATCTAAATAAGAGACTGAACAACAACATTTCCTCTATCAACATCATACATGTTTTTCGAGGACTTTTCTTTTTCTTTAGTTATCGATGCAAAAGATCTAAATAAGAGTCTTTCATTCAATCCAACTTGACTTTATATTTTTACACGAAGATGCAGCTGTTATGCATGTTTATGCATGTTTGTTAAATTTTTACAGAGAGGATAAAAGCTTTCTAAATTTTTTCAAAACATATTTTTAAGTACAGATGTGTATTTGAAACAGCTTCTTAGATCACCAAATCGTCTATATGCCCATTGGATGTCCAAGTATAGAGGCAACTATATATAAGCTAAATGCTTAATTGTCATTGAAGAAGGGTAAAATCCAAGGTAATGAAGGCAAGATGATTGCAGCATGATCTATTCTCTATATTGTAATCAAATGGGAAGAAAATTATCAGTGATAGCTAATATATATATATATATATTATTCCATTCAAATTGCAGTTAATATAATAATTAATTGCAGTGACAAACTTAAAATATGAAATTCTAGAACTCGTTCTGTTGATACTTTGCACAATCAAAATGTATTTATAAATACCTCTATCGTAACATCACGATCCAGTTGCATAGTTGGTGCTGCAATATATTCCGTTGGTTGAAATCGCAGAGGAGGAATAAGATCATGGTCCCAACAGACAAAGTACTTATCTCCGTCCAAACTGCTTCTCGAACATTCATTTGGATGAGGTCTAAACACAAATAATGTTGCATAAGATCATGGTCTCAACAGTCAAAAACAATTAATGCTGCAATATGTTAGTAAAAGGTAGACCAAAATATTGTTGCATATGACTTTTGAATATTGTGGATGAAGAAACAACAGTGCAATATAAAGAGAAAGTTCAGTCTGAATCTAGTATCTTCACAAATAGCATATTATACACGAGACAATGTAAATAGACAACTTTATATGTCTAGTTTCTACTCGAGAAAAATAGATTTTGTTCTCTATTTGTTGATTAAATAAGAGCACAAATAGGTAGTCATTAATTTACAGACGCATGCAAATAACATTTCATGCTTTAGAAGTAGCCACAATGGGATATTAAAATCTTACCTTTTTCCCTTTTGTGGAAAAACAACGCAATCCACAATGTGGTGTAGAGCTGGCACATTAACAGCTTGTAGGACACGCACATCTCCTGGGTGTAGACATGGGTTTCTAGCAACAATCACCTCACCTTCAAAAATGAAGTTATTTGGATTTGAGCTGCTGACACTAAACATATGCGACGACTGGTTACAAAGCTCCCTACTAAAGCGAGAAACTTGCAGAAATACTTGACCGTATTCCAGTGTCCTGGTTTCATCTAGGCATCCAATCATAACTCTTCCATTTGGAACAAATATCCTTGTTCCAAACCTTATGTCCATCAACTTAGATGCACGGAATGTTTGAAGCATCATTGAAAGAAATGGTTCTGCATCTGGCTTGTAATCACATATAAGCATTTCCTTAAGAACCCTTGTGATTTCTCCTGAGGACATCATCTCCAGTGCCTCCTGTGCTATCAACGGATCTGTTAACATGGCATTCAGTTTATCTATAGTCTCACATTGCCTTTCCTGAAAAACTTGATCCTTAACCCCGAGGTTTGAAAAAAGGACGATTATCTGAGGGTTGAGAAAACTAGGTTGAAACTTGCTCCATGCCAAAACATTGAGTTTTGTGTTGAGTGATTTGTATTTGAACATGCTCTTTCTCAATGATAACTTCACCGGTGATGTCGGATCAACAGCCACAACACCAGCATACCCACCATATTGAATCTGAAATGCTGATGGAACAGAACTGCAGCCTAACTTTGTTGCCACTTTGCAAGCCAACTCTTGAGATATCTTCCCTATGCCATCTGAGAAACAATACGTGGCTTCTCCCCTCTTAACTTCTACATCAGGAATAACTTCAACTTCATCTATACTAACATTGGCAGTTTCTCTAGAAGAGCCAAAAGACTGACCCAGTCTGGCACCATATATTGCCACATTCCTTATATCTCGAAAATTACCCATCCACTGTCTGATATCTGCTGCAGTCAGGCCTGTTCTTGAAGCAAACATCCAAACAGAATTATCTCGTACCTGACTTGATGAAAAGGCAAGAAACTCGAACTTCTTATCTCCAATAACTATGCCATTTCTTAAAGTGGATTTTATTCTCTCATAAATTCTGGTTCGCTTATGCTCATTTGCGGATGATGAACGTGGAGATAAAGCTATTGAGCGCACTTTATCTAAGTCCTCATCGACAAAAGAAACATGCAGGAAATTGTCAATATCTTCGGGATAATTGCGCAAGACTCTGTTGGAAAGATTCACCTCTGGACCACAGAAGTATACTTTAGATGGAGTAATTTTAACCCTGTGTACATACACTAGCCCATCACATAAAGAAATGGCAGGAGCTCTAGGAAGTAGCGTAGATGTGGCATATCCTTTAAACTGCTCCTTGAGCAATCTCACAGGTTCATAGCAGCAGTCTCTTAAATGAAACAGCTTGTCCAGGGCACTTTCTATGTACTCAATTTTGGTACTCTTAGGATCGACTAACCGATAAAAATCATCATCAATTGCTGGCCCGGGAACACATCCATGCTGAATTAAGGAGTTGATCTTAAACAAGATTTTATATGGCAGGTCAAAGCCTATGGGTGGATTCACAATGGGCACAAGACCTGAACTGCAAGAGAAAGGAGAACCTTCCATCAATTCAAGTTGTTCTTCATTTTCTTTATAATAGACAAAATCAAGGTGGAATTTTGGAAGCCGAAGCATATTTGGAAGCTCCAAACATAGAGCAGAAGATTGGCCAATGCAGCAGAATGGAGTGAAATCAACTTCTCGAACCCACCCATAATGATGTCCACTTGATTCAGCTTTTGCATGAATCCTTGGAGAACGAAGCAGCTTGCAATATAAACAAGAACTCATTTAGTGAAAATAGAAAGACTGGCAATAGCGACACAACTACCATTTATTCCAAGGGATGAATTTAGGTAACATTGACAGGAAATTTCAACTACAACAAGATCATCAAAATGAGAAAACAACATTTTATTCAAGTATCTAATAAATAAACACATGATATCAACCCAAAACGAAAAGCTAACAAGGGCTGACAGTTTCTGCTTCCAACTAAAGACCTTCTGATACTGGGTTTCATTTTGGAATTTGAATAGAATTGTCATTAGACCTACTGATGAACTTATGTTGTGTTGACTGATTAACAGTGTCAATTTATAGATGGGAAAATGGTCTTTTTATTGACATCATATGGTCGAAAGAAACTTGTCATTGAATAGATGAAATCCATAACTAGAATAGGGCTAAAGAGTGCTGGTAAGAAACAGTATAGCATCCTATGCATATAAGAGAGAAACAAAATTACTAGCTTCATATACCTATTGTTAAAATCAACCCAAGTGTAAGTGTGAGTGTGAAATGAGTTTGGGTTTGCAGCCACCAACTCATGCTCACCCACCACCACCCACCACCACCTACCATAGTTAGGCCACCCACCCTCTCCCAAGTCAGAAGAAGCTGCAACAGGTGGGCTGCTCTTCTCCTATAAATAGAAGAGAGCTCTGAAGATAAAAGGAAGTGGGTAAAAGAGAGGAAGAGGAACGTGTGAGAGAGAGAAATAGAATTTTGTAGAGTGTTTTGTAAATCTCGTACAAATTCTATAAAAGAGGCTCCAGTGGACGTAAGCAATTTGCTGAACCACTTTAAAATTGTTTTGTGTGATTTTCGGACAGACCAGAGGCACAACAATTGGTATCAGAGCTCTGGTTCGAGCTGTCCGAAAATTCAAGTTACTCAAAATAAATTTTTGACAACTCCAGGGTGTTCCTCGCGTTGAGACGAATCCGTTGCCGCAAACGGAATCGAAAACGGAGGTCGGAGTAGCTCACACGCGCCCCTAGAAGGTCCGCGCGTGCACTGCTGTCATCCACGCGCCCCCACGCGCGTCGGAGGAAGAAGACAACTGAACTACACGCTCCCACGCGCCCTCACGCGCTCCAGAGGTTGAAGACGCGTGGAAGACACGCGCCTCACGCGCTCCCACGCGCCCTACAAAGGTTCAGCGCGTGATATACACGCGCCTCACGCGCTCCCCACGCGCAGACAGTACTGTAGCGCGTGTAATACACGCGCCTACTCGCCGCCCACGCGCACTGTTCAGCGCGTGCATCCCACGCTCCAGACAGATCACAACCGTCCGTTTTTCAGATCCAATTTCGGCTTGATCTAAGCCATTCGGAATCCGATTTCAACAATCAAATAGTGCTTTCTTACTATTTGGATCGTTCCGGACTCATCCGTACGGTTAGAATTTTGAAATTTTGAGTCTAAATTTTTTAAAATTCAAATGGAAGGATCTGGAAGAGACAGGAGCTCTGAACATTCCAGTAGCTCGGGACGTCGGTCCACTGTGTCAAATGCCAAGTTTGAAGTTGAAAAGTTCGATGGAACAAGCAACTTCGGCATGTGGCAATGTGAAGTCATGGACGTGTTGATCCAACAAGAGTTGGATATTGCGTTGGGAGGAAAGCCAGATGATATGACTGATCAGGGTTGGAAGAAGCTTAGTACTCAAGCTTGTAGTACAATCCGATTATGCCTTACCAAAGAACAAAAGTATTTTGTCATGAGAGAGACAGATGCTAGGGTACTTTGGCAGAAATTGGAGGATAAATTCATGAAGAAGAGTATTGAGAGCCGTTTGCACTTGAAGAAGAAGCTTTTCAGATTCCAATTTCGTGAAGGTATTTCAATGTCTGAACATCTGAATAATTATAATCAAATTCTTGCTGATTTGTTAAACTTGGATGTTAAAATCGAAAATGAAGATAAGGCTTTACTACTGTTGAATTCCTTGCCTGATACATATGAGCATTTAATTACTACTCTATTGTATGGGAAGGAAAAGATTAGTTTTGAAGATGTATCTAGCTCTTTAATTAGCAATGAGTACCAGAGAAAAGATAAACAGGTACATCAAGATAGATCAAGTGAAGCGCTAACAGCAAGGGGGAGACCACAGTCAAGGTATCCCGGAAGGAGGAAAGGTTTTCATTCGAAAACCCGAGCCACATCGCGTGGTTCATCAGTCGGCAGAAAACTCGCCAGAGATGAGTGTTCCTTTTGTCACAACAAAGGACACTGGAAGAAGGATTGTCCCAACCGGAAGGGACAACAGCAGAATCAACCCAACACAGCCAATGTCGTGGACAGAGATGACGAGTCAGATTTTGCCTTGGCAAGTTCATCATCCATTTGTCGTTCCGATGAATGGATTATGGATTCCGGATGTACCTATCATATGTGTCCCAATCGGGACTGGTTTACTGATTTCACAAAGATTAATGGTGGAGCAGTACTTATGGGCAATGATAGTGCCTGTAAGACTCAAGGAGTAGGTAGCATTCGGTTAAAGCTGCATGATGGCAGCGTCAAGACTCTGACAGAAGTTCGGTACGTTCCGGACTTACGGAAGAATCTCATCTCACTGGGATCTCTGGATTCAAAGGGATTCAGAATCGCCATTGAAGATGGAACTCTCAAAGTACTAATGGGAGTTCGGGTGGCAATGAAGGGTTTGAGGCGAGGAAACTTGTACTTCTTGCAAGGAAGTACTGTTGATGGAAGAGCTTCCACAGGCTGTGAGAAGCTAGATGAGACTGATGCCGACACCACCAGTCTTTGGCATATGCGTATGGGACACGCAGGAGAAAAAGCTTTGCAAACACTGGTGAAGCAAGGCTTACTCAAAGGTGCCAAGACATGTAAACTGTCTTTCTGTGAGCACTGTGTATTGGGGAAGCAGAGGCGGATCAAGTTTGGAACCGCAGTACACAATACACAGGGAATTCTTGACTATGTGCATTCCGATGTTTGGGGACCTACCCAAAATGCATCTTTGGGAGGTAAACATTGGTTTGTAACTTTTGTTGATGATTATTCTCGTCGTGTGTGGGTGTATACGATGAAGAACAAAGATGAAGTGCTGAAAATCTTCCTTGATTGGAAGAAAATGGTTGAGACTCAGACCGGCAGGAAGATCAAGCGGCTCAGATCTGATAATGGAGGTGAGTACACTTCAGACCCCTTCATGGAAGTATGCCGGAGAGAGGGAATTGTCAGACATTTCACGGTACGAGGTACACCGCAGCAGAACGGTGTGGCAGAACGAATGAATCGTACTTTATTAGAGAAAGTGCGATGTATGTTGCTGAATGCTGGATTCAGTAAACAATTTTGGGCTGAAGCTGTGACCTATGCCTGTCACCTCATTAACCGACTACCAGCAGCTGCCAATAATGGGAAGACGCCCATTGAAATGTGGAGAGGTAAACATGCTACTGATTATGACTTTTTACACATTTTCGGATGTCCTGCTTACTATCATGCTAAAGAAAGTAAGCTTGATCCTAGAGCCAAGAAAGCAAAATTCTTGGGCTTTAGTATCGGTGTAAAAGGGTATAGACTCTGGTGTGTAGAGTCCAAAAAGGTAATCATCAGTAGAGATGTTACATTCAACGAATCTGAGATGCTTAAGTCACATAAGCATAAAGATTCCAGTGAAGGCAGCAGTGATGGCGAAACATTAGATGATTCGCAGAGTGTGGAGTTTATTACTTCAAAGAAGTTGGGAAAGCATGGACAAGATGAGGTTGATAATCCAGTCATAGTACCTCCAAGTCAACCTGAGTCAATAGCAACCAACAGACCGAGACGAGAGAAACGTGTACCGATACGTTATTCAGACTATGTGACATATGCATTACCAGCTGAAGGGGGTGAGATCCCAACCACTTACAGAGAAGCCGTACAGTCCAGTGAACAAATTGAATGGACAAAGGCGATGAATGAAGAGATGCAGTCTCTTCACCAGAACCAGACTTGGGAGCTTGTGCCGCTTCCAAAAGGAAAGAAGACAATTGGCTGTAAGTGGATCTTCAATCAGAAAGATGATCAAGCTGCTAAAAATGGAGTGAGATACAAAGCTAGGTTGGTAGCCAAGGGCTACGCTCAGACAGAGGGAATTGACTACAGTGAAGTATTCTCTCCTGTTGTGAAACATTCATCCATTCGGATATTGTTAGCTTTGGTTGCACAATATGATCTTGAGTTAGCACAGCTTGATGTGAAGACAGCTTTCTTACATGGTGATCTGGAAGAGGAGATTTATCTGTCTCAACCAGAAGGATTCAAAGAAGCTGGCAAAGAGAATTGGGTATGCAGTCTGAAGAAATCTCTCTATGGCTTGAAGCAGTCACCTCGACAATGGTACAAGCGTTTCGATCGCTTTATGTTGGATCTGAAATACACTCGTTGCCAATACGATCATTGTGTATATTTCAGAAAACTTGCAAATGGATCTTTCATTTATTTGCTTTTATATGTAGATGATATGTTAATTGCATGTAAAAGCAAGGGGGAGATAGATCGCTTAAAAACTCAGTTAAGTAATGAGTTTGAAATGAAAGATCTAGGAGAAGCACGAAGAATACTGGGAATGGAGATCAGCAGAGATAGGGTGAAAGGTATAGTTCACCTTACTCAGAAACAGTATCTGAAGAGAATACTGCAACGATTCAACATCGACTCGAAGACGAAGCCGGTGAGTACTCCTATGGCCTCATATTTCAAGCTCAGTGCATTGCAGTCTCCTAAAACCGATGAAGAGCGAGACTACATGAAGAATGTACCATATGCAAGTGTTGTTGGAAGCTTAATGTATGCCATGGTGTGTACACGACCTGATATCTCCCAGGCCGTTAGCTTGGTTAGTCGCTATATGCATAATCCTGGAAAGGTTCATTGGCATGCGGCTAAGTGGATTCTACGGTATATTGCGGGGACCGTAGATGTTGGTTTGAGGTTTGAGAAGAGTGAAGATAGTCTAGTAACTGGATATGTTGACTCAGACTATGCAGGTGATCTTGACAAACGTCGATCGACAACTGGTTATGTGTTCACTATGGCTGGAGGACCAGTTAGTTGGCGATCAACTTTGCAGTCAACAATTGCACTATCATCAACTGAGGCTGAATACATGGCTGTAACAGAAGCCGTGAAAGAAACTATTTGGTTACAGGGATTGGTCACAGATTTGGGCTTTGAGCAGCAAGAGGTTACCGTTTACTGTGACAGTCAGAGTGCAATTCATTTGGCCAAGAATCAAGTATATCACTCTCGAACAAAACATATAGATGTCAGATTTCACTTTGTACGTGAAATATTGGAAGAAGATGACATCAAACTTCAGAAGATTGGCACTGAAGATAATCCAGCAGATATGTTGACGAAGGTCGTCACAGGGATCAAGTTCCAACACTGTTTGGACTTGATCAGTATTGAACACTGCTGAGCACCCTCGGGTGCATTGGAGCGTATTCGATAACAGAAGTCTCTCATGTCAAAGAATTTGGTGCATTCATTTGAAGAATGAATCAGTTTGTAAGCATCCTGGTATGGCACACTTGGGTGGAGGGGGTGATTGTTAAAATCAACCCAAGTGTAAGTGTGAGTGTGAAATGAGTTTGGGTTTGCAGCCACCAACTCATGCTCACCCACCACCACCCACCACCACCTACCATAGTTAGGCCACCCACCCTCTCCCAAGTCAGAAGAAGCTACAACAGGTGGGCTGCTCTTCTCCTATAAATAGAAGAGAGCTCTGAAGATAAAAGGAAGTGGGTAAAAGAGAGGAAGAGGAACGTGTGAGAGAGAGAAATAGAATTTTGTAGAGTGTTTTGTAAATCTCGTACAAATTCTATAAAAGAGGCTCCAGTGGACGTAAGCAATTTGCTGAACCACTTTAAAATTGTTTTGTGTGATTTTCGGACAGACCAGAGGCACAACACCTATATGTGAACTAAAGAATCTATGGACCCAGGCAATTGATGAAACGTTATTTTGATTTAAGTTTTTTCACCAGCTAACCTGAATGAGAAGAAACTTTGTTGCTTGATCACGAGGACAATATAGCTCAATCTTCCAAATGTTCTCAAAGGAGATTTCAAACTGGTACTCTACGGAAAGATGGGAAAAGAAGAAATACAATTTTCTGATCTTGAAATCAAATTTCACAAAGACATTTTCCTGTTTCCAGAGCACAGAAAAATTATCCCTCGAAACCTGATTTCCAAAGCGCAGCACTAGATAAGTCTCCATGCTCTGTAGAAATATCCTTGGCTCTGGTACAATTTCAAAGTCCCAAGCTTCAACTGCCATACCAGTACACACGGTATATCAGACATGGGTAAAGGTAAGTTGCTTAAAGGAAAGAGTTCTGTTTTTAGCAAGGACCATAGTTGAAAATAACTTTAGAACTTGAATGCCTCAATACAGAAAATAAAAATTCAATAGTTGCACCATTTACCCTATGAACTCCTCAAAACCATTGTCACAAATTTTATCCTTTGTTTTCCGTAAGTAACTCATCACACAGGGCAAACAGAGTCAACTAGGAAGACTAGAGTACATGCATATTTGCCAATTCAATGCATATTAGTATATTACTGCATTTGAAAGAGACTAAATTTCAAAAACACCATTATCCAAAAGCAAAAGCACAATTCAAGCCAATCTGAAACCACCCTGCATTCAGATTTCACAGCATATACTCAAAACCAGCAGGTTGACAAAGGCTTCAATGATGTATTACCCATGTGAGGGGAAGAACAAGTGTTGCAGAGAGAAATTGAAGGGAACGTAAATGATAGAGAGCCTAACCTGAAAGGAAAGCACGGAGAGTACAACTGTTGCTGTGGAAAAAAACCGTGGCTCATGAGCAAACCATATATAGACGAGCGCATATGACAAGTTTTGCCAAAAGACGACTGTTGTAAAACTACCCCTAACAAGTTTACTCAACTTGACATGGGCATGGAATGAGGAGCCCAGCTAACTCTAAAGTGACAAGTGGGGGCATCTTTTTGCTTTCTACTGAACATTGACGGATGTAATGGCTTTATAAAGCTTGTTTACTAAGGCATAGGTGGTTTTTGCAATGAGATGAACTGAAATAAGTTAAAAAAATAAAATATTATTAATATATATTTTTTTAATTATATTTTTATTTTAAAATTTAAAAAAATTAAATTATTTATTTTATTTTATGTGAAAATTTAAAATAAATGTAATGATAAAATAAAATAAATTGGAGAAGAGATTTGGAAATAAGCCCGTTGGCGGGACTTATTGAATTGACTGCTCTCTCTTACAGTATTGCTACTGTTCCCATGCAGGATTTCTTCTTGCTGCGTTAGGAATAGAGGAAAATTGGGTTACACCAATCACGTGGCCCTTTCGTCTGAAACAAAAGTTTATTGGAAATATTTTTAAAATAATATATATTATATTTATTATTATTATTAATATTTTAAAGATTTATTTTTAGAATGCATGAATTATTCTGAAAAGAAAAAAGAAATTGAGAAAAGTTTAAGTTATTACTTACAATTATAATAACTTTGGTCCAACCCGTGAGTTGGAGATGGTTAGTGGCTCAGTTGTATTAAACGCCACTATCTACATAATGGTAGAGGTTCGAGCCATACGGCCCACACCAACTAAATTAAATATGCCTGACACTAATATTTTGCATATTTTATAAAAAAAAATGTATTTTTATATAACTATTATATATAATAGACATCTACTAATGTCTACTAATGTATAAATTAATAAAATAGACATTAGTATACATCTATTAATATATCATAAATTAATATAATAACTTGTAATATTAATGTATAATAGACATCTACATTTTTGCTAATGACAATGTGCTTTTATGTAGAGCAACTCTTGAGGAATGGCAAAGGATTCAAGGTTTGCTTTAGGTTTATGAGAAGGCTTCTGGACAGTGTTTGAACCGAGATAAGACATCAGTTTTTTTTTCAATTCCAACACTAGTACAGACAGACAGCATGAAATTGTTAATGTAGTAGGGGTCTCAGCAGATAACAACTATGGTAAGTATTTAGGACTACCAACTATAGTCGGTAGGTCAAAATATCAATCTTTCAGGGCTATTAAAGAAAGTATATGGACCAGAATATCAAGCTGGAAGAACACTTTCCTGTCACAAGCAGGAAAGGAAGTATTACTAAAAGCAGTAATTCAAGCAATACCAACTTATATTATGAGTGTATTTAAGTTGCCAAAGAGGTTATTATATGAGAAAAACTTGATGATGGGGAAATTTTGGTGGGAAAGCAGGAATAACAAACAAAAAATTCAATGGAAGTTTTTGAAAAGTATGGGAGTTTCTAAAAGGGATGGGTTTGGGGTTTAGAGATCTGGAATCTTTTAATAAAACCATGCTGACTAAGCAAGTATGGAGAGTGCTTAATAATCCAAGTTCACTGGTTGCACAAATCTTGAAGCAGAAGTATTTTAAGAGGGGCACTATACTGAATGCAAAAAAGGGAACAAACTCATCTTTGATTTGGCAGAGTTTGTGGTCATCAATAGAGTTGATTAAGGCAAGAAGTTTATGGAGAGTGGGGACTGGTACTAGCATCAGCATCTGGCATGACAAGTGGGTCCAAAATTCTGCTCTTTTACAACTTAATCTATCTACATCCCTTTCCAGCAGAGATTCAACTGTTTCTAAATTAAATGAAGAAGGGGAGTACAAATGGAAGAAGGAAGAGTACAAATGGAAGAAGGAAAGGTTGTACCAGTTATTTCAAGAGGAGGAGATGGAGAAGATTTGTAAGATTCCTTTAAGTAAAACTGGTGCTCAAGATAAGTTGATTTGGGGTTGTACTGCCAATGGGGTTTTCAATGTGAGAAGTGCGTATTACTTACAAGAAACTCTTGTTAGATAGATAAAGGGTGAGTGTTCGAGTGTTGTAAATGGTTTGATAGATTGGAAGCAGCTATGGTCTTTTAATGTCCCTATGAAAATTAAGCTTTTTGTGTGAAAAACTGCTCATAATGTTCTCCCCACTTTGCGAAACTTGGCCAATAGAAAGGTTGTAGATTTTGACTTGTGTTCTATCTGTAAGAGAGAAGTAGAGTCTGCATTACATGTGGTGTGGTGTTGTCCTGCTGCAAGTGATGTTTGGGCTATGTCTGGTTGACCAACACACAAATGGTCTAGTTCCTTCCCTGGTTTCTATGCTTTTATGGTTAACTATGTGCTCTAGGCTAGATGTGGATGCGCTTAAGCTGGTTTGTTTTATGATGCGAAGGATCTGGATTAGGAGAAATTATGTGGTTCATGGAAAAGTTTTAGAAAGCCCTCAATAGGTGGTGATGGCAGCTACTGCAGACAGAGACTTGTTTTTAAGTTTTTTAACCAGCGCAGATGAAGTTCTCTCTAATATTCCAAGTAACAGAGGAGGTATAAGGTAGAAGAAACCAAGTTTTAGAACTCTGAAGGCAAATTGGGATGCTTCTATTAGTACTAAACATAATAAAGTAGGCTGCGGTATCATTATAAGGGATGAACAAGGGAATATCATGGCTTGTGTGTATGCAAGTCAAAATCTTGTTGTGAAACCCGTGATGGTAGAAGGTTTAGCTTTGAGGAGGGCAATGAAAATTTGTGCTGACTTGGGCTTGGGAAGGGTGGTGTTTGAAGGTGATTCTCAAACCATTGTTCAGGCAGTGAATTCTGATGAAGTGATAAGTGCAAATTATGGTATTTTGATTCACAATACTCGAAGTATGCTCATGATTCGACTCCAATGGCAAGTTGTTTTTGTTCATCGAGAGGCCAACTATGTTGCTCACCAGTTGGCAAAGTTAGCATTAGATTATGAAAATGAGCAAATCTAGATTGAAGATGGTCCAATGCAGATTATGTCGACTGTCCAGCTAGAACAGTCTATGTAATGTTGACAGTGTTTTCTCTGTCTTTGCATTTCTACATCAATATATTGCTATATTGTTTAAAAAAAAAAAAAGGGGACTAATGTATAAACACCAATGTATTATAGTTACTAATGTAATCACATGTAACACTAATGTGTAAAGACTAATGTGTAAATACTAATGTATTATAAGTTACTAATGTATAGTAACATTTAATACTAATGTACAAACACTAGTCTATAAGTTCATAATAACATGTAATATTATTATACTAATGTATAATACTAGTTGTTATACTTTAGTTATTAATAGGAGTAAATTAGGCACTAATATAGTAAAATTATAATGAGTTAAATTATATTATAGTCTCTTACACTAATGTACCCAAGAAACGATGTTGTTTTGGTTCAACTCATGCCAAAACTTAGCTTCACCCACCCCTCACCCCCCCAGTCGTCACTTTCATTTTCATCCAAAACGTTTACTTTCACAAATTTTTTATATCTCATTTCAATTAATTATTACAATTTTTTCAAGTTTATACATAAAATAAAATAAACATTTTAACATTTTCAAATCCCAATATAAAAATAATATTAAAAAAATATATTCTAATAATATTTTATTCAACTTTTAAATTTAATCTCAACTCATCTCATCTCATCTCCGAAAACAAATGACGCCCAACCCTTGCCCTGCACTCGCCACCCCTGCCAGTTTCTTCAATGTGTAAGGATATTAGAAAATTGTGAATGGATCTGTTGATTCTGTTTCAGTTTGTTTGTGGATCTGTTTGTATGGATTTGTTTGTGATTCTGTTTGGGTCTGGAATTTTCAAAAAAATCAAATTTAAAAACGAATTATATGCCTGTTTAGCCACTTCAGTATCTGGCAAAATGATTGCATAAAAACAAAAACAAAAACTTATCATTGTCATTGGTTGCAACATTGGTACAAGTCGGAGTCGGAGTAGAGTCTATAGAAGTTGGAGTCAAAGGTCGGATTAGACCTCTTACAAAGCTGGAGTTGGAGGATGGCAATATCAACTCCGAAAAGTTGGTGCTAGGGCTGAGTACTAACCAAAGCCGAGTCGGTATGGCCATCCTCCGACTTTGACTGTTGCATATTCATCCTCCGCCTTGACTCCGACTTGTCGGAGCTTAGGCGGAGGCCTGCTTCCTTTCCATTAATGTTACATCCTTGTACTTGCATTTATGCCTGCACTATTCTCACAATGTTAACTCATACAACCTTCATGGAGTTGTTGAGCAGTATATTCTCAGACTTCTATTCCCCCGTCTCAGTGAGGAAAAGTTGATTTTGAAAGGGGGGAATTTTTGAATCGTAGGCTCTCTCATCTGTGCAACGAAATGACTGAATTAGAAGCTTTAAATTGTAGGTAAGTTTTTCATGGCTGAGGGTAACAGAGAATGAAGCCAGTTAAAAGAATTGTGTCTTGAGTCTCATACGTACCTTATGTTATTGTGCCGAACTGCAAGTTGGGACGCATAAAGAATTCCATTGATTTGGCTCTTAAAACTTTCATTTTCGTCATTTTTGTTGCGTTGTGCAAAACATGCCTCTCTCTAATTTCTTGTTTTTTTTACAAGTAATGCGAACTTAAATGAGACAAAAGAGGGGTTGAACTCCAATATACAGGTAGTATTCAAGAGATCCACCAAACTAGCAAAAGGTAAAAGTGCTTAAAACTTGAATTTTGCTTAGAGCTATGTTTGGATATGGGAGACTATAGATATTTTGCAGGAGGTCCAGTTTATTTGTTTGTTGTTGTTCATCGAAAAAGCACTTATCCCTGTCTTTTGCACTTCCTATATACTTGTAAAAGCAACCTGTACACTTAGCTAGAATGGCAGTCACATTCTATGATGTCAACTCACCCTCTGGCCTGAAGAAACTTGATGATTACCTTCTTACTCGTAGTTACGTTACAGGGTAAGTCTTGCGTTATTTGTCACTTATACTCCTTTTTTCATGTAAACGTTGTTTTCCTATTCTTCCTAGACTTGCTTTGGTAGTATGTGAGAAGAACACGAGAAGACACTAGCATTCATGATAGTGATTTCGATTCAAGTTTTTTCTATGGTATGTAAATTGCTTCTCGCTCTTTTCAGCTATCAAGCTTCCAAGGACGATCTTATTGTGTATGGAGCTATTTTCAAGGCTCCATCAGCTGAATACGTTAACGTGTCTCGGTGGTTCAATCACATTGATGCACTCTGAGGATCTCGTACGTCCCAACTATTAATTTTATTGTTATTGTGATATCAATCTTCATCTTGTGAGTTTGTCTTGGAGATGCTGTTTGATATATGTCTATTAAGTTATTTCCTTGTGTTCTCCATGGTTTCTTTGGTTCTAATTATGTGTTCATGTCGCTTCTAGTGGTGTTTCTGGAGAAGGATGTGGTGTCACTATTGAGGGATCTGCTTCCATCACAGAGGAGGCAATTGCAACCCCCTTCAGTTGCTGACGCTAAGGCAAGTACCTTCAAAATTATTTTTGTTGTTAATCTACACATCTTCCTATTTATTCATATGCCTTTTTCACTTATCACTCCACTTTTGGTCTATTTGGGTTGCACCATTTACCTTGCTTCTGGATGCTTTCCCCAAGTTAATTTGGGTGTCCTTTTATTTTCAGGTTTAGAGATTTCTTTAAAATAGTTTAATCTAAGAGTTGATCAAATATGATGTTATCAGGCCTCAGCTGCAGAAGAAGATGATGATGACGATGTAGACCTTTTTGGCGAGGAGACTGAAGAGGAGAAGAAGGCTGAAGAAGAACGTGCCGCAGATGGCTTAAAAAAAAGAGGAAATCATTAACTGAAGCATTAAACTTAAAATACATACCTGGAGATCTGTTTAAGTAAGATAGGAATTACAACATATTTCCAGCCCCAAAAATCTGCCTGGAGCATTTACAAGCAAATACCTTTTAGAGTACTAAGCAAAGGTAAAATGGTAGTAATATCACACTGCTTTCATATTCAGATAAGTTGACTGAGTTGATGATCTGGTGATGACAGAAGTGAAGAGTTTATGCTCCCTTTATCCTTCTTGATTTGTAGAAGCTTGTCATAGACGCACCATGGAAAACTAAGGAAATGAGCCCTATCCATTCCCTCATTGTAACGACCCCAGTAAGTATGATGATATGTGACATGATACCACGCTGATGCTTTTGCTTTTGCATTATAAGTGTCAGAATCATCTCCCTCATTGAACCAGGTCCTGGCTTCCATTATTAAGGAATACATAGCATATTTAACTGCATCTCTAATTCCCTTCCTATCTAGACATTTTGGCATTTTCAAAATGTTGCCACTAAGTATTTCAGCTTCAGTTTTGATCCCATAATAGTCCAGCAAATTCCCCAACTTGTAATCATAGTCACTTTTGTATTTGAAAGCATCATTGAGGTAGTCTTCAAAGCCGTCTACTTCCATGTCAGAGTCATAATACTGTTTTGCTGTTTCCAAAGTGAAGGGCTTCATAGGACTCCTGGGAAATGCTATGTATTTCACTTCGCAAAAAAGCTTTCCTATAATCGATATTGATCTGTAGGTCCGTTTTTCAGGCTTTTCCATGAAATCGGGATACTCATGGGCACATAGATAAGAAGGTATTTCAGCTGCAACACCAGTTTTCGGGAACTCAACTGCAATTGAGTATAGCTCAGCAAGTTCCAAACATTTATGGGTCATTGCACTGCAGGGCTCCCCATCTGCAAAGACAGTGTGGGCTCTTTGGATGATTCCTAAATTTTCATTGACTATGTTGTTGATGAAACACTCCTCTAATTCCTGCAGGACAAAAATGACAGGCTTTCATATGTTAGCTGTGGAAGAAAGTTTTTGCAAAGGACATGGAAATGTGAGAGGTCAGAGCCTTTCATTCGTTCCTACTTAACTTTATTTTCTTCACATGAAGATGCAGCTGCAATGTATTTTGTTAAATATTTACAGAGACGCAAAAGATTTCTAAATTTTGTCTAAACATATTTTTATGTATAGATGTGTATTTGGAAACAGTTTCTTAGATCACCAAATACTTCTACATGCTCATTGGATGTGTAAGTATTGCAACTAAATATAAGCTAAATGCTTAATTGTCATTGAAAAAAGGTAAAATCCAAGGTAATGAAGGCTAGATGCTAGATGATTGCAGCACGATGTATTCTCTCAACTGTGAGCAAATGTGAAGAAAATTATCAGTGATAGCTAATATATATATATATATGTATGTATACATACACATATATCATTCCATTCATATTGCAGTTAATATGATAATTACTTGCAGTGACAAACTAAAAATATCAAATTCTAGCACTCGTTCTGTTGTTACTTTTTCAAATCAAAATGTACTAATAATACCTCTATCGTAACGTCATGATCCAGTTGCATAGTTGGTGCTGCAATATATTCCGCTGGTTCAGCTTGCAGAGGAGGAATGAGATCACGGTCCCAACAGACAAAGTACTTATCTCCGTCCAAACTACTTCTCGAACATTCATTTGGATGAGGTCTAAACACAAATAATGTTGCATAAGATCATGGTCCCAACAGACAAACACAATTAATGCTGCAATATGTTAGTAAAAGGTAGACCAAAATAATGTTGCATATGACTTTTGAATATTGTGGATGAAGAAACAACAGTGCAATATAAAAACAAAGTTCAGTCTGAATCTAGTATCTTCACAAATAGCATATTATACAAGACAATGTAACTAGACAATTTATCTTTTAGGGTAATTAAATTTATATGTGGAGTTTCTACTCGAGAAAAATAGATTTTGTTCTTTATCTGTTGATTAAATAAGAGCACAAATACCTAGTCATTAATATTACAGACACATGCAAATAACTTTTCATGCTTTAGAAGTAGCCACAATGGGATATTAAAATCTTACCTCTTTCCCTTTTGTGGAAAAACAACGCAGTCCACAATGTGATGTAGAGCTGGCACATTAACAGCTTGTAGTACACGCACATCTCCAGGGTGTAGACACGGGTTTCTAGCAACAATAACCTCACCTTCAAAAATGAAATTTTTTGGGTTTGAGCTGCTGACACTAAACATATGCGACGACTGGCTACAAAGCTCCCTACTAAAGCGAGAAACTTGTAGAAATACTTGACCGTATTCCAATGCCCTGGTTTCATCTAGGCATCCAATCATAACTCTTCCATTTGGAACAAATATCCTTGTTCCAAACCTTATATCCTTCAACTTAGATGCACGAAATGTTTGAAGCACCATTGAAAGAAATGGTTCTACATCTGGCTTGTAGTCACATATAAGCATTTCCTTCAAAACTTTTGTGATGTCTTCTGAGAACATCATCTCTAGTGCCTCTTGTGCTCTCGACGGATCTGTTAACATGGCATTCAGATGATCTATAGCCTCCCTTTGCCTTTTTAGAAAAACTTGATCCTTCACTCCAAGGTTAGACAAAAGAGTGATTATCTGGCGATTTAGAAAACAAGGCTGAAACTTACTCCATGCCAAAACATCGAGTTTTGTGTCAAGTGATTTGTATCTGAACATGCTCTTTCTCAATGACAACTTCGCCAACAATGTTGGATCAACAGCCACAACACCAGTGTACCCACCATATTGAATCTGAAATGCTGATGGAACAAAACTGCAGCCTAACTTTGTTGCCACTTTGCAAGCCAACTCTTGAGATATCTTCCCTATGCCATCTGAGAAACAATACGTGGCTTCTCCCCTCTTAACTTCTACATCGGGAATAACTTCCATTTCATCTATACCAACGCTGGCAGTTTCTCTAGAAGAGCAAAAAGACTGACCGAGTCTGTCACCATATTTTGCCACATTCCTTATATCCCGACAATCACCCATCCATTCTCTAATATCTGCTGCAATCAAGCCAGGTCTTGAAGCAAACATCCAAACAGACTTTTCTCGGACCTGACTGGATGAAAAGGCAAGAAACTCAAACTTCCTATCTCCAATAACTATGCCATTTCTTAAAGTGGATATTATTCTCTCATAAACTCTAGTTCGCTTATCCTCATTTGATGATGAACGTGGAGATAGAGCTATTGAGCGCACTTTATCAAAGTCCTCATCGACAAAAGAAACACGTAGGAAATTGTCAATATCTTCAGGATAATTGCACAAGACTCTGTTGGAGAGATTCACCTCTGGACCACAGAAGTATACTTTAGATGGAGTAACTTTAACCCTGTATACAAACACCAGTCCATCACATAAAGAAATAGCCGGAGCTCTAGGAAGTAGCATAGATGTGGGATATCCTTTAAACTGCTCCTTGAGCAATCTCACAGGTTCATAGCAGCAGTCTCTTAGATGAAACAGCTTGTCCAGGGCACTTTCTATGTACTCAATTTTGGTACTCTTAGGATCGACTAACCTATAAAAATCATCATCAACTGCTGTCCCAGGAACACATCCATGCTGAATTAAGGAGTTGATCTTAAACAAGATTTTATATGGCAGGTCAAATCCTATGGGTGGATTCACAATGGACACAAGACCAGAACTGCAAGAGAAAGGAGACCCTTCCATCAATCCAAGTTGTTCTTCATTTTCTTTATAGTGGACAAAATCAAGGTGGAATTTCGGAAGCCAGAGCTTATTTGGAAGCTCCAAACATAGAGCAGAAGATTGGCCAATGCAGCAGAATGGAGTGAAATCAACTTCTCGAGAATGGAGTGAAATCAACTTCTCGAACCCACTCATAATGATGTCCAGTGGATACAGCTTTCTCATAAATCATTGGAGAACCGAGTAGCTATCAATATAAACAAGAAATCATTTAGTGAAAAAAAGAGAGTAGCAATTTCAACTCAACAACCATTAATTCCAAGGGATGAGCATAGGTGACATGCACATGAAATTTCAAATTAGAACGAGATCATCAAAATGTGAAAACCACATTTTATTTGAGTATCTAATAAATATACACATGATATCAACCCAAAACAAAGCTAAAAGGGGCTATAGGTTTCTGCTTCCAACTAAAGACTTTCTGATATTGGGTTTCATTTTTTCTTTTTTTGAAATTTTATAGAATCGTCATTAGACCTACTGATGAACTTATGTAACGTTCACTGATGGAGAATGGCAATTTATATATGTGAAAATGACCTTTTAATTGACTTTATATGGTCGAAAAAACTTTTTGTCATTGAATAGATGAAATTCATAACTAGAATAGTGCTAAGAGTGCTGGTAAGAAAGAGTATAGCATCCTACGCATATAAGATAGAAACAAGATTACAAGCTTCATATGCACATATGTAAACTACAGAATGCATGGAGACCAGTTAATTGATGAAATCTTATTTTGAATTAAATTTTTTTCTCCAGCTAACCTGAATGAGAAGAATCTTTGTTGCTTGATCACGTGGACAATATAGCTCAATCTTCCAAATGTTCTCAAAGGAGATTTCAAACTTACACACTACGGAAAGATGGGAAAAGAAGAAATACAATTTTCGGATCTCGATATCAAATTTCACAAAGACATTTTCCTGTTTCCAGAACACAGAAAAATTATCCCTCGAAACCTGATTTCCAAAGCGCAGCACTAGATTAGTAGTATCCATGCTGTATAGAAAGATCCTTGGCTCTGGTACAATATCAAAGTTTAAGTCCCAAGCTTCAACTGCAATTCCAGTACACACAGTATATCAGACATGGGTAAGGTTAGGTTACAGAAAGATTAAAGAAAAGAGTTTTGCTTTGAGTAAGGACTATAGTCGAGAAAAACTTCAGAACTTGGATGCTTCGATACAGGAAAAAAAAAAAAAAATTACAATGCACTAATATTATCAAGCATGCGATTAGTATTTTCCATGCTTCTTTTTTTCACCTTTCTCAAAAATTCGATAGTTGCACCATTTACCCAATGAACTCCTCAAAACCATTATCACAAATTTTACCCTTTGTTTTCCGTCAGTAACTCATCACACAGAGCAAACAGAGTCATCTAGGAAGACTAGAGCACATGCATTTGCCAATTCAATGCATATTACTGCATTTGAAAGAGACTAAATTTCAGAAACACCATTATCCAAAAGCAAAAGCACAATTCAAGCCAATCCGAAACCACCCAGCAATCAGATTTCACAGCATCTACTCAAAACGAGCAGGATGACAAAGGTTTCAATGATGCATTACCCATGAGAGGGGAAGAACAAGTGTTGCAGAGAGAAATTGAAGGGAATGCAAATGAGAGAGAGCCTAACCTGAAAGGAAAGCACAAAGCACTGAGAGTACTACAACTGCTGCTGCGGAATAAAACCAAGGCTCATGAGCAAACCATATATAGACGAGCAACGAGAGAGCATATGACAAGTGGCGACAAAAGACGACTGTTATCAAACTACCCCTAACCGAAGTTTATTGAAGCTAACGTAGGCATGGACTGAGGAGCCCAGCTCACTCTAAGTGACAAGTGGCAGCATGTAATTGCTTTCTAAGGAAAGGAGCACTGACTAATCTAATAGCTTTATAACGCTTGCTTACTAATTTCAACAAATGGCAAACCTTGTGTAATGCCTTTGTTTGTACCTTTGTTTGGGTTCCAAGTCTCGGAACACGATTGGGCACTCGGACTTTCATGCCTTTCTTTGGCAGTTTACGCGATGGTGGGGCATATAGAAATGATGACTCTCTCTCTCTCTCTCTCTCTCTCGGGTACTGAGTCACTACTGGCAGTGTTGCTTCTGTTTCCCATTATGGGGGAAGTCATTCTTGCTGCCAAAGGTTTGGACCAAAAAGAATAGTGAATAAACAGAGAAGAATATTTTATACCAAATTAAGCAGAAAAAAAGGGAAAACTTGGGCACCGAGGGGATCTGGGGGGAATTCTTTCTTGCTGCGCAAGTGTTGGCTCATAAGTATATATGATGAAACTGATCGAGATGAGATGACCTCATTTACTTGAGTAAGCAGCGTCGGGGAAAAAAAGGAAAATTGAGTTACACCAAGTAGTCTCGGCCAATCACGTGGCCTCTCGTCGATCTGAAACTAGAGTTGAAACAACTTGAACCAAGAATATAAAGATCGAAGAAGAGATGAAGAATACTTCTGAGTTTTTTATTCTATATTTCCAGTACATCAAGTCACCTCTTATTTATACAAGATGTAGAAAACTAATTCTCAGTTAAAAGACTAAAAACAGAAAGGTAAAATAACTAACTATCTATTTACAGTAAGGACTGAAATGTAAATTTACAATAGTCCCCCTCAAGATGAATGATATATATTTTGAACATTCATCTTGGACAACAAGGAATGAAAAACAGTAGAACCAAGGGGCTTAGTTAACAAATCTGCAAGTTGATGAGAAGAGGGAACGTGCAATGTCCTGAGTAAACCAGCTTGTATTTTCTCTCTAATGAGGTGACAATCTAACTCAATATGTTTGGTTCTCTCATGAAAAACAGGGTTGGCTGCAATATGTAGGGCAGCTTGGTTGTCACAAAATAGCAATGATGGTTGAGAGTGAATTTGATGAAAATCAGTGAGCAAAGACTTTAACCATGTTAACTCACAAACTGCATAGGCCATAGATCTATATTCAGCTTCTGCAGATGACCTTGAGACAGTGGTTTGTTTCTTTGATTTCCAAGAGATTAATGAATCACCAAGAAATACACAGTAGCCAGATATAGATCTTCTTGTATCAGGGCAGCTTGCCCAATCCGAATCAGCAAAGGCCTTTAAATGAACTTGTGATGAAGCTGGAAGGAATATACCTTGACCTGGTGCCATCTTTACATATCTAAGTATTCTGAGAGCAGCTTGCATATGAGGAACCCGAGGAGACTCCAAAAATTGACTCAAAAGGTGAACTGAATAAGTGATATCAGGCCTTGTGTGAGTAAGGTATAATAACTTGCCTATAAGTCTTCTATAGGCAGTTGTGTCTTCAATCAACTCTCCATCAGATTTTGAAAGTTTACAATGGGAATCCATAGGAAAGTTAACTGGCTTAGAAGCTAACAACCCAACATCAGAAATTAATTCCAGTGCATACTTCCTTTGGCAAATAGAAATTCCCTTTTTTGATCTAGCAATTTCCATTCCTAGGAAATATTTGACAGGACCCAAATCCTTCAATTTGAAGTATAGACTCAAAGAATCTTTAATGGTCTGTACAACAGAACTGTCACTACTAGCCAAGAGTATATCATCTACATACACCAAAAGGGCCACAAAACAACCATTTGTATTTCTTGTGAATAATGAATAGTCTGATTTGGATTGTACAAATCCCAAATCAACCAAGGCTGCAGTGAACTTGGAGTTCCACTGCCTAGAAGCCTGTTTTAACCCATATAATGATTTCTGCAGCTTGCAAACTCGAGTGTCCCCCTTTCTAAGATACCCAGGTGGTGGTTTCATATAAACTGTTTCTTCCAAATCACCATAAAGAAATGCATTGTTCACATCCAAATGCACTAAATGCCAATTGTAAATTGCTGCTAAAGACAGTAAGCATCTCACTGTCACCATTTTTGCAACTGGAGAAAAAGTTTCTAAGTAATCAAGCCCTTCCCTTTGAGTATAACCTTTGGCAACTAATCTTGCCTTATGTCTCTCAATTGAACCATCAACATTAAACTTAGTCTTGTAAACCCACTTACAACCAACTGAATTTTTGTCTGGTGGAAGATCAATGAGGGTCCAGGTATTGTTTGATTCTAAGGCAGCTAACTCAGTGGACATAGCATCTCTCCAATGAGGATACTTAACAGCTTGATGATAAAAATCAGGTTCTTTATGAGATGAGATAGCAATGCTGAAGGCTTTATGAGAAGGAGACAAATGTTTATATGATAAAAATTCAGAAATGCTATATTTGTTACCTGAAGGTGTATCAATTGAGCCAAGAGATGATATGGTAGAAGTAGAATCTGCTGGAGAGACTAGATTGCAATGATAATTTTGCAAATAAACAGGGCTTTTGCGCTGTCTAGTGGACTTTCGAAGTGGAGGAAAATGATTAATATCTTGCAATGAAGGAATATTTGGAATCTGGTTTGAATGAGAAGCATTGGGAATATCTGGTATGAGATTGATAGATTCTGATGTGGAATTAGAATCACTTAACAGAGAACTGTTTGAGGGTTGTGATATAATTGATATATCTGATATGGGATTAGGTAATACAAACTCAGATGGTAAAGAAGACTGCTGTGATGAAACTTTATTTTGAAAAGGGAATATATTCTCATGAAATATAACATCTCTAGAGACAAAAAAATTATGAGAGTCTAGATCATATAACTTGTATCCTTTTGTTCCAAAAGGATAACCAACAAATACACATTTTCTAGCTCTAGGTGAAAACTTTGATCTGTTATTGCTTAAGGTGGAAGCATAGCATAAACAACCAAACACTTTAAAATGATTATAAGAAGGAATGTCACCATAAAGAATCTGTTGTGGTGATTGGTTGTTGAGAATATGAGAGGGAATGTGATTAATAATGTGAGTTGCTGTCAAAACACATTCTCCCCAAAAATTTAATGGAACATTTGATTGAAATTTTAAAGATCTTGCCACATTTAAAAGATGTTGATGCTTCCTCTCAACAATTGAATTTTGTTGAGGGGTTTCAACACAAGAGGTTTGATGGATAATTCCTTTTGAATGAAAAAATTCCCTCATTTGGAATTCTAAGCCATTATCTGTTCTTATACACTTTATTTTCTGTTGAAACTGTGTATGGACCAGATTGTAAAAAACTATAACAATATGTTTAACCTCACACTTGGATTTCATCAAGTATACCCAAGTTGATCTAGAATGATCATCCACAATTGTTAAAAAATATTTGAAACCATCATGAGTAGGTATTGAAAAAGGACCCCATATATTACAATGAATTAGATTGAAAGGAGAACTAGGCTTGTAAGAATGAATTGGAAATGATAATCGTTTCTGTTTTGCTAATGGACACACCGTACAATGATGTTCATGTACAAGCTTATTTGAAATGAAATTTGGAACTGACTTTGAAAGAACTAACAATCTTGATGAAGATGGATGGCCTAATCTATTATGCCACAGTTGTGAAGCAGAATCAGATATGGAATTTACAGAGGAAAGAACAGAATTTGTACTGGCTGAAGATTGTTGCAGGAAATATAGACCAGCAGCTTTTCTACCCTTCCCAATCATCTTCCATGGGGTAAGGCCCTGTATATAACAAATCTCAGGCAAGAAAATAAAGCAACAATTCTGATCAGATGTGACTTTAGTCACTGAAAGAAGATTATATGCAAAACTAGGTACACATAATACATCCTTCAAAACTAAGCCATCTGATAAATGGACAGTTCCAAGATGTGTTACTGTAACATTTTCTCCATTTGGCAGTTTAACAAATGTATTGAGAGTTTTTGTAATTGTGGTGAAAAAGGTTATAGAATGAATGATATGGTCTGTAGCACCTGTATCTATGATCCAAGTGCTAGAATCAGATTTCGAATTATTATTTTTAATAGAAGAAAAACTTGAATGGCAAATTGTTTTACCTGAAACAGGAGGCAAATTATTTGGCTTGGATATGACATTGGCTGCCTGATGGTTGATTTTTGGTGGTTCAGTTGACTGTGGTCGAATTAATGCAAGTAGTTGTTGATACTCTTCTTGAGAGAAAGACATACAATTCTGATCAAAAGGTGTACTCAAGGGTTGAGCCATGACTTGGTTTGCTGATGAAACTTTTCCCCTTTGTTTGAAAGATGGAGGATATCCATGTAGTTTGTAGCATTTATCTACTGTGTGATTGGTCATTCCACAGTGAGTGCACAAGACCTTCTCTCTTCTGTACTGCTGTTTTCCAGGATTGATCTTTGAGCCTTCAATTCTTTTATTCATAAATGCAACATTAGGTTCAAACCCTACTCTCCCCATGGAACCAACTTCTCTTTGTTTCTCTTCTTGAATGACTAAAGAGAAAACTTTAGTAATTGATGGTAAAGGTTCTAATAATAGAATCTGACCCCTAACATGTGCAAACTCCTCATTCAATCCCATAAGAAACATGATTACATGTTGACGCTGTTGATATTCTAAAAACAAACGTGCAGCATTACAGGTACAAAGTTTAGATGCTCCACATGTACAATTAGGCATCTGGCTATAGTTCATAAGCTCATCCCACAAGCATTTGAACTTTCGATAATAAACACTCACCGAGGTCTGATCTTGAGATAAAGAAGAGAGTTCCTTTTGCAATTGGAAAATTCGTGGTCCATTGCCTTGAGAAAACTGATTCTTCAATTCATCCCACATTTCTTTAGCCGTTCTTGCATAGACAATGGTTTCCCCAATATCTCTGGATACAGAGTTGAGAATCCATGACAACACCATGCTGTTGCAACGATCCCATTTATCATACAATGAATCTGTTTCAATAGGCTGAGTAATTGCACCATTAACAAAACCGATTTTGTTCTTGGCCTTCAATGCCATTATCATTGATCTACACCAGCTATTGTAGTTATCTCCGATAAGAAGATTAGACACCAAAATCGAACCAGGCGAATCTCCATTTTGGAGATTATATGGACTGGAATCTTCTGTAGCTAATGAAACAGAAGGTGTTTCCATTCTTGCAGCGGAAAGAGGAACCCTAAGGTTTCCTCTCTGATACCATGAAACAACTTGAACCAAGAATATAAAGATCGAAGAAGAGATGAAGAATACTTCTGAGTTTTTTATTCTATATTTCCAGTACATCAAGTCACCTCTTATTTATACAAGATGTAGAAAACTAATTCTCAGTTAAAAGACTAAAAACAGAAAGGTAAAATAACTAACTATCTATTTACAGTAAGGACTGAAATGTAAATTTACAATAAGAGTTGCCATTACCCATGTGAAGCGCAGCATAGTACTGAATAGAATATACGAGAAAAACACGTCTACTTTTATATCTTCTCTGAGGATCCTTCTGTTCTGTTTTGTTTCGTTTTGCTTTCTTTTATATCTTCTCTTGCTCTTCTCATTTAATTCTCGTCTCTTGTCCTTTCTCATCTCTCTTTGGATGAAGCCTTTAAAGTTTAAAGAAGGCCATAAAGGAAGGGACATCGAGTACGGTAGAGGACAGGAAACATGATTGGGACGTCAAAAGAGGCTGGGTGGTAATACGTGACATGAATGTAAATTTAATACGAATGTAATACAAAATTAACAGATTTGATCAATTTGATATTAATGGATTTGAGTCAAGGGATTGATTTGTTAATAATAGATTAATCTGCTTAATACGAAATCAATCTCTTTTAATTCGTTTAGAATTTATTTTAAAATTAAAATTTTATTATTATTAAGTTGTAATATTGATATTTCTCAATATTTTTATGTTTTTATTATTTTTATTATTAGGATTGTAATTTTAGAACTATGCCCATATTTGTTTTGTATGATTTGTAATATTAGTTTTATTATATGTTAAAATTTGAAAAATATTAATATATATATTTTAAGATATTGTGGTTATTAATAAATACAGATTTTAACTTTTATGTAAAATTATGTTAATCAGGTCAAATGAATTAAGTGTCTTAGTTTAACTTATTTATATGAAACAAACAGACTTAAATGAGTTATGTTATGTTAACATATTTTTGATTAATTATTAAATAGGTCAAAATGAGTGACACGACATGATCCGTTATATAAATAGCTTGAGTTAGGGTTTAAAATTTTGACATGTTTAATTAGCTTAATAGGTTGAGTTTGAGCTGACCTATATAGTCAAATATTTTTTACTTGATATGACAATAACATGATCTGAAAACATGATTTGCCACCCCTAAAGAGAGGTCCCAAACCCTCCATTTAGCTCAGGTGGGGATAAGAGATTGGAGAAAAATACGAGCAAGCTTGAAGCTTATCCCGACAAAGGATTTTCAGTCCGATCATGTGGCGCCTCCGACAGGCTGCTTGTAGTTTGATGAAGTGTCAAGATGTCAGTATATATTATATTGGCATACACACCCAATAGGTTTATGAGAGCAATATGCATGCTCTTAGCATGTTATTAATGATATGAATAAGTTCCAATGAAAAGTACTTAGTCTAAGATAATTAGTATCGAAGAAAAATTTAAACCCTCAAATACTGCATCAATAACACCATCCACAAGTCATAAATACATCCGTGAGTATCAATCAATTATTACATAACCATAAAAATGTTCTGAAGTCAGATAAAAATTCTCCTTGTCGGGATAAAATAAACATAATAGCAGGTGTCCAATAAGTGGTTCACTGATAGAAAAATTAGGGCATCCTCTTCACTCCTCCAGCTAAGGCTGAACATCTTGCTCGAAGACTCCCTCATCGTATTGGTATGCAAAATTCACGGTTCCGATGATCGGTAATGTAGTGAGACTGCCATGTTAAGCAAGTTAAGCCTAAGACAAGACTCATGATCATAGTATGCAATGATCGATATCAACACAGATTAAATGCATGAGAATGAAATGCACCCAGTTCCATGTCTCTGCTGGGTAATCTACAGAAGGATACTATCAAGCTCATGAAATGCTTTCAGACTTGCAGTATTCAATATGTTGGAAGGCTTGGCAACATGGTTGCACACAAATTAGCTAGACATGCTATGCATGTTTTTGATATAGTTGTTTGGTGGGATTCAGTCCCAGATTTCATAATATCAATTCTTTGGACTAATACAAATTTGTAGTACTTTTGCTGATGAATAAAGTGGTTGGATTTTCTATCAAAAAAGAAAAAAAAACTCCTCATCCGTTCCTTATTAACCGTACACCACGAATTCATCTAAAGATTCGTTGGCACGTCTGGGTTCCCTTTGTCATGACTATGATTAATGTCTGTCTGTCAGTGTGACTTAGGAACACTCAAGGCTTTGCGTAATTGTCATTCACCTTATGTTTCTCTAGCCTCCACCAGAAAAGAGGCAAGTCTTGCCGTGGCCACCCGAGACCATTACATTCTCATCTAAGGACGTCGTTGATATCCAAACATCATTCTAAGAGATACCACTCCATTTTTAAACACTTTAGAGTGGTTAGAGAAATTTATAATGTCTCATCCTAGCTACGGGTCGTAATCCATATTCCACTTTTACCCCGGTGGTTAATAGTAGCTGAACTCTTATTTAATTTCTATGTGTGTTGTTTTTGTGAAATTGTTTTGTTTTGTGTTTAGTTTCTTTTCGAATGAAGTTGCAATGAGATTTTTCATTCTTCAAGGAGAGCTCCATAAGCTGGATTATTTGTAGTTTTCAAACTTCAGGTGAGGTCTAATTTCTTGCTTGGTTGATGAAGTAGCTCCATGCTTTTTTTTTTTTTTTAAGCAAACTTACATATTATAAAAATGAGTATTACAAACATCTGAGGGTCTTTCGGCCCACTGTTTATATACAAAATACTAGTAGGGATAATATCTAAAAGAATGCTACTAAACAAAAAGTTTGTAACTCCATGCTTTCTTAGTTGGGTCTATAAAGAGCTCTTTTTGGGTGATCGTTCAAGCTTACATCAATAAAATAACTTATACTCATGCGAGACTCTTGATCTTTTTTCACTCTCACTTTATCTTTTCCTATAAAAATGCTATGGCCACAAAAGAATTTATAAAAATAAATTCACAAATTGACATATTTTGATGTGATATGTCAGATTATAAAATTGATTCTAAAATAAAATAGATCTAACAAATTGTATGAAATTATATTAATTTTTTAATTTATTTTTATAAAATCTCTTTCTACTTGTAGTATTTATCTTATTTTATTGTTTGGAAGATATTTGAATTTGATTTATTTTCTTTCTAAACTATTTACCATATACTTCTAAAAAATTCTTGAAATTAAACATTGGCTAAAATTTAACATCCAGGTCCAAGCCCTCGAATTATTAATTTATTGAGGTTACTACTTATCAGAGGATTCGGCTTCCCTCCTGTGACACCCTTAAGAACAAGACATCTCCTGTTATTAAAATTACTGGCTTACACCTCATTAACAAAAAAAAAAAAAAAAAAAAAATGGATGGGATCAAGTTTAACAAAAGGAAAATGCTACTCGCACCGCTTATTGCTCCCGCTCCCTCATCCCGCTTGATGTGGCATGCTCCTGTGGCATCAATTTAATATTAAAAAAAAAAATCTGAATTACTCCGCTTTCTTTTATTTTGTTCTTCTCTCCCGAAACAAACCCTAACTCCTCTCTTTTTCGTAGCATTTTGGACTGCACTGGGCGAACCTCAGCCTCATAAATATTCCTTTATGGCTCATAAAATTTTTTTGAATAAGTTGCTTTTCTTCTTCTTTCCTCATCTTCGAATCGGGTTACATTTTGCCTTGCCATTTTTGAAGCAGTTGGCTAATTTCTCCACTAAAAACAGAGTATATTTCCCAATGAATGTTTTACAGTACGAGGCAATATAATAATACATCAAACTTGGAATGTAATCTCATGATTCGTGGGATATGTACAACAACAGAAAGGGAAAACATTAATAGAAAGATTGAAGCCTTGAACTACGGTAGTTGACTTCTTGAATTGATATCGTTGGAGAGATTTAAGGCTGAAACAGAGGGTGTGTAGACATCCACTTTGTAGCATTTCTTCTCTCTTTTTCCTTTTTAATTTTATGCCAACTGAAGCATTTCTTCTCTCCTAAATAATCTCTCCACTTCGTAGCATTGTTTTGGGTGAAAGAGATTTTTATGGAGTTCGTATCACAAATCCATGCTTTGGCCCATTTAATTCTGCAACACAGAAGAAATAGAAAGAAAAAAAATACTTTGGCGCCTTCCATGGTTTCTCAGTAACCAAACAAGCATAAAAAGCCCTAGAAAACCAACTTAAATCTCATTTTCAACCCTTTCAATTGCACAAAAACAAAAGATTCTCATATGCAAATGAAATAGCTTCGACTGCAGCGTGCGATGGAGGTCTGACAGAGGAACGCGACCCTAAGGAATGCGACCCTGAGATACGCGACTGTTGGGCGGGAGACGAGTTTCTCAGTGACCAAACACGCACGTACAACACTGCCGCGAAGGAAGCAACCCGTGCGTACGACTCAACGGCTAAGTGACTAAGAGGAAATGGGGATTTTGACTGCTGAAGAGGAAAGGGCGAAGATGTTGGGAGGGAGATGAGTTTTGGCTTCATTTTTTATTTTTTTTTTAACACGTGACGTGTCACGTGGCAAGCCACCTCAAGCGGGAAGGAGAAACGGGATGAGAGAGCGGTATCTGTAGCATTACCCTTAACAAAATAATGTTGTTTTATCGGTGAGCACCACGTCGAAAAGAGATCCTACATGTAGGGGTGAAAATTAGAACCGAAAAATTGGAGAACTGGACCAAACCGGACCAGACTGGTTGGTCCAGTTTTGAATGGGTCTTAGTTTGGGACTGGTTCCCACATTTTAAAAATCGGCTAAACTGGTCCGCTTTCTGTTCTTGGCTTTCCGGCACCAGGCCGGTTTATAAAATATATATATAAATCAATTTTTAATATTATATATATAATTTTATATATAATTATATATGAAATAATTATATATTATAATTTATAACATAAAATTTTAATCTTAAATATATATATAATCCTTATATATAATATATATAATTACATTAGCACTTGATTAAAATCGAAAAACCAGATTGAATCAGACTGGAACTTATAAAATTGGAAGTGCTAGTTTATAAAAGTAACTAGTATAAAATCGATTCTTAAAAATACAAAACTGTTAAAGTATAGTTGATGATTTTAGAGTATATCAATAAACCAATATTTATAGAAGCCCAAATTATATTAATTGGAAAAATTTGGACAGGCAACGGGCCCATAAATTACTGTAGTACACTATAAGAGTTTGGAAAAAGCTATGCTTCCAACTAAGGGCTCCTGCTAGAAATTTTTTATTTTTTATTATTTTTATTTCAAGATTAAGTAAGTATTTTTTAATAAAATTATAATTTTATTTTTTTATAAAATATTTAAAAAAATATATAAAATAAAACCAAAAAAAAAAAATAAATAAAATAAAATACATTAGCAGGAGCCCTCACCGGTGGGTATGGTCCCACCCTAAGAGTTTTAGTAGACTCAAACATTTGATAAAAGTCCTTGTAATATTTACGGATCAAGTGGTCCCTATTAATTAATAGGTGATAGTTTAAGTATTATTTTAAAACCTAACCCAACTCCCCAAGACGCAGACCGGTTTGCTCTAAAGTGGGAGACCCAAAGTTGCAGTTTTTTTTTTAAACTCCACCATGCACGTCTCCACCCACTAGGGTTCATGATAGTGTGATGGAAGCTTCACTCTCACTTACTTATATTTAATTTTTTGAGTGATTAGATCTAGAATTTTTTGCTTGTTGGTTAGCTACATCTAGGATTATCTCAAGGTAACACAAAAATCCAAGTTGGTTGGTTGGCTGGCAAAAATCAAAACTGGCTCGTGCAAGCACTTAACTCTAAAAAGAATTGAATATACAACTCTCATTCATTGAAAAAATAACATAACAATTAATTGATTAAAAAACAAGCAAGGCCGAAACTTATATAGAAACCTCTAGGGTTTCATCCACAATTGATCTAGATCTAGATTTAGATCTCAACATACATTAACTCCAAACTTAAAGGAAATAAATTCAAATACCTAAAATAAAGGAAATAAACTAGGAAATAAACATAAGCACACTAAAACTAGAAAAATCTCCTAATTAAAAAGAAATAAACCAATTGAAAGACAAACAAGCTTCCTAAAATAATGAAGATGGCTGGCCACCCCTCTAGATAGCGCCTCCGCCCCTATTTTTTAGGATATCTTCATTTTCTCATGCAACTTTCTTGTCATTTTGTCATCCAACCCCTAAAATCAAGGAATTGACCAATATATGAAACTCCTCTAGTTACAATTGCCTTGGATGCCCAATGCCTCACCACTTGAGCTATACATGATACCCAATATAACCCTCTTAACTTCGGCATGCCTAAGCCTCCTAGTGACATTGCAAATGACTATTTTTAGATCTTCATCACAATGATGTTCATGCAAACCTCATTTGTCCCAATCTAGGCTGTGGCGGAACCAGGTTGGGGCAAGGGAGCCATGCCTCCCCCCCCTCCCAAAAAAATTGGAAAATATATATATATATGTTAGTTTTTTTATTTAATAAAATAATATTAATTCATCATGTATTGACCCCTCCTCTAAAAATTATTTTGGCCCCTCCATAAAATTTAATATGATATAAAAATGAAATAAATAAAACACATCTCATATAAAATAAAATACATATTTTTATTATAAATAAAATTTTAAAAACATTCTAACTATAACCAATAGTATTTCTAACCTTTTTCCATTGTCTATATTGAAAAAGAAATATTTAAAAATTTTGATTTAGATTAAATACTTGATAAATAATTTTATTTACTTAAAAGAATACCAATTACAATTTTAGACATTCTGTATTTCTTTTGTTTAATATATTTGTCTGAATGTCTTTATATTATTTTAATGATATATTATTCTTGACATATCAAATACTTTTTTAATACATAAGTTGTATTAAATGTATTTTATTTTTATTGTAAATCTTCTTATTAGATTATTATATACGGTAAAAAAATTTTGTATAAAAACAGAACAAAAATATTTTATGCATATTTTTTTAGTTTTGTTTGGCCCTAAAATAAATTCCGGGCTCCGTAGTTGAATTTAGGGTTGCCGCACTGCACTTCTACCTAACTACCTATCGGTTTCCTTTGCTACAAGTCACAACAGTTTCTCCTTAAGCCATTAGCCATGTCGAAAGTCTACCAGTTTTTCTTTTCCTCCACGCCAACAGCCAACCTGCACCACCAAATCCACACTTAGCGACATCAAGGCCGCCATCAACTCTTACTCCCACCACCGTAAAAAGCCACGCGAACCCCTCCAAGTCTCACAAACGAAAGCATCCATTTTCACGTAGCAACACCGTGAGCAAATCACGCTGGAAGCCAACGTGCATCGTAGCTAGTCCGCTAAACTAGACCACCAGAGCACAGAGTGAGGCCCACTGCCAACGCTAAGCAGAAAACCACCGGAAGAAACCACCATCGCCGGACATCTTCCACACCCAAGACATTCTTGCACCCATAACACGGAAGTCTCTGTTTTTAAGAAAGAAAACAGAGCAACCTTGGACTCCACCGTCGCCCAGCCACCGGAAACCGCCAAGGTAATGCTCCGTTCAGCTACACCCGGAGCAAAATACTTCTACATGCAAAACCAGCCGCCACTACATCTTGGAAGCCACTGTCGCAAGCTCCCTCCACGTTGTCTCCACCTGTACAGAAAGTGCCGCCGGGCACTTCATGTAGCGGTAAAACCACTTTTATGGACTTTTATAGGTCAAAAATAGTGGCTAGTTGACAACCTATATCAACCTTACGTTCACATTTGTTTCCGCCATCTTCCATCGCCAAAGTCACTTTTATGGGTAAAAAATGGTGGCTAGTTGACAACCTATATCTAGCTTGCGTTCACATTTGTTTCCGTCATCTTCCACCGCCAAAGCCACTTTTATGGGTCAAAAATGGTGGCTAGTTGACAACCTATATCAAGCTTGCGTTCACATTTCCAAGCCGCCGTCTTCCACCTCGTTTAACTCCTATAAATACATGTTTTTACTTTTAAAAACCCATCCCATTTTGAAAGAAAAATTTAGAGAAAGAGAGAGAGTTTTAGAGAGAAAAATAGTGAGGTTTCTCCTATATATTGTCTTTCTTTTTATAAAAAATAGTGTATTTTTCTCTTTTTATAAGAGATGGTATTGTCAATTGTGCTCTCCTTATTCAAGAGAGAAATTCTTGTAATCCTTTTGCTATAAGTGAAATTCTTCTACAATTGGAGTTCCTTATTTTTTTTTTATTCTTTTTCATTTCTATTTTCTACTTCAGTTGTAATTGTATGCCCCGTACCACAACGTCCTAACAGTGGTATCAAAGCATCAGGTTTATAGCCAGTTTTCGTACTACAGTTAGATCCAGTTAGTGGAAAGGAGGCATCTTCAATAATGGCGACGAAATACGAAATAGAGAAGTTCAATGGGAGCAATTTCTCATTGTGAAAAATGAGAATAAAAGCAATTTTGAGAAAAGATAATTGCTTGACGGCAATTGGAGATAGGTCCGATGAGATCATTGATGACGACAAGTGGAACGAGATGGATGGCAATACTATTGCTAATCTGCACCTAGCACTAGCTGATGGAGTATTGTCAAGTGTGGCGGAGAAAAAGACAGCAAAAGAGATATGGGATATTCTAATAAAATTGTACGAAGCCAAATCACTACACAACAAAATTTTCTTGAGAAGAAAACTCTACACCCTTCGGATGATGGAGTCAACTATGGTGATAGACTAGATCAACACCCTCACCACTTTATTTTCACAACTCACAGCAATGAGGCATAACATAGAGACGGGTGAACATGCTGAAATTCTACTTCAAAGTCTACTGATTCGTATGATCAACTCATCATCAACTTAACCAACAACATTAAAGTTCTAGTCTTCGATGATATTGCAGCTACGGTTCTTGAAGAAGAAAGTAAGTGCAAAAGCAAAGAAGATAGACCAGGAGGTTCACAACAAGCCGAAGCTTTGGTAATGACAAGAGGGAGATCAACGGAACGTGGCCCCAGTGGGAGTCAAAATCAGAATAGATCAAAATCTAGAAGTAAGAAGAATGTCAAGTGTTATCACTGTGGCAAGAAAGGGCACTACAAAAGGGAGTGTTGGCATCTCAAGAAGAACAAAGAAGCCAAAGGAAAAGGCCTTGAGTTGTCAAAAGCTCAGGGTTGTGTAGCAAGCACCTTAGATGATGGTGAAATTTTATACAGTGAGGCAACAACAGTTACTGAAGGTAGAAGAAGATTTGCTGCTATCTGGCTTATTGACTCAGGAGCAACATGGCATATGACTCGTCGGAGAGAATGGTTCCATCAATATGAACCTATCTCAGGAGGATCTGTGTTCATGGGAGATGATCATGCCTTGGAGATTGCTGGTATTGGTACCATCAAATTGAAGATGTGAAACGGTATAGTTCGCACCATTCAAGAGGTACGACATGTGAAAGGCCTGAAGAAAAATCTATTATCTTTAGGACAATTAGATAATAGTGGGTGTAAAACCCATATTTAAGATGGGATCATGAAAATAGTTAAAGGCGCGCTTGTAATGATGAAAGCGGAAAAGATAGCTACAAATTTGTACATGCTTAAAGGAGAAACACAACAAGAAGGAGAAGCATCCACTGCGTTGGCAAGTTCGGCAGAAGAATTAACAATGATGTGGCACCGTAAGCTTGGCCACATGTCGGAACGAGGTTTGAAGATTCTTGTTGAACAAAAGCTTTTTCCAGGGCTCAAAAAGGTTTCATTACCCTTTTGTGAGCATTGTGTTACTAGTAAGCAGCGCAGATTGAAATTCAGTAGTTGACAACCTATATCAAGCTTGCGTTCACATTTGTTTCTGCCATCTTCCACCGCCAAAGCCACTTTTATGGGTAAAAAATGATGGCTAGTTGACAACTTATATCTAGCTTGCGTTCACATTTGTTTTCGCCATCTTCCATCGCCAAACCCACTTTTATGGGTCAAAAATGTTGGCTAGTTGACAACCTATATCAAGTTTGCGTTCACATTTCCAAGCTGCCATCTTCCACCTCGTTTAACTCCTATAAATACATGTTTTTGCTTTTAAAAACTCATCCCATTTTGAAAGAAAAATTTAGAGAAAGAGAGAGTTTTAAAAAGAAAAATAGTGAGGTTTCTCCTATATATTGTCTTTTCTTTTATAAGAAAGAGTGTATTTTTCTCCTTTTATAAGAGAGGGTATTGTCAATTGTGCTCTCCTTATTCAAGAGAGAAATTCTTGTAATCTTTTTGCAATAAGTGAAATTTTTTTACAATTAGAGTTTCTTATTATTTTTTTTTATTCTTTCTCATTTCTATTTCAGTTGTAATTATATGTCCCGTACCACAATGTCCTAACACTTCACGCCACTACAAGTCCGCCGTATCTCCTCTCTTGCTTTGCCACCTCGCTGACCACGCACACCTCCTTCTCTCTCGGTACGGAACTCTCATATCTGTTGCACGGGTGGGTCTGGAGTTGTCGTAGTTCCAGAAATTTAGTAAATTCCAGCCTAATTCCCAAAGAGCCCATGCACGTTATGGTCATTTCCTAAAATACCCCAGTCAGTAGGCTGGTTCCGTATTGGGCCTGATCTTGTTTATATATTAAACTTGCTTTGTGAGGGCTTTGTTTCAACTATAAGAACGTATAAAGAAAATAAAAAAGGATATAAATTATATAATTTAGTATTAAATTTTTTACAAATAAATCTAAGAAGTAAATAGTGAACGCTTTAAAACTGATTGAGTCTACTTTTACTAAGTGCGATTTTACTTTTTATTTTAATAGATTTTGTTCTAATTATGTTAAGTTGGAGATGAATTTTAGATGGGCTTATTCGTAATTGAGTACTTATGCTACCCATATACCTTATTTTACCAAAATAATTTAGACTTTAATGGTCAGCGAATTATGTGGATATCGATTAATTTGGAAAGTGATGATAGTTATGGTTAAGAGAATCTTAGAATTTTTGGAAAAATAGGCTACTTTAACTTTTCGGGCTTAAATGTCAAAATATGTCATTATTTAGGGAATTAATTAAATCATGTATCTATTTTATAGATGACGATTGATTATCCTTCTATTTTGTTGTAGGAAAATTCAAAGAAGTTAAAAAGTCTAGTAAGCGAGATTCCTATATATAATAGACTTTGCATTAAAAAAAAAAGAAGTTAATTGAGGTTGATTTTTTTTTAAAAAAAATATGCATGTTATCTTTTGAAAGGAAATGTGAAAACAACCACAGCTATGTGTTATGTATCTGAATGTACCCACTTTGGAAATAAAATGGTTTTTCTTGTGTGCACACTCGGAGCTTCAAGAATGAATAAGGGGAAGATTAACATTCTGAGACTGCTTGATTTAGCCACCGAGAGTAGCACAACCTTATCACAGGGGTTAAACAATGTCTATAATATGATATGATATGATAAGATGATGACGTTTAGTCATATTATGCTAAAGAGTTTTTGAATATGAACATTAATTTGAACTATCGTTTTGATATTTTGATAACACATTTTTGAGATTTTCATATTGAAACATAAATGCTTTGTTTCTACATTCTGAACTCTCTGAAAATACTCATGTTTACATACTAGTATATGTTCTCTGCTTATTCAATTGTTGATAACTCACTCCTTATCTCTTCAGTAATTTTAAGATGATTTAAATGTTCAGTTGAGGATCAAGATTATGCAGAATGAATGAGATTATTTAAGCATAGTGGATTAAGCACAAAAGGATGTTATGGTTATTGGAGAATTTTATTCAGTAAATTTGTCGTGTTCTAGTGATGACGTGGTATATTGAGAGATTAACATTTATATTAAGACTTTGTGGTGTTATTAGTTAGTTATTTTGGAAAAGTTGGTTTAAAACATTGAGATTTATGTCATGTACTTGAGAATTTGGAACTTATACCTATATGGTGAGATATAATCTTATGTGACAACAAGAAGTATCTCTCTGACCTACTTGGGATTGGGGCGTTACATAAAGCGTTTGTGCAATTGCAAATTTATCATGCTTGTTAAAAAGACGCTTCAAGCATATTCATTAACTAAGTTCATGAATATAGGCTAATTAAGCAATGGATTTGCGGTCTTTATAAGATTTATCAAAGCCATCTATTTTTTAAACACAAAATTATGTTGTCACAACGCTTGTCAATAGCATATCTACATTCCAAACAAATTGTAATCTATTGCAGAATCATACAAAACCGGAAATCTATTCAAATACAATATAAACTAATAGATATTCTCAAGCTCCAAACATCTGCCTGGAGAATTTACAAGCAAATACCAATAACAGTACAAAAACTTAAAATACTAATCATATCAAACTGCTATCAAATATACATAAGTTGCTTCGAGAAATGCAATCATCGACGACGGCTGTAGTACTTGTGAAGAAATTATATGCTCTTTTTATCCTTCTTGATTTCCATAAGATGGTCATAGATGCACCATGCAAAACTAAGGAAATGAGCCCTATCCGGTCCCTCATTGTATTTACCCCAGTAAGTATGATGATATGTGACATGATACCAGGCCGATGCTTTAGCTTTTGCATTTTCTGTACTGTCTGCATCACTTCCCTTGTTGAACCAGTTCCGGGCTTCCATTCTTAGTGACTTAACAGCATATTTAATTGCACCCAGATCCCTCTTCCTATCAAAATGTTTTGACATTTTCAAAACATTGCCACTGAGAATTTCGGCTTCAGTTTGGATTCCATAATACTCCATCATATTCCCCAACTTGTAATCATAGTCACGTTTGTATCTTTCAGCGTCGCTGCGGTAGTCCTCAAAGCCCTCCACTTCCATTTCAGGGTCATAATGCTGTTTTGCTGAATCCAAAGTGAAAGGTTCCACAGGACTTGTGGAAGATGCAATGTCTTTTACTTCTCGAAAAAGCTTTCCGATAACAGATGTTGATATGTAGCCCTTTTTATCAGGCTTTTCCATAAAATCGGGATACTCTTTGGGGCGTAGTTCCGGAGGTACTTCGGCTACATTACCAGTTTTTGGGAAGTCAACAGCAATTGAGTGAAGCCTCGCAAGTTGCAAGCATTCTGGGCTCATTGCTTTAAGGGGCTTACTATCTGCAAAGACGATGTGGGCATTATCGATGATTCCTAAATTGTCGTTGACTATGTAGTCTGTGAAATGTTCTTCTACTTCCTGCAAGACAACAATAACATGCATTTCTATGTTAGGTGCACATGGATGGAAGTTGTTGTTGCAGCAAAGGACATGGAAGCATGAGAGAAGAATGAAAAGCTATGTCAATCTTGTAGTTTACTGCTAAATACCTCTATTGTAACATCATGATCAAGTTGCTTAGTTGGTGCTGCAATATATTCCGCTGGGGGAATTTGACGACGAGGAATAAGATGACGATCCCAAGAGACGAAGTACAAATCTCCGTCCAAATCACTTCCCGAACATTCGTTTGGATGTGGTCTAAAAGTACAAATAGGTAGTCATTCACATCACATTTGCATATATATATATATATATATCTGCATGTATATGATGAATCTAAAGTTTCAATAGATTAAAAGTCTCGTATAAATGGGATATTAAACTCTTACCTCTCTCCCTTTTGTGGAAAAACAACACAATCCACCATGTGATGTAGAGCTGGCACGTTCACAGCTACGAGGACTCTCACATCTCCAGGGTGTAGACAAGGGTTTTTAGCAACGACCACCGGACCTTCACAGACGAAGTTATCTGGGTTTGAACTGCGCCTAACAGATGACTGGTTCCTGAACTCCCAACTAAAGGGAGAAACTTGTAGAAATACTTGACCATACTCCAATGTCCTGGTTTCATCAAGGCATCCCATCAAAGCTCTTCCATTTGGAACAAAAATCCTTGTTCTCGACTGCATTTCCTTCAACTTATATGCACGGAATGTTTGAAGCATCATTGAAAGAAATGGTTCTGCATCTGGCTTGTAACCACACATAAGCATTTCCTTTAGAACTTTTGAGATCTCTCCTGAGAACATCATTTCCAGTGCCTTCTGTGCACGCCAACGATCCGTTAATATCGCATTCAGTTGATTTATAGCCAGCCTTTGCCTTTTTCGAAAAGCTCGATCCTTAACCCCAAGGTTAGACAAAAGAGTTACTATCTCCCGATTGAGAAAACAGGGATGAAACTTACTCCATGACAAAACATCGAGTTTTGTGTTATCTGATTTGTATTTACACATGCTCTTTCTCAATGACAACTTCACAGATGATGTAGGATCAACAGCCACAACACCTTTGTACCCACCATATCGAATCTGAAATGCTGATGGAACAGGACTGCAGCCTAACTTTGTTGCCACTTCGGAAGCAAATTTTTCAGAAATCTTCCCAATGCCATCTGAGAAATTGTACGTGGCTTCTTTCGTCTTAACTTCCACATCAGGAATAACTTCAATTTCATCTATGCCAACGCTGGCAATTTCTCTAGAAGAGCCAAAAGACTGACCCAGTCTGGCACCATATTTTGCCACATTCCTTATATCTCGAAAATCACCCATCCATTCTCTAATATCTGCTGCAGTCAAGCCAGGTTTTGAAGCAAACATCCAAACGGAATTTTCTCGTAGTTGACTGGATGAATAGGCAAGAAACTCAAACTTCTTATCCCCAATAACTATTCCATTTCTGAGAGTGGATAGTATCCTATCATAAACTCTAGTTCGCTTGTCCTCATTTGCAGATGATGAACGTGGAGATAAAGCTATTGAGTAGACTTTATCAAAGTCCTCATCTACAAAAGAAACACGCAGGAAATTATCAATATCTTCAGGATAATGGCGCAAGACTCTGTTGGAGAGATTCACCTGTGGACCACCGAAGTATACTTTAGATGGAGTAATTTGAACCCTGTGTATATATACCAGCCCATTATCTAAAGAAATAGCAGGAGTTGGTTGAAATCGAGTAGATGTTGAGTATCTTTTGTACTCCTCCTGGAGCCATTTCACAGGTTCATAGCAACAGTCCTTTAAATGAAAGAGCTTGTACAGGGCTCTGTCTATGTACTCCCTTTTTTCGATTCTCTTTGGATCTACCAACCTATAAAATCCGTCAACAATTGCTGGCCCAGGAACACACCCATGATGAATCAAAGAGTTGATCTTAAACAAGATTTTGTAGGGCAGGTCAAAGCCTGTGGGTGGATTCACAATGGGTACAAGACCTGAACTGCATGAGTAAGGAGAGCCTTCCATCAATCCAAATTGGTCTTCATTTTCTTTATAACGTACAAAAGCAAGATTTAATTCCGGAAGCCGATTCTTTTTTGGAAGCTCCAAACATAGAGCATAAGATTGGCCAATGCGGCGGGATGGAGTGAAATCAACTTCTCTGACCCATCCTTTACGACGAACATCAGATACATATATCCTTGGAGCACCAAGTAACTAGTAAAATAAAGAAGATAGAACTCATTAAGTTAAGAAAAAGGGTAGCAATTTCGAAACAAAAACCATTAATATCAGTAACTGTAATATTTTAAAGAATGCTTGTAAGAAAGAGTATATTTAGCAACCTATGCATATTGAGAGATATTGATGAAATGTATTTTTGAATTAAATTTTTTCACCAGCTAACCTGAATGAGAAGAAACTTTGTTGCTTGACCACGTGGACGATATAGCTCAATCGTCCAAATGTTCTCAAAAGAGATTTCAAACTTGTGCTTTGCGGAACGATCTTTAAAAGAGAGAGACAATCTTTCCATCTCGAAATCAAATTTCCCGGACACACCTTCCTGCTTCCAGAGCACAGAAAAATTATCCCTCGAAACCTTATTTCCAAAGCGCAGCACTATATTTTCCATGCTATATTGAAAGATCTTCGGTTCTGGTACAATATCAAACTTAAAGTCGCAAGCTTCAACTGCAGTTTCAGTAGACAAATACCATATCAGTAGGTTACACAGAGCAAACAGAGTCAACCAAGAAAACTGGAACACATGCATTACGCAATTCAATGCATATTACTCAATTTGAGAGAAACTACAAGTCAAAAACACAGTAACCCACAAGCAAAAGCAAAAGCACAATTCAAGCCAATCTGAAACCACCCAGCATTCAGATTTCAAAGCAATCTATATACTCAAAAGCACCAGGTTGACAAACGCTTCAACGCGAAGAGAGAGAGAGAGAGAGAGAGAGAGAGAGAGAGAGAGAGAGAGAGAGAGAGAGAGAGAGAGCCTGACTTGAAAGGAAAGCAATGAGTGTAGAATTGCTGGTGTGGGAAAAAACAAGGGCTCATGATCAACTATATATAGAGGAGGGTAAAGAGAGCAGCCTCTGGCGCCAAAAGATGAGTACTGTTAACAAACTACCCCTAGCCGAGGTAAATTGATCAAGCTAAGTAAAGAAAGATTGACGAATCTAATAGCTTTATAACTCTTGTTTACGAAGTTCACAAATGACAAACGTTGTTTAATGTTATGTTTAATATATTCTTGTTTGGGTTCCAAGTCTGGGAAAACGATTGGGCACTCGGACTTTCTAAGCCTTCTTTAGTTCTTTGGCAGTGGTACTTTTGTTTCCCATGATGGGATGAATGATAAGAACTCAAAGAGTGCAAACTTTGGCAACGAGGAGATCGGGGGGAGGGTATTCCTTCTGGCTTCGTGTGGGTTGGCTCAGAAAAATTGAGGTTTGTGCCGCCCAGGCAGTACCACTCGGGAAATTTATTTATTTATTTATTTTTTTAACAGAGTAAATAAGGAAGTAATTTTAAATATATTGATGTATTTTTTTAATTTTTTAAAAATACTTAAATCTATTAAAAAATATGAAAAGAAAAAAAGAAAGAAAATTATAACTGGGCGGCAGAGTAGCCCTGCCCATATATATTTATTTATTTATTTGAGTACACTTAACTAATAGTCATCTATGCATAGACTTTTCATAAGAAAAATTATATTCATTATCTTCACATCACATATCACATATAATTTTTTAATTTTTTTTCTTAACAAATATATAGTATATGAATGATGAGTAAAAGAATTCAATTAGTTCGGGAAGAATAAAAAAAATAAAAATTAAAAAAGGTAAAAAAATTAAAAATAAGAGTATGGTGTGTTGTGTAGAGATGAAGAGTACCAAAGCTTTTCTAAAAATTATGACTATTTTTCAAAAATATTCTTAAAGTCTTGGGTATGATCTGGACCATTAATTTCGTGTGAAATGTGTTTTTTATTCTTTTCAGGCTCCCATCTAAAGTGATCGGATCAGATTGCTATCCGTTTAGCTTTAAAGAGTTAAAAAGTGCGAACTCAAAATATTTAACTAGTAATTGTTAAAAAAATAATAATAATAATTAAAAAAAAAAACCAAGAAGAAGAGGAGGAAGAAGAAGAGGAGGAAATAAATAATAATAAAAAACTAATTAAAACGATGGGAAAAGGCTCATTTTCCAATTCATGTAATCTTCCTAAATATTTTTATAATTTTTGGGCATTTTAAGAACTTTTAAATTTTGAAAAACGTTTTATGGTTTCTTTGTATCATTTTTCTAATATTTAATTCATATTTATTTATTATTTTTATAAACTCTTTTTTAAAATTTTTATTAAAACAAAAACAGGTAATTTCTTATTGTGAAACGCTTTGGAACAGACCAACCGGTTATGGGAGAAAACAGCCTTCCAATAACACAAATACACATAAGTTGTTCATCAATCTGAACAAGAAAACCCACTAACAAAACCCAAACCCAATTGCAACAACCCTTAAAGAAATAGGAAAAAAAACCACAACAAAGAATTTCTCCAAGGCCCTAATGCTCAAGATCTCACATTCGCAACAACCCACCATTAATCTCATTAACAAACCAATTTATGTGGTGATGAATGGCTGAAGAAAAACCCATTAACAAACCCACCATTAAATCCCTTTCTTAATAGGATAAACTGCAAGTTTCTGTGGAGTGTGGTGTTGTGTTCATCAATTTATGTGATGACGAACAGCTGAAGGAAAACCGAAGGTGGAAGGTGAAAGGTGCCGACGACTTAGTTGTAGTTGATGCCGATGAATGACTGGGAATCTGTAACTCAGAAAGAAAAAGCACTAGACATTGAAAAAAAAAATCAATCAACCAGAAAAAAATTAGAACGAAGTCGATGAAGGAGGAACCTAGGGGATGCTTCAGCGGGCTACTGCAGGAAGAAGGGATTTCACGTGTGGACAGGTACATCGTATATGAAATGGAAGGTTACATGGAAGTTTTTAGTTGGAGGGCTGTTATTTTAGAAGAAAACAGACCGACCAGTGATAAGATATTCTCTTTCTTATTGAGTTACTTTTTTGAGTTGTTTTCAAAAGAAGAAATCTTTCACTTTTTTTTTTTAATTTATTTTTTATTTATAAAGATTCCGCATTTTCATTATTCAGAATTTATTAGCTTATAAGGAAATATATCATTGAAATTACGTAGTTCTATGCATGATAGCACATGCTAATTTAACACTGTTCAATAAATAATTTTAATGAAAAAGTTTTGAGATCCTAAAGCATAGATCAGAAGTTGATCTCTAGCAATAACCTTGCCAGAGTCATGACCAATCACAATGTCTACATTTGAAGAAATATTCAAACACTAGGAGAATGAAACTTGCCATCTCATATCAAAATTAAGAGAGCATTCATTATTTGTCACTAAAAACAAAAACATAAATAGAAATGGAATGGATTCATATTAGCATATATATAATACAATGGGAGTTAAAATAATTTTGCCTTTACCTTTTGTTTTGCTAGGGTTTTTGTGCTGCTAGGTTTTCCAATTGCTACGCCCTACGTGCTGCTGTATGGAGGCTATGGATGGTAGTCCTTTGTGGACCTTGTCGCTATAATGCCTTAGTCGATCTCAAAAATTGAATTAGCGCCTTGTTCTCCCAAGGTTTTTGATGGAAAGATATACTTTCAACTCTCCAAGGATGAAATCAAGTTATCGTCAGGCACTTTTCGGTTTTCAATGGTCTTGAAATTCTTACTGCAACACCCCTCCCTAGACACCATTCGGGCCTTCATTCACAACCGATGAGGACTGTCCTCGACTCCAGTCATCTCGACCATGAGACGGCCAAGTAATGTGTTCTTGAGTTTTGATTCCGAACTTGATTTCGTTAAAGCCCTATAAAGAAAAAAATTGTGATGTTAATGGCATCCCCTACCGTGCTTTCCATTGGACACTTGATTTTCTAGAGGATGAAGAGTCTTCTCGCATTCTTGTGTAGATTTCCTTGCTAGGTTTGCCTCCCAACTATTATCAAGAAGCTTTTTTGACAATTTTTATGAACCTTATAGGATAGTTTATTTGTCGAGACAACCCAACTCAATGTGCTACTCGGACTGACTGTGCATGATTATGTGTGGAAGTGGATGTTGCTAAGGAACCTCTTTTGCATTTTTGGATTGGTCCTCCAGGTCCGAACACTAGTCAAAGGCAAGGAATTATTTTTGAGAATTTACCTACATATTACTGTAAATGCAGGATGCAAGGTCATAATACTAAAACTTGCAAAACCGAAAAGACCCAAAGAAACGATGAGAAGCAATGGGTGAAAAATAAAGTGCAATCTGATGGTGGTATCAATATTGAGTCGTGCAGGAGGTGACTATGAAAGATAATGATGCTGAGAAAAACCATGAAAAATACAAGTAGTCTCTAATGGAAATATAGTCTCAGATATTGCTTTCTCGTTGTCCCAAGTGTAAGTTGAAAAAGTTGCCAATGAATTAAATCCTGAAGTGGAAATCAATGGTATTGTTCGAGAAATGAAATTGCCTGCGGCTAATATAGAGACTCCAGCGGGTACCATGAAACGTGTAGATAAGTCTAATGAGATGCCAACAAAAAAATCATTTGAGTTGCTTCTAGAGGTTGTGGAACAATCTAACATGCCAAATGGTAATCTGGAGATTTATTCTAATATTTCTGGCCAAGAAATTGAGCACCACAATATGTCCACTGCAAGCCAGGAAAACTGAATTATTGAGGATACTCAAAGCTTATAGGATGATGAATTTTTGTTAGAGGATTGTACCTTGGAACCAGAACATGATTTATTACCTGAGACTCTCCCCAGGAAAAAGAGTATCATACGGATTTAGAGGATGCAGTGACAAAGAAAAAATATAATAAGAAGAAATTGGTGTAGATCAGGAGTTCTGCTAGAGTTTTAGCCCGAGCCCCTTCTTCTTCTCAATGAGTGGACCTATTTCTGCATGGAATATCAGAGGTATTGGTATGTCGAGGGTTAGATTAAAAAAGTTGATTGCTAAACTTACACCAAAGGTTGTGGCTTTGTCTGAACCATTCCAAGAGTTTTTGAGACCATATGAGTTGATGAGATCCTTGCATATGACTCAAGCCGTCTCTAATGAGGATGTTGGTGGTAAATTTTTGGTTTTCTAGAATGATTTGATTAATGTTCATATTATTTATCAAAATATTCAATTCATAATGCTTCAGATAGATGAGGGAGGTTCCCAGTTCTTATGCACTTTTGTGTACGAAAAGTGTAATACGTATGATCGGCAGAGTTTGTGGTCAAAGCATAGTTCCTATTCTATGGGTATGGATCTGTGTTTATTTGTTGAGGATTTTTATGCCATTTGGTATGATTCCGAAAAGAGGGGAGGCCATCCTAGACCAAGGGCGGCTATGGAAGACTTTAATTATTGGATCCCCCATAAGGGTTTGATTGAGATGAGTACTAAAAGAAATGCTTTTACTTGGTGTAATGGACAATCAGGCTTGGCCCATTATTGGGCAAACCTTGATCGTGCTTTGATGGATTCTGTTTTGATGGCTAGGTTTCCTAATGCAATTTGTTCGCATCTTTCAAGGTCCACTTTTGATCACTTTCCTTTATTTATTAAATTTATATCTGACCTCCATTTCACTTTCAACAAATGTGGACTGATCATCTGGAAGTTTTGGAAGGCAATTAGAAGAGTGTGGTCTTAGCCGGTTCTTGAGAGAGGGCTTTATAAAATGGTTGCGAAGCTCAAAAAAATTAAATTGATGTTGAGAGCTTGGAACAAAGAGGATTTTGGTATTTCTAATGAGAAGATTGATAAGCTGGAAAAAGATGTTGAGACTCTTGAAAATCGACTCCAATTGGCCTGGGACGATCAAACAGATCGGGATCTTACTAGGTCCATTGACTAGTTGCATTCTTGGCAATGTAAAGAAGACATTAGATTGGCTCAAATGGAAAAAGTTAAATGGTAGGTTGAGGGGGATCGTAATTCTAAATTTTTTTATGCATGCCTTGCTAATAAAAGATGCAAAAGAGTTATGAAAATGAGACTTATTAATGGGTCCATTCTTGATTTGCCGAAACAAATTCACCAAGGGGCTGTGGATTTCTTCTCAAATTTTTTACAAAGGGACCAAATTAGAGAACTACCAGATCTCTCTCAATTAATTTCTCCTGTGATTTCGAACGAGGAGTTTGCTTGTTTATGCTCTATCTCGACCATGGAGGAAATTTTTAATGCCATCTCTTCCATTCCGACTAACAGTGCTATGGGGCCAGACGGATTTGGTTCAAGTTTTTGAAGACTTTCTGGGATATTGTGAAATTTGATACTTTGGAAGCTATGACTGATTTCTTTACCTCTAGACATCTCCCACGGTCCTATTCTACGTCTTTTCTTGTGTTAATCCTGAAAGTTGATGTGTCGATGGGTTTTGATGAATTCAGGCTTATAAGTTTATGTTCCGTTTTCTACAAAATCTACTTCATGATTATTGTCACTCGTTTAATAGATTTTCTCCCAAGGATGTTGTAATGCCAGCCCATGTGGTGGGACTTTCAGAAAACGATTTTAAGAATAAGACGAGAATTACCGTTCATTTTAAAACTTTTTCCTTTTCTACCTAGGATACAAAAGGCTCCATATTTATAAAATAAACATGCTTATTAATTTAAAGAGGGTTATAGTGGAAAATATTAAATTTTATAATTAAAAGTCTTTCATACAAACATTGTGCTTAGGCTTCTGTGCTCTTCCCCTTGAGCTGTGTCTGTTCTAATGCGTTTTGCTCATCTTGTCCTTGGGAGGGTATACATAAAAATTAAAATGATTCGATGACTCGTAAACATTACTTTATACAATCATCATATACTAATATAGGTTTTCAGTCATACATTCATCATTTCATATATACTAGACATAAGACATTCATTCATTTAAAACATTTTGAAGTGGAGTTTTTAGTGGTCTTCCTTTGGACCTAGACTCTACTCGTGGCCATGAGTTGAGAATCCCTTTCAGTCAAGGGGCAGCATTGGGTGCACTACCAGTAATGCTTACCTGACATTGCAATCTATACATTCATTTATTCATATGGCTATTGCGTATTTTCATGAATTAAAACTTTCATTTATTTAGTCATTTCCTTCATTTTAGTCATTCTTTTTCATTCATTATTTTCAGTCCATTCATTTGATAAATATCATTTAAAAGCATAGCGTAAACCTCAACATTTAAAAGCAGCTTTTGAAATCATAAACATAAGTATTGTTTAAAACATCAGTCCATGGCATCATTAAAGCATCATTAAATATCATCTTTCTAGGCATAACTTAAGACATGAGTTCATGGCATAATTTAAAACATCAGTTCATATGGACATTTAAAAACACTTTCTTCGTGTCACATCAGTTCATGGCATCACTTAAAACATCAGTTCATAGGGACATTTTAACACATTTTCTTCACGTTGATTAAAGCATAAGACATAAGCCTTAATATTTCTTTTTATGAAAATAAAGACAATAGATACTATTTATAGTCATCCATTACATGAATAAATTTAAATACTTAGGGTGCATAAAAAGGGGCTGCCAAGAAGGGTCGTTACATACATATACCATTAAACATTATACTTAGCTTTCTTTCGTAAAACATCGTTTGTGTCATTTCGTGAAACATCGTAAAGGAAAAACATTTTGTTTTCATTTTCATATCTTTAGGAAACTCTAGAAGGGTATGAATATAATACTTACCTGGACTCCATGCCATACTCATTTCATGCAATCCATTCATGTGCATGTCAGATGGTAACCTATATGCGTACACATGACCTTAGCGTCATTCTCTATCTAGTACATAAGCAACTAAACTACAAATAGAACTACACTTTACTTGAAAACACTCTCATTCAATCGCAGGCTCTTACGTGCCCTTTACTATGCTAAAAACTTTGGGATCCACTTAAGTCACTACCTCTTCAAAATTCAATGTCTTACCTTGAGTGCTCATCCACTAAAGTGAACCTCCACGATTCACCTTAGGGTTAAGAAACTAAGAACTTTGTCTTACTCTTCCTGTTAACCATTCCGATGCATAACTACTCCTGGACACTGATCCATAGTTTTTGACACTACACAGAATGCTCTACCCTCCTCGACTATTCCATAATCCAACCTTCGTGACATGCCATCCGGTGCATCAAGACTTCACTACATCGAGTACACTTCACATGAGCTCCCTTTCATCCACACTACGCCGCTCCCTTCCATCCACACTATGCCACACATTACTATGATGCACACCACATGAAGGCTAGGGGGACGTCGCCGGTGAGGGAGGAGGTTGTTGGTGATGGTGTGGTGGTTGTACTCAGTAGGTAGGTGGTCACCGGAGTGAGGGGAGCTGCTTGTGGTCAACGGTGAGGCTGGGCAGCACACGACGGTAGGGCTAGAGGAGAAGAGATTCAGTGGAGGGGAGAGGGGCTTTCCATCAGGCTAAAGGAGAGAGAGAGAGAGAGAGAGAGAGAGAGAGAGAGAGAGAGAGAGAGAGAGAGAGAGAGAGAGCTAGATGCTTGAGTATTTAATCTAGGCCCTTCATCTTGAGTTCCCCAAAATGATCTAATGGTGGGCTTTAAATACTGATTTGAAAATGCATAAACATTGATTTAACTTAAAATACTGAGAGGAATTAAGATATATTATGATTTAACTAAACTATAACTTATAAAATATAATCTTTTATCATTAATTAAATGATGAAATTTTGCTAATTACTTTTAAGAGAATAAAACCATTTAATTAATTAGAGTTTTCAACATAATTTAAATCTCATAATATTTTTAAATAACTAAAATTATTTAGATAAAATGATTTTCTTAGATAAAATGATTTTCTATAATTATAATATTTTAAGAGCTCTTAAAAAAATATTATAATTGTCTTACTTAAAATCAGACTTTGTCCAATAATACTGAAAATATCTCATATAAATATTTTCTGGATATTTAAAATATTTGAGAGCTTTAAAACACTGGCTTGTTTTAGAAATCACTTGGTATCTTTAAAAACATGCCATCAAAGTTCGACACGTAGAACGAGACTCGTGACCATAAGAGAGATAAAGGATGGGTCGTTACAGATGATCTCACTTGAATAAGATGCATTTATCCCTAGAAGAAGCATTTTTGAAAATATTAGCCTCACTGAGGTGATGGTTCATTCACTTGATAAAAAATACACCTGCGCGGGGGGCGGGGGCGATATTATACTCAAAGTCAACATGGCCAAAGCTTATGATTGGGCGGATCGGAATTTTCTCTTGGAGGTGATTTGTTGTTTTAGTTTCTCGGCACCTGTCTGTGAACTAATTTGGACATGCATATCGACTGCATGTTATTTCTATCATGATGAATGGAACCTCAAAAGGCTTTTTTCTAGGTAGTAGAGGGTTGCGTCAGGGAGATCCTCTCTTGCCTCATTTATTCATTATTCTTCAAAAGGTGTTGTCTAGATTGATCAAGTGCAATGTGATAGAAAAACGATTTGGCCAATTTTCTCAAGCTAGAGGTACGACTATTTTCTCATTTAATGTATGTTGATGATGTGGTTATCTTTACTAATGGAAGCTCAAGTCATATTCGAGAACTTTTGAATATTCTGTAGTTATATGAAAATTGGTCTGGTCAATGTATTAGCAGACATAAATCTACTATTTATTTTTCTCAAAAAAACTTCCCTTTCAAGAAAAAGGGAAATCATGAGGCACACAAGTTTCTCAAAGGGATCATTTCCCTTCAAATATTTGGGTGTCCCAATTGTTTTGGACCAGCTGAAGCATATTCATTTGGAAGATATGGTGACTAAAGTGAGGAATAAAATTAGTGGATGGAGAATGAGGCTCCTTTATGCGGGTGGTAGACTTGTCCTTCTTAGACATGTTTTATCAAGTATGGCATTGTATTTATTTACAATTTCATAGGTTCCTCAATCCATTCTCAAAGAATTATGTTGTTTGATGAGTATTTTTTTTTCTTTTTTTTTTTGGGGCGGGGGTGGAGTTTGGTGGGCTAGGAAAGAAAAATTGGGTTTTTTGGCATAAAATCTGTAATCCGATTGAAGAAGGAGGCCTTGACCTGAGAAACCTCGATGTCATCTAAGGGGCTTTGTATATGAGGTTTGCTTGGAGCCTTTTTCAAGGTAACACTCTTTGGGCGACTTTTTTCAAGGAAAAATATGTGAGTAAGAAACCTTGAGGGCTCATTAATACTAATAAGTGATCTAGATTCTGGAAAATGATTCTCAGAAGCATTCTATATGTTATGGAAAACTCTAAATGGAAGATTAGAGATAGAGATATTTTCTTTTGATATGATAAATGGCGGATCAAGAACCTTTATTTGAGGAGATTCCCATGATAGGTCCACCTTTACTTCAAATGAAAGATTGCAAATTGAATAATTCCTGGGATGTAGAGATGCTTGTGGACCTTGTTGGCGAGAATTATGTGGATGAAATTTTGGAATCTTTAGCAATGTCAAAAGTTGGCTTGGATGTGTTAATTTGGACTAAAAAAGATGATGGTGCTTTTTCTACCAAATCGGCTTGGGTTGCTTTCAAATCCGGGGACTAATCTTCAATGGCATTCTTGGATGTGGCATAAAGTGCTACCATTAAAAATGTGCATTCTTATATGGAAAGCATGGAATTCGTCCTTGAGTGTGGATGATCATCTTTGCCATATTGGCATAGATGGAAGCAGCTTTGGCAACCCGAGTCCTTAGGTATTGGTGGTACCATTAGAGACGAGCAAGGTTGTTTAATTCACACTTTTGCATCTCATATTGGAATTGCCTCCAACAATAAAGCGAAATTATTAGCTCTTTTATGTGGGCTTAAAATGTGTCAATCTTTGGGTTTATACTTTGTACAAATTGAACTTGACTCTATGAATATCATTTCATGGTAGAAAAATAGATGTTGTGAAGTATGGTATTTGGAGGATTTTTGGAAGGAAGCCTTTGATATTTTGAATTCTCTGGACTGCAATGTCAATCATTTTTTTGATAAGGTAATAAAGTGGCTGACTGGCTAGCTAAACAAGGTGCAGGTGGGTTAAATTCTAATTGGAATGCAAGTGCAGATGTTCCTAATTTGTTGAAATGTTTGATTAGTATGGATTATTCTGGTTTGCCCTCTTTATGGGTGTATTAGTCTTGCTTAGTTTGTTCCTGCTTTGTTTTTTTTTTTTAGGCATGTTTAAAGGTCTGTTTTTAATTCCAGTTTGCATTTTGTTTTCGGTTAGGTTGGTCCTTTTTTTGCATGCTAGGTTTTGAAATTATGTAAACCCCCAGATGCTTGAAATGTAACCATGGTACTCCTCTGTCAGAAGTAAGAGTTTATTAATAAAATTGGGGAGGAGTCATGCTTGGACATGTGGTCTTAACTCTTATAATAATAATAATCCTATGGGACTTTTTTTTTTTTTTTTGGAGAAGAGGATGGTACCTCAATTTTATTAATAACCCTCACTTGTGACGAAGAAAAATCGTGGTAACAACCAAAACACCTGAGAGTTACACATTTTCAAACAACCAAAACCTAGGTATCACAAACCACTACAAAATGCAAAATAAAATTTTTAAAAAAAATTTACACTTCCAAAAAAAAATAAAAAAGCCTATAAGAAATAAAAACCAAAGCCCAACAACTCAAATCAAACGTGTAAACTGAGGAAAATGACAACACAAGCGTTAGACCAGACGTAAATTAGGCAATCCACTACGATCCGATCTCAAAATTCCTTTAAGCATTTGGGGGATATTTCCTGGAGTAATCTCTTGATTACAACCTCGACTGCCTAGTTTCACAAGCCAATCAGCAGCTGAGTTTCCTTCCCGAAAACATGTTGATACCGAACGTTCATCTATAGAAAAATACCAAGAATTTACATCTGCCGTCCTTAAGCCAATTCACAAGCAAAAGCAAGTCCATCTCAAGAAGAACATTAAGGTAACCACTAGACAAGCATCGACGCAATCCGAATAGCAAAGCCAGTAGCTTTGCCCTATTATTTGAGCCAAAACCCGTGTACTCTGCAAATGCAAACAACAAAGTTCCTTCCTTGTTTCGTAACACTCCACCAGCACCTGATTCACTCGGATTATTACAACTACTTCCATCCACATTTAACTTCAACCACCCTGGATTGGACTTCACCCAAGGAACCGCACAAACTTGGCATGATCGAGCAAGAGCAATAGGCAGGTTCAAGTCTTTGAGAATAGCTATATCCCGATGGTGCAAGTTATCCGAGCCTCTCAGTCTACTTCCAACCCAACTGAACCAATATTTAACCGACCTCCATAAAACATCGAATGGAACCTTTTGACCTTCCATGCGCGGTGAGCAATGCCAAGACCACAAACTCCAAGTCAAAATTACCGGAGCAATTCCAATTAAGTTCCCGACTTGGGAGCTTTTTTTGATCCAAAAACTTGATCGGTACAAAACTGCAAGTGCACAATATCATAATTTTATAGTAAAGTGATAAGAAGAGTATCGTCCTTAGTGATTGATAACTTCCTTTTGACAAATATCGAAATTATACTAATCTTGATTTTATCTAGAGAAGTCACTAAGATTTTTGTAATTATAATTTAAAATAAAATCAATACAAAGAAAAATACGCAAAGGAAAATAAAAATGATGTTTGAAGATCAAATTAATGAGAAAGAAAACTTCTAGGAAATCGATTTCACCTAATTTCTCACCATGCTTTACTCATCTAACTAATTTAATTTAATTCTTTTTGTTTATTAGTAAATCTCTACTTCATTCAAAAGCCTCTTTCGATAGTCAATTAAAAATTATTCTTGTTCATTTTACACAAGACTATGAAAATTAATAAAGTAAGAAAACAATAAGACTATTGATTTAAATACTACATAGGTTCATATAAGTCTTTCAATCTCTATATTTACCTATGCCGAAATATTCAAGATCTATCCTATAATTCACTCTTTCAATAGCAAATCACAAGATTAAAATTATCTAATTAATAGCCAGTTAATTAGAAGCAATAAATTCATAATAAATCAGATAAATGAAGAAAGAATTGCTTTAAATTTTTGAGAAAATTTCTTTTGAAGAATGGCACTGCATTCTTCAGAAAGATTCACTGTTTCAAACTCCTCCAACCTTCTCTTCTTGGAAATGAATTCCTTAAAGAATTTGACATAGTTTGGCATTTGTTCCAATGCATCTGTAAAAGGAATATTTATGTGAATTTTCTTAAAAATATCCAAAAACTTAGAAAATTGCTTATCTAATTTTTGTTTTTAAAAACGTTGAGGATAAGGAAGTGGAGTAGAGAGAATAGGAGGATTGTCAGGAAATGAAATTGCTAGAGGCATG